>NC_091355.1:14699601-14967101 GCF_038502225.1 Cherax quadricarinatus | reverse complement strand
ATCCCATACCTTGGGCCAAGTGGCACCAAATCCCATACCTTGGGCCAAGTAGAACCAGATCCCATACCTTGGGCCAAATGGCACCAGATCCCATACCTTGGGCCAGGTGACACCAGATCCCATACCTTGAGCTAAGTGGCACCAGATCCCATACCTTGGGTCAGGCGGCACGAGATCCCATACCTTGGGACAGATGACACCAGATCCCATACCTTGGGTCAGGTGACAGGAGATCCCGTGCCTTGGGTCAGGTCACGGGAGATCCCGTGCCTTGGGTCAGGTAAGAGGAGATCCCGTGCCTAGGGTCAGAGGACAGGAGAACCCGTGCCTAGGGTCAGGGGACAGGAGATCCCGTGCCTTGGGTCAGGGGACAGGAGATCCCGTGCCTTGGGTCAGGTGACAGAAGATCCCGTGCCTTGGGTCAGGTGACAGGATATCCTCTGCCTTGGGTCAGGTGACAGGATATCCCGTGCCTAGGGTCAGGTGACAAGATATCCCGTGCCTTGGGTCAGGTGACAGGAGATCCCGTGCCTTGGGTCAGGTGACAGAAGATCCCCTGCCTTAGGTCAGGTGACAGGAGATCCCGTGCCTTGGGTCAGGTGACAGGAGATCCCGTGCCTTGGGTCAGGTGACAGGATATCCCGTGCCTTGGGTCAGGTGACAGGAGATCCCGTGCCTAGGGTCAGGTGACAGGATATCCCGTGCCTAGGGTCAGGTGACAAGATATCCCGTGCCTTGGGTCAGGTGACAGGAGATCCCGTGCCTTGGGTCAGGTGACAGGAGATACCGTGCCTTGGGTCAGGTGACAGGAGATCCCGTGCCTTGGGTCAGGTGACAGGAGATACCGTGCCTTGGGTCAGGTGACAGGAGATACCGTGCCTAGAATCAGGTAAGAGGAGATCCGTGCCTTGGTTCAGGTGACAGGAGATCCCCTGCCATGGGTCAGGTGACAGGAGATCCCCTGCCATGGGTCAGGTGACAGGAGATCCCCTGCCATGGGTCAGGTGACAGGAGATCCCCTGCCATGGGTCAGGTGACAGGAGATCACCTGCCTTGGGTCAGGTGACAGGAGATCCCCTGCCATGGGTCAGGTGACAGGAGATCACCTGCCTTGGGTCAGGTGACAGGAGATCCCCTGCCATGGGTCAGGTGACAGGAGATCCCCTGCCATGGGTCAGGTGACAGGAGATCACCTGCCATGGGTCAGGTGACAGGAGATCCCCTGCCATGGGTCAGGTGACAGGAGATCACCTGCCATGGGTCAGGTGACAGGAGATCACCTGCCTTGGGTCAGGTGACAGGAGATCCCCTGCCATGGGTCAGGTGACATTTTCTGGTATTCGTAAAATAGTATTGCTTAAAAACTATAGACATGCGATTCCTGTATTTCTAAACAAGACGCAGGATTTATACCGAGAGGTACATATCTCTGTGTGTATAGGCTGAGAGTATTTTCATATTTTTTTACTAAATAGTTTAGAAAACGACAAGATGATAAATAAGACTTGTGCAACACTCTTGAATCTTTATTTATATTCTTGTCTGGTGGTGAAATGGTTGTGTGCAGCCTTAATGACCCTAGTGCAATATGTAGGCTTTAAACTCCATTAACCATAAATAAGGCAGGTTTACGAGATGTTAACAACACATCTGATAGAAAAAATGGCAGCCATGATGGGAGACTTAATTTTCCCCCCTCCCCCCCTTCCCAAAACAACTTTTGCCTTTATTTGAAACTTAAGCTGAGAGTATGTTGAGGCTGCCAACGTTAACGATCGTGACTATTTCTGGTACGAAGGGGGCCAACAATATTAGCGATGGTGACTATTTCTGAGTACGAAGAATCAGCATTAATAACAGTAACCGTCGCAGAATACACTGAGGCTGCTAACATTCTGGTAATATCTCATGAATATAAACTGTCATGAGTTACGTTGTCAATATATTCTCTGCTCCACAGTTTTTTAACTCGTTTATAGTACTACTCCCGTTACCCTCATTTATCCCGAGGAAAGTTAAGTAAAAGGGAACTCCGGGAGATGGAGTGTTAGAGTAAGAAAAGAAAGGGAGAGCGTAAAATGAGAACAGGAAAGATGAGTAAACTAAAGTGAGTACAGGGAAGATGTGTAAACTAAAATGAGTTGAGGAAATAAAAAAAAAGGCATAATACCGTGGCTGGAACGATACACAAATAACCCGCACATAAAAGAGAGAAGCTTAGGACGACGTTTCGGTCCGACTTGGACCATTTACAAAGTCACACAGTGTGACTTTGTAAATGGCCCAAGTCGGACCGAAACGTCGTCGTAAGCTTCTCTCTTTTGAGTACAGGAAAGATGAGTAATCTAATACTAGAAGAAAATAAGGGAATGAAGAACTCTTTTGATTACTGCTGTTGCTCTCGCTGCAGACGCAACACTTGCAGTTGAAATAGTAAGAATAAAAGAATATATAGAAAATACTCGATAAATCTTCTTAAAAATAATTAATTTTTGTGCAATAAACAACAATACTGTTTAAATACTCCCCCTCAGGGATGATCCATGATGACCGTAATATAATATGCAATAAAGCAGAGAAAGCAAGATCCTAGGAGATGAACTGCATTAATGGCTGCTCCATTTCTGGGAAACTCTACTGACTAAAACCTCTTGTAATGCGAAAGCCATTCCAGGTATTTGTTTTTTTCCTCGGATGTATTTTTATTTTGAAACGCATCTGCTTGCTTTGTAAGCTAATTAGCCTCGAGAGATATAATCTGGTACTACAATGCGACTCTTAAGTAATCCACTACTACTGTATGTTATGACCAAATACTGATATACAAAAATAACCCGCACGAAAGAGGAGCTTAAGACGACGTTTCGGTCCGACTTGGATCATTAACAGTCACACAGTGTACTGGTTATTTGTGTATTGTTCCAGTCTAGGTGTTATACCTTCTTGTTCAAATATTGTTGTGAGCGTACATGATCAAGTACAACTTTACGGTTATTACATGACAGAATACGAGAGTGCAACACTCGCTGTGCCTCAGGGCAAACATCATAGCAGTACTGGAAGAAGGAAGATATGCAGATTTACAGAGGGTAACTAATGACTAAAAATCTAACGTAAAGAGAGGGAATAAATTAATACAAAAGTGAAGAGAGGGGGAATAAATTTGTCAAAAAGCGAGGTGAGGGGAATAAATGAGTGTGAAAGTGAGGAGAGGGGAAGGAGTCAGAATGTGATGAGAGGGGAGCATGCATGTCCAAAAGTGAGAAAAGGAGGAATAAAAATAAAAAATGAAAGGGGAATAAGAGTAAAAAGTGAGAAGAGGGGGATATCAATGAGTCCAGGAGAGAGAAGGAAATTAATGAATTAAAAAGCAAAGGGAGAGGCATTAAATAATCAAAAAAGTGAAGATGGGATTTATGAGTTAAACAGCTCTCCTGTGAAATGCATTGTAAATACATTATAAAGTGAGCTATTTTATCGTACAATTTGAGAAGGAACGACAATGTTCGCCCATATGGAGATGAAGCCTCTGTGTCCAGTTGTAAGAGGAGTGATGCTACTAGTTCTTCGACCACAATCAGGGATCTGGTTAAGAAAGTTACCATCTCACCACAGATTCCAGCACCGAAATCTACATCATACGCTGTGGTAGCTGCGATAGTGTGCGTGGGACAGACAGCAAGGAGCCTGGAGTGGCGTCTTACAGAGCATATGTACGCATCTAGCAGGGACGATATGAACAACAATTGTGAAATTCAGTGAAACTCATGGACATCTGATGAAGTGGAGAGAGACTAGCATTAGAACGCTGCCTTGAACCATCCAGCACTGTTATCCATATCGGTAGTTTTAGCGTATCAGATGAACTTGCCAACTGGCTGCTACTCAGGCAGAGCCAAGCAATTAGGTGATCTAACCAACACACCGACTTAATGCCTCCCGTACCTAACTTCTCTGCTCCTGTGTTTACTGCAAGTCTCTGAGGCCCAATTTTGGAATAAAGCTCGCCTTGATCAAAAAGTATTTTAATGTTAATGTTACATGTACTTTATTTACATTATATTTACTTATATCTATTTTACTTCAGCTTTTTATAGGTAATCATGAACAAACTTAAACGAATTTTTATGTAAACCAACTTTTATATTTTGTCCACTTTAATAATAATCGCAATATTCATGCTGTGCGTTATAAATGATGCGAAAGTCTGTTGGATAGTTAAGATTTATACTTGTCGACAAAGTGAAGTCGTTAAGGTTGCACGTAACCCGTTCACTACCAGTCAAGACCTTTTATACCCTTAGTGATGAAAGTTTCCTTTCAGTAGATGTGCACTGAAACGTATACACATCTCGGTGTAAGTATTCTATAGAATTTAATTTCTAAAGCGGCTATTGTTATTAAATTTCGCACAGGATAAATAAAACTGTTTTTAATTATGGGGATTTCTTAGATATTTTTGGGTTAATAGCTAGGAGAGACTGTACCTTACTGGTAGAAGCTACCAGGCTTCCGTACAGTAGAAGTGGGATAATTGACACTCCTGCGGTATTCTGCCTACCAGGGATCAAGTATCTCCTCCTGTGACCTTCAGTCGAAGAACATGCAAAGCAGTTCGCATGATTCTCCTAATTGTAATTCAAAGACATGTATTCGTGTAGACACTAATAACAATTCACACTATTGTACAATGATAATGAGGTTTAGATGTTAATGAAGCTATGTGAGCTGCATATTTCTAATGATTTTTGAGAATACAAATTAAGAATAAGGAACTGTGAATATTATTCACTCGAAGGTAAATTTGATAATATTTAGTTTATCATGACGCAATACAAATTGGTAATAAATTCGCACTAGCATTTGTTGTACCATTTTAGTGTCTTAACACCTTCCCAAAGGCAACATTTAATCGGCCAGTTAGACTTAAAACCTCTTACTGTGTATATTTGTAATGTATGCGGGAAGCAACCTTGAAGTAGTGTGGAACTACGGCATTCTTCAGAGATAATGAGATTACCTAGTTCTTTGGAAACATCGTCTACTCCTTTCTTCCTCTTCCTCCATACAGTTCACATCGTTGTGCTGACAATATACTTCTGATTGTTCACTATCAAGGAACTCTATATAAGTGGGTTTGAGGCCCCCCGACTTCCAAATTCCTTGTTAACTTGCCTCAGACAAACTGTACACTTAAGAACACAATTGACAAAATTAAAATTTCTCTCGAACTCCTACCTTATGATCATCACTAGACCCTTTTTTGCATCAAAGTGAATTTAATATATACACTATTTGCAAAAATCAAGTATCCATTGTGAAAACTTAAAAGAGCTCATTTCTCATACTTGTATCATAAAGGTGAAATAACCAATATCTTAACTCCTTGTTTAAATCCTGTAATAGATTTTAAAAAATAGGTTTCATGTATGAATATACTTGTTTCAATAGGTCGTTACTACTATTTATCAACATGTGGCTAATTTTACAAGGGCTATATGTTTATTCTGTAATTTAATAGTGAATTTCTGAATTAAGACGAACAGTTTGGAAAGCAATAGTTGTGAGAAGGTTACAGAGATCACGTGGGAAAGAGGAAAAGAGAACGTCGATGTTGACGGAGGATGAAGAAGGTATCATCAGTTTGTTATTCTGGTCCAAGTTCTCCATCTCTGTGTTGTCTTCTGTCACAGGCTCCCAGCATTAACTTGAACTTGTTGATTTTTCTCTTGCCTTTGCCGCTTCACCTACTCCTCGTGCTGCCATTGATCTGATTAGCTCCTTTCATTCCTTTTGTCAGTCTCTCTAAATATTCCTGACCAGTTCACTGTTCTTTCACTCATGGCTTCCCTTGTTATGCTGTTTTCTAAGAATTGCCACCCTCCTTGTTGCTATCAGCTTGCCCTTACCTCTCTCAAATCTCCTACTTGTATTGTTATCCTTCCTGCTAGCAAAGCATATTCGATACTTCTCTTTGATCGCGAGGATTACCTGGGAAAAGATGAACCCTTGCTTTCTGACTCAATCATTTACATTTCTCCCGTTACCAACCGTCTTGATGGCATAAAGATAACTTTTAACCAGAGTTTCGGGGATGCTAATCTCTCCATAACTTTGATCTTGTTTAAAGTTTGTGTTTTCTGTCCCTCTCTACATTAGTTCTGTGGTTTTCCTAAAACCCATAAATATAGAATCCCTTATGTCTCACCATTTCCTTCAGAGTTTTTTGTCTCTTATCCTTTCGCCTCCTGGCTGGCCAAAACTCTCTCCTTTTCTTGGTGCTTTTTATCGTACTCACCTCCGCCACTTTCAAGACGGTCACATCCGACCTGCAAGATACTAAGTCCTGACGTTGAGTCACGCTTTGCTAAAATCCCTCTTGATATCTCAGTTTTCTCAGAATGAAGACCAATGAAGGGCTACCTTCTCTCACTACCCATTGATTTCCTTCTTGATGCTATTTGCCTTTGTGTGGACTCTTATGTTGTTTATTGTCAAGGTAAATTTTATTCCCAAACCTTTGGTGTTGCTATGGACTTCCCTCTACCCCCTGTTCTTGGTAGCCATTATGTGGAACATGTCGAAACTGTTCTACTTTCCTACTATTAGGGTATGTCTTCTCCACATCATTCTCTTCCAACCTTTACTAGATGCCCTTCACAATCTTTCTCCTTCCATAAAATTCAAAGATGAATTTGAATCTAACTCTTTGCTTCCTTTCCTTGATATCTATGTACATCGCTTGGCGACAGGCTTGTCTTTTCTCGTTATCCGCAAGTCAGCACACAGTGGCATGTACAGTAGTGGAAAAAAGTTCCTGGAGAGTCTGTCCTGGACAGAAATAATATCAGGCAACACAGACTTAGTAAACAGAAGAGTAATTAATGTATGCATATAGAACCCCAAAGTACCAGCAGTTTATTTTGTCAACCATTCACCATCGTCGTTGCAAGCTGGAATAATTCATTCATGAAAATAGTCTTTACTCTTCTGTTGACTACGTTTAAGTTGCCTGATGTTTCTGCCCAGGAGAGACTGTCCAGGAACTTTTTTCCGCAACTGTACATTCTCTACCTTTTTATCGTGCTCTTTCTGTCAAGAACTGCTTTCCTTCGTGCCCTCAATGACCCTCAATTTCTCGATTCGGAAATTTTCACTCTTCTCAGCTATCCTTGGCTATCCTCCCGGTTTCATAAACTCTGACTCCTCTTATCCTAAACGGATTTTTCCCTCTCCCAAACGTCCTCCTCTCGTAAACTCTCTTCTTTACTTTTTCTACAATCCCAGTTTCCTAAATCTAGGCAACTCCCTCTGTCCTTTATTAATTAAATTTATCGTCAAACTAACACCCTTCGTAACAGTTTAGTTCATACTTCTGCCCCTGATGCTGCCGGAGTCTATTTGGTGTGTCCTGTAGCTCGATTACTAGCACACTCGGCTCACACAATGAACCCCTCAAGGGAAGTTCCATGATGCTGGTGAGGGGCTCTTGATCTAGGTAATTGGATCTGTGTTCCGGTTCCCTGAATTGAGCCTGAATGCCTTCTCACCCACATGCGCTGTATGGTTTTAGCGCTTCCCCATTAATACAATAATATAATATAACACACTGAAGTCCGGTGGTAGATCCCTGGTACGGGTAAGAGCATTTGGACGTGTTTCCTTAAGGCACCTGTTGTCCATGTTCACCTATCAGTAAAATAAGCACATAGGTGTTAGTCGATCGGTGTAGGTCGCATCGTGAGGATATAATTGACCTATTTTGCCCGAAATGCTCAGCATAACGAAGGGTGGTAGATAAGAAACATAGGCAACATTTAGGCAACTTTATTCCGAAACGTTTCGCCTACACAGTAGGCTTCTTCAGTCGAGTACAGGCGAAACGTTTCAGAATAAAGTTGCCTAAATGTTGCCTGTGTGTCTTATCTACCAACCTGTCGGTATTGTATACCATTTGATAATCACAACGAAGGGTTTTCTATACAGTAGTATGTCACTGATTTCAGCTGTGGCCTGTATACCTTGTACATGTACTTGTAGAAATAAATATTATTATTATTTCATTTTCTGCTCTTCGTGTCCTCTCCCAATACTTTGGTGAAACAGGCCGCTCACTTTCTGACAAGCTTAAGGAGCACAAAAGAAGTGTTCACCTTGTTGACACTAATAATGCTGTTAGAGATCAGTCATTCTGAAGAATGAACCACATGTTCAACATTTGAGAATCATTATTGTGGAAACTATTTGCCAGCCAGTGGCTTCTTTTGTCTAGTACAGAAAAGAACGGTGGAAGATGGGTAGTTTGAGGTAATTAATCCTGGAGTTTGTGTTGAGTCCATTAATCTTGCATCTGTGCGGATAAGTGGTTTATATACTGCAGAAAGGTAGTTGAAGCAGCAGAAGGTGGAGTTACCACCGGAAAAATTCACTAGTGTAAGAAGGTCAAGACTAGAGGCTTGGCAAGCCTCCAGTCATGACGTAATAATTTTTCAGCATGTCGGTTTTCTAAACCATTTACATCATATGAGTTATTCTGTTACCGTAGCCCTTTGCTTAAACTGTCTACCCTTCTAGTCTTCAAAGACGCCGCCTTGTCGGAACATCCCTTAACCATAAAATTCCTAACGTATTAATATTAATTTTAGTCCTGGCTTTGCCTCTGTTGATGCCTGCTTCACTGATTATTTTGTCAAATTCTCTCAACTTAGGAACTCTAGTGACTTGGCCTGACCTTTGTCTCGTCTCCTTTCCTCTTCACCTTTCCTGTATGTTTAATCTTTTTTTCTTGTCTTGGTTGGTTCATTCTTATGGGGGTTTTGTCTTGCAGTGTTTTTGTTCTATACCCGTGGGCCAGTAGCTCTCCTGCAGTGCTCCTGTTATCTTGTTCTTATTCACTACCACCAATACTGTTAGTGCTGCAAATGCTGTTGCTTCTTCCTTACTACACTTTTTGCGATAATATTTTAAGTAGTTTTCCACTTTGTGATTTTACCTTCAACCTGTACCACTGCTGTACTACTACTACTATTACAAACTGCTACTACTTCAGCTTTGAATACTATTACTGCCAGTACTACTACTACTACTACTATAACCTCTACTTCTGTTTCCACTACCATCACCTCTCCCTTCTTCCTCCTTACCCCCCTCGTGTGTATTCTGATCTTCCCTTATTGTCAGTGGTCTTTGTCGGAACGATAGGTCATTATTTAACATTCTCCCAAGTGCTAGTTATTTGTGTGTTATTCCAGCCACGGTAATGACTTTTTATTATTTAAGAACTGGCTTAATACTCATGTACGTGTACTTGCAATTTATATATTTTCTCCCTCGATGAATTTCATTTTTTTTACTTGACAGTTTCTATTGGATAGTAAAGTTAATATGGATAATATACAAAATTTTCCACATTAATATTAAGCATTTTGATTACATTGAGATATACTTCTGGTATATTTTCCAGTTTTACTGCCTTGTGCCGTAGTTCGTGGCCTTGTGTTGACCAGTCAAACATCTCTGTACAATTTTTACTTTCGTAGGTTGTCAGACAATGTGTAATAACTTAACTAACATTATCAAACTAGGAATACCATTTCTCCAATCTTCAGGTTGGAGAGATCCACACAGTTCAGTTAAACACTTAGGGAACAGAATTTAAGAAGCCAGGCAGACAATGGTGATACCAGTTAAACAGTTCACTGGTGCATGAAGTATCACTGATCGTAACATGAATGTCAGCGACTGTAGTATCCAGCAGATAATGCAAGTCATCCATGTTAGCGGAATGAAGCTTACCCAGATTACATATTTTGTGCATCCTAGCGAGAATGCTGTAAGCAACATCAAGACGCTACGACCAAATTATAATTAAGCTAGTTTTGAGAGTGAACATAGAACGTCTCTATCAATGACTATTATATTTCTATAACTGTCTAGGTAGGGCAAGTCTGCCATCAAACACAGCCTACAAGGAGAGTTGTACAACTAAAAAAAAAAAGAAACTAATATATGGTGTGTAGGCTCGACGTCCCATCGTTGTAAATACTCCACAGCATGCCATCTACAATGTGTGTGTGTGTGTGTGTGTGTGTGTGTGTGTGTGTGTGTGTGTGTGTGTGTGTGTGTGTGTGTGTATATATATATATATATATATATATATATATATATATATATATATATATATATAAAAACACACACACACACACACACACACACACACACACACACACACACACACACACACACATTGTAGATGGCATGCTGTGGAGTATTTACAACGATGGGACGTCGAACCTACACACCATATATTAGTTTCCTTTTTTTGTTTTTTTAGTTGGCATCAACCCAGTATAGTAAGACTTGCGTTAAGTCTGGTAGGATACAAATATATGTCCTCGTCGCTAATTTTCCTTCATTCTAATGCTGCTTTCTTTACGTGTTCCGCTGGCTCATGGACTTTCCAACTCTGACAGGGAATATAAAGAAAACCGTAACATGAGTGACAGTCTGCATATCCTAAATATGATCTTCCATGAATTACCCAGGTCAAGAGACGTAGTTGATAAACTCTAATATAATTAACCTACACAGTGTGGGAACCGGGAAAAGGCACAAAGATGAAGTTCATTACAAATTAAAATTTTTAATCATCTAGCAGCAACAAAAATATGAATTTAAATCTTTCATCCTTACTAAAAGTCGATTTCTTGCATGAAAATTGAAGCAAATTTCTCGAAGGAAAGAACGTCATTAACGGATTTTTATTTTCCAGGAGACTAGGTGGCCGAGGAGACTAAAGGGCGAAGCGATTTATATTTTCAAATATATCTAGAGAATTATCATCAATTTTAGAAAGCACCTTCTTCTAACCTTTGAGTTAACATATAACAACTTCCCATATACCCTCTAGAAACCTTTAAAACACCTGCTGCTTTCAGGAAAACCCCATTAATACATTAAAAAGACTCGACTAATTTCAGAGGCACCCTCTACTAATTTATCTTCATGTACTCTAACGAGCTCTCGCCAGCTTCCATGGGGCCTTATAGTTCTACTCAAAATCCGAGCCAGGCCCTACCTTTTCCCCACCGTTATATAAGTGTTAAATATTATCTTACCTCACTCCCTTTACCATCAACACTCACTATCTACAAAAAAAAGGTACTACCCCAGTTTTATGAGTCTTTCGTTACTTAGCGACGAGAGGCAGCTTTTAGGAAAGCGAAGGAGACATTTGTTATTGGCTGGGATCTATTTATGAGATTTCTCCTCACCCGAAAGGGGTTACAATTTATACAACTAACGATGACATTCGTTATAGAGGCAGTTACATTAGTCTTCTTTCATTTTCTTCCCTCCGTCTATTAGTGTTTAGTCCTAATTCGGATACATCGCTTAAAACGTTCAGTCTTAGTCTGCAAAATATAAAATATATTTCGTACGTCTATTCAAATATTTATGCAATTCTTGACATACTGACGTACAAAAAATAAAATAAGTATAGTGCCAAAAATGGCATTACACTTGCATAGTGCTACCAGAATTGTAAATATAATGACATTCTTGGTATACCAACATAGATAGCATCATGTAGTGTACTCTGGAGCGACCCTCAGCCAGACAGCTTTTAAGCTCTACATTCTTTGTTAAAGCATTTCAAGAAAAAGTCTTGGTCCTAACAATGGTAGCACTGATATCTATTGTGCAGCAGTCTCTCTCTCTCTCTCTCTCTCTCTCTCTCTCTCTCTCTCTCTCTCTCTCTCTCTCTCTCTCTCTCTCTCTCTCTCTTCCCCCTCTCTTTCTCCCTCTCTCCCCCTCTCCTTCCCTCCCTCTCTCTCTCTCCCTCTCTCTCTTTCCCTCTCTCTCCCTCTCCCTCTTTCCCTCTATCCCTCTCTCTTTCCCTCTCTCTTTCCCTCTCTCTTTCCCTCTCTTTCCCTCTCTCTTTCCCTCTCTCTTTCCCTCTCTTTCCCTCTCTCTTTCCCTCTCTCTTTCCCTCTCTCTTTCCCTCTCTCTTTCCCTCTCTCTTTCCCCTCTCTCTTTCCCTCTCTCTTTCCCTCTCCCTTCACCTCCCCCCGGTCACCATTTTTTTAATAACAGTAATGGTAAATATAATGGTTAGCTTAAAGTAGAAATTCACACACAAATAAAAAATTTCCCTCCATTTTTCTTAATAATATATGTGCACGTTATTTTGTGATCAAGACATTAGTCTTTCCATCCGGTTAGATGGGACTGTAAGGAGAGAGCTAGCTAGCTAGCTTTTTCTTTATTTCTTCTAGAGAAAATTGAATGGAGCCTGAATATTATTATCTACTTAGTTGCTACTCCGATATGGTCCGTGAGGTATCGTTTTGAAGGCCTCTGCTATGCACTCCCATCATTACATTGTATATTTTTTCTCCTTGTGAGAATTCTTCCCTCGAGGTTGTTGGGGACTGATG
The DNA here is from genome assembly GCF_038502225.1 of Cherax quadricarinatus. Lineage (NCBI taxonomy): Eukaryota > Metazoa > Arthropoda > Malacostraca > Decapoda > Parastacidae > Cherax > Cherax quadricarinatus. The sequence goes on along the minus strand of NC_091355.1, from coordinate 14,954,661 downwards.
CTCAAAAAAAATCTGAGAAAGGCCACACCTGTCCTCCCTTCCCTCCCAGCATCCCTTCCCTTCTTCACCTTCAACACTTACCATCCATGGAAACTTTACGTTATAGTTTCATTAGGTTTCCGGTACTTAGCTACGAGACGCAGCTTTTAGGAAGAACGAGAAGCAGTAACCTCTCTGTAATTCACTCTCAACTGCTGTTTGGTCTGGCATATTAAATGATATCACACACGCGAACTTTAGTAGCCCTTCCAAGGGCTATTGATCTAAAGTTGATATTGATATTATTGACGGGCTTTTTATTTAAAGAATTAGACTTATCCTCCCCATGGATTAGATCCTATTTCCAACCATTCCTTAGGTGTTATGGGATTCCCACGGGTTTAGTGCTCACCATGTATTGAATAGTAATCATCATACGACGAACAACGTATATACGATTTTTATACTCTAATAACCTCTGTATACTATTAATAATTTTGTTGACTACACGTATTCCATAAAAAGTAATTTATTAGTTTTTTTGTTCAGATTTAAATTGTTTATAACTAAGTTTGAATTATAAAGACTTTAAGAATAAGAGAATATGATCAGTTGACCCAGACAAGAGAAAATTGTCATCATAACTCCATTAAAACAAGCGTTTGAAAATTCATGGAAAACAACCTTACAACCATTTAACATTGTGAAATAAAACACATTTCCATGTCATAAGTTTCTATATAGCTAAAACGTAATACAAAACTGACAAGAAAATTCTCGTAATCAATATTAGTTATCTTGATGCGCTGTGGCGTTATACTCAGCTGTCAGGATGGCCGAGCGGTCTAAGGCGCCAGACTCAAGGTAACTTCCCTGTTGATAACAGGGCAATGGGCTTTCTGGTCCTCTCTGAGGGCGTGGGTTCGAATCCCACTTCTGACACAATTTAAATTGTTTTGAACAAGGTAATAAAACGAGAAAACAAGTTTTCAGTACACCGTTAATATTTACTGTAAAATAATTTATCGTCAATATTATTGATAAAGTGATGTCCCACTTTATTATTCGGTGTCAAAAAGTATAAAAAGATTGTCAGAAGTGGGATTCGAACCCACGCCCTCAGAGAGGACCAGAAAGCCCATTACCCTGCTATCAACAGAGAAGTTACCTTGAGTCTGGCGCCTTAGACCGCTCGGCCATCCTGACACCTGTGTGACGCCTTACCATATCAAAAATACTTATACGTTGATTACTATTTACACGGGGAAATTATCATCATCACTTTTTTAGATATACATGGAACATATGTATAAAACGTATGTATAAAATTATTCATTGATATTTACTGAAACACTTTCGTATTTTTTATGTAAACTCTGTATGCCGTGTCCACTTCAGCGTAGGTTTTAGCTCTGCAGCATACTTAAACGTCATCCTTTAAGAGTTTACAAAGCACAGTAAATAAGTAACTAAGATTTAATACTGTGCCTGGGAGCAAGAGAACATGTAGGCGAGGATGAACTTCAAGAAAGAGACATTCTCTTAAGTGTCAGAGAAAGCGACATAGCTGAAACTAATCCAGATTAACAAAGTTGCTAACAGTCGGTGTCCATAAAATAAATTCTCAACTTTAATAAAGGCTGAGGACTAAAATCTTGTGCCGTACTAAGCGAGGCTAAGTGTTGTACTTGCTGCATGTAGGTGACCAGCCAAGAAACGCTTTTATACTGCCAAAATGAAGGATAAAATTAGTTATCTGATCATTTCAAAGCCAGTAATAGGAATCAATATTACACTAATATTACACTAATATTACACTAATATTACACTAATATTACACTAATATTACACTAATATTACACTAATATTACACTAATATTACACTAATATTACACTAATATTACACTAATATTACACTATTATTACACTAATATTACACTAATATTACACTAATATTACACTAATATTACACTAATATTACACTAATATTACACTAATATTACACTAATATTACACTAATATTACACTAATATTACACTAATATTACACTATTATTACACTATTATTACACTAATATTACACTAATATTACACTAATGAATGCACTTGTGTAACGTATTGTTACATTTATACATATGACTCAGTTTTGTAACACAATACAATCATATAAGCAGTTATTAAATGTAATTTTTTTTTTGCACTTTCAGTATAGAATGTAATTTTGTTTTGAATATCAAGACTGCATACATAAGTGTCTTAATTACGATAAGAATGATTATGGATTCAAATGGAAATGAGTCACACTGATATAGGTTATTGTTGGTTAAATTTACACGATTTACTGCCAATATTTACCTTTAATGACCTGTTTAGTAAGACAAATGAATAATTTTTTGAATTCTTTAAAACCACTAGTAAGGAATCTGAATAAATCTTAACATTTGATTCTGTTACTGTGTGCTAGTTATTGCAAATTTGATTTTGTGTGATGGTAGGTTATCATGATTTTGTGGTGGTTATCATGGCATTGTGGTGGTTATCATGGCATTGTGGTGGTTATCATGGCATTGTGGTGGTTATCATGGCATTGTGGTGGTTATCATGGCATTGTGGTGGTTATCATGGCATTGTGGTGGTTATCATGGCATTGTGGTGGTTATCATGGCATTGTGGTGGTTATCATGGCATTGTGGTGGTTATCATGGCATTGTGGTGGTTATCATGGCATTGTGGTGGTTATCATGGCATTGTGGTGGTTATCATGGCATTGTGGTGTTTATCATGGCATTGTGATGGTTATCATGGCATTGTGGTGGTTATCATGGCACTGTGGTGGTTATCATAGCATTGTAGTGGTTATCATGGAACTGGTGGTTATCATGGTACTGTGGTTCTGATGGGACTGTAGTGGTCCTCATGGGACTGTAGTGGTCCTCATGGGACTGTAGTGGTCCTCGTGGGACTGTAGTGGTTCTCACGGTATTGTGGTGGATGTCATAAGAGTTGCTGGGGAGGCTGGAAGTTTCAATAGGTACATTTTTATATTGAAATTCCATTCCGACTCCTCGAGTTGAATATTGGCGACGTTTGTGTGAAGTTGTGCTTGAGTGTATCCAGCCTTGATATTGAGAGCTTCTGCATCGTCCACTGTACGATCTTCTTGTTTTCTTTTTGCTGTTGCTATTGTCCATTTTACTTCAGTTATTCCTGCTAGTTCTCGTTGTCCTCTGTACTTCATATTCTCTATAGTTCTCCCTGTTTACTCCTAAGTGTTCAGTGTGATTTGCTCTTAATCTTGAGTGAAAATTGCTCTTAAATGTTTAGTGTAGTTCTCTGAATACTTTCTAGTTTCGTGTAGTTTCCTCTGTTTAATGAAGCTTCTTTTCATTGTTCGCTTTAGTTAGCTGAATGCAGAATTACACTTCTTGTTTGAAACTTGTAGTAATTATTTTTCTTTGAATGCATGTAGCACTCACGATGCAGATATGGCAAATGTATGAATGTTTTTACACGGGAAACATTTATTTTAGTGAACAGTTAAAACTGAGGGCCAATACACACAACCATATTGTGCACAATACACAAATAACCCGCACATAGGAGAAAGGGATGTATGATGGCGTTTCGGTCCGACTTGGAACATTGACTAGTCACACTAATACAAAAATGTAAGGGAGTCAGTGTATATATACGCGTGGAGGGCAGGAACGGGAGAAAGAGATGTAGAAAAATTAAAAGGAATTCAAGATAGTGGTGGAAGAGGTAGTTAAGGTAGTAGCTGTAGAGCTTGTACTTTGTATATAATGTGTTTGTTGGGTGCTGATGTACCTAGCGCAATTAGGCATTATTTTGATTTGCACAATTGTAATTGCTAGCTTAATAATGTTCAGCACCAGAAGATGGCACTTTATGGTGTGTGAAACAATCCATGGTACCATCCTAGCTTTGTTTTGATGAGTGACGCATCCCAAAATTTGATCCATGTCAAGAAGTGTTGATATATTTTGTTGGGACGTAACTCATGATACCAGCTACTTGTATTACACCATCGTGGGCCCTCAAGGGAGGTTTCTTGACGATGGTGAGGGAGCTCTTGATCTGGGGAATTGAATCTGTGTTCCAATTCCCTGAATTAAGCCTTCAATGACTTTCATCCTCCCCCCCTCCGCAGGCACCATATAATCCCTACTGGTTTAGCTCTCCCCATAATAATCGTCCATCGTGGTAAATTCACACACCTCGTAAGGTTTGATGTCTGGTATGTTGAACAAGAAGACTAAGAATATACTGTGAGTAGACACCAACATTACATTTCTTTCAGCCTATTCTCAGTAAATACACATCTAGATGACTGACCTAAAAACACTTGAAATTTCTCATTATCACATACAAAAAGAAAAATAGAAACTATAAATAAAAAGATCACAATTTAAATGTAAAAGTTGACAGAAACTTGAACCTAAATGTACTGAAAATTAAAATAATCATCTGAAACTGAACAACACACAGTGATCGAGGAGAAAGTGTTAACTGCTCTAACACACCAATTAAAACTTTTGCAACTGTAAACATTTGCTGACTTCACTTGATTGCAATAGGCCCATTCACTTGCCAAAAATCTCATTTTTACCTCTCCCAGTGTCATTCAGAGTTTATAGAACGTGATTAGGGGAAACATCGAGGTAAATAGATACAAAAGTGATCTGCTGAGAGTATTGAAGAATAGGCTCAGGCACTCGGCCATCTTATAGTGTACTATGATATTGTTTCCCCCAGTGTTGAACTTTATGAAATCAGTGATTGACTTTTTAGGGTTCAACACAGAGCGAAACGTTGCCTGCATGGTTTTTTTTTTTTTTTTTTTTTTTTACCATGGAGAATATCACCAATCGGAGATATTCCCCATGGGAATATTTGCGATTGGTGAGAACAGCATCTGATCCAACATTATTTTTGTATTCATTGTTTCATCGAGGATAATGTGAAATTTATCTTAGTTAATGTATCATGTACATTGAAAACACTTTTATACTCTTACAAGAAATATGCTACATCTTAAAAATTACTGGGAAATTTAATACCAGAGTATGAATTTAGGTTGGGAAAAGTCTCATTTACCTATTAAATATTAATGAAATTCCAACAGATATATTACTGTAACATATTTATGGGAATACTCACGAGTTGATAAAGCCACAAAAGTAAATTATTTTTCGTCATTACCCATTATTGTTTTTGCATCTACGTTTGCCAAGATCTGATAAAGTTTTCTTAACTCAAATATTTTCGAGGGATTAGTGTTGTTATATTTATTTTTTTGATATATGATGTAAGGAAAAAACATCACAGTGAAATTAGAAAATATAACCTGAGAGCTTTCATGTGCTTACAACACACGTGTGTGTAAGCACATGAAAGCACCCAGGTTTTATTTCTTATTGTCACTTATTTTCATATTTGCTATTACGCGTTTCATTGTTATTTTTCCATGATACAAGGAACTAGAGTGAATAACAGTGAAGCAAACACCTTTCAGTTTACTTCAGAATTGTTTATTTAATAAAAGAACTCTACTAAAATACTTTTATTTTTTCTATTTACATGGCCCTTGTATGAGCCACTAGGACTGCTCCAGTGTTCCTCCATTCTTATGTTCTTAAGTTAGTTCACATTACACTTCTACGGGAACACTGACTCCTGTTAGACGATGCCTCTGCCTCTACTATGCTCCCCTGTAGGAGTTCCTTCCGACAAGCCTATGCATATTTCTTTGTCCTTGCTAGCAAATTGATCAAGCGTTACACTTACATTTAGTCAAGTTCTATGGGCTGGTCACTGATTCCCTCAACTTTCATTTCCTAATAACTTTTTTTATACTCATCTGGTTTTGTCTGAGCTGAATCTTCTAGTCCATTAGAAAACTCGCTTAATTCGCTTATAAACGCTTTTACTTTTGCCTAAGACGGTCTTAATTAAATCTTTTGTATATATACATAGGGTAATTTTTATTTAATCTAATTAATCTGTTTGAAGTATGTTGATTAAGCAAAATGAAGAAAATTCTGGAAAGTTTTCATGGCATCCTTTCCACCATCATTGGTTAAGTTTCCTTTACGATAATCAGTAGTGACGTCAACTAATTATACAACAGCAAGATAATCCCATAACCCCAAATAATCCGATGCGTGAAAATCTGGTACTTATCGTTGAAACTAAGTTACTTTTGATCACTTTTTCCAAGCTCATCATAGACCTCACACACACCAGGGACTCCTTGTTGGCCAGAATTAAGTCAAGCAAGCTTTTTCCTCCCAAACTGTCAGTACTTGGGTTTCAGTTTTACTCAGTGTATAGAGTAAACTTTCCTTAGTGTATTTTCTTGTCTTGGACTGCACGTATATCCACATTGTTTCTGCACTTTTCTATTTGTTCTTTTGCAATTTTTTATTGCATTTTGATTCGGAGTATCCATATTTTCTAATTTTTATTATTTATTTTTTTTGTCTAGTGAGGCTATACTACAATTTGTTTTTAAAAGGTGTCCGAAATACTTTAAGGAAATGAAGAATCTAGCGACTTTAAGAAGTCGATAGACTCTTGATTCCCTATAAAACTGCTCCAGTCAGTATGTCTAACTAAAACCTCGTGCTTTTAAAATTTCATCCAATAAGTTTACTGCAGTGGTTATCTAAGTTTGGGGGTCTGTGCATTACACCTAAGATTAGCTTTTCACGTAACCAAACAGATTTTGTCTGTTCCATCCACCTTTATATTTTTTTTTCCGATGAAGCAGCCTAATTATTTTTTTTTTACTTAAATCTCAACTTATCGCTCTTTTCAGCTCATTTTATCAATGTACTATAATTTGTATATTAGCATGCGTCTATCAGCAGGAATGTCCCAGTTTTTCAGGTCGAACCAAGTCTCAGGTATTGAAATAGAAAAATTACAGCACATGCAATTAGTTTATGCTCATCTGTTACATTTCTTGCACTTCGGTTTTTGTATAGTTGACGTTAAAGCAGAGTTTGCCTAGCCTCTGTTTGTAGACCTTCTGTTTGTAGACCTTCTGTTTGTAGACCATTTACTTTGTTGTTATAAGTGATCCCTTCAGGAACATTGACCAGAGTACTTGGGTTGGTAGGCAATAATAGTTTCTCTCTAGGCTAGGCACTGGAGTGTTACAAGTCTTCTCTTGACGACCTCGTTGACCTGACAGTGACCATCATACCGTTCTCTGAACCTTGCGCACTCAATAACTATCGTCTGTTCGTTTTTGAATTTTGACTTTGATAGTATTTTCCTCAAATACAATATTACAGAACCATTTTTCGTGATAGCCGCCACATTTTATAGCACTACTTTCTTATGGGTATACGGAGAGCATTGCTTGTGTTGCAGTTTTACTGCTGAATTTCGCATGTACTCTATAAGAAGTATCGCTTGTGCTCGTGTTTTACCCTCTGGTGTAAACAGAGCATCACTAGTACTGGAGTGTTTCACCCTCGGGGTGCTACCAGAGTATCACTAGTACTGGAGTGTTTCACCCTCGGGGTGCTACCAGAGTATCACTAGTACTGGAGTGTTTCACCGTCGGGGTGCTACCAGAGTATCACTAGTACTGGAGTGTTTCACCCTCGGGGTGCTACCAGAGTATCACTAGTACTGGAGTGTTTCACCCTCGGGGTGCTACCAGAGTATCACTAGTACTGGAGTGTTTCACCGTCGGGGTGCTACCAGAGTATCACTAGTACTGGAGTGTTTCACCCTCGGGGTGCTACCAGAGTATCACTAGTACTGGAGTGTTTCACCCTCGGGGTGCTACCAGAGTATCACTAGTACTGGAGGTGAAACAGCCAGAGTTATCCCTCGCATAATATAGTGTTATGATAATGGCAGGCAGCTGCAAGCTCTATTTCGTCCATCATGGGGGCCGCCGCTCCTCATCTCGGCTCAGAGTTCATTTTGCATAATTTGCTGCGTCTATACGTATTGCGCACCGACAGATTAAAGTATCTCAGTTTGCGTAAATCTTATTTCTCGCTGACGATACTCTTTATTTTATTATTCTTATTTCATTGAAATTAATGCCTCTGTGTTTGACTGGAAAATAATCGGATAAAAATTCCTTGTAATTTCAAAACTGATGCAAATATATTTCGGAATTTAATGTTAGAATTTTTAAGTTTCTTGTCCAAATTCTAACCAGACTTGAATATATGTATATATATAGTAGTGCCGAATGGGTAAAATTAGTCATTTAGTAAGAACTCGTTTAAAATTAATTCCTTTATAAAATTTTATCTCGTACGTTTAAAGATACATATTTTCGTTTATGTTAATGTAAAATTTAATAATTTTGTACCAAAAGTACCTTAGAAAACTTACCTAACATTATAACAAGCTTAATTTAATTTAGCCTAATCCAGCTAAATATATTTTAGATAAGTTTACAATAATTTAATAAACACAGTGAAATATATTTTTTTTCTTTAGGTTCAGAATGATTTTGGCGAAATTATCTCATACACAAATTTTCGCTAGCCTTAATCGGTAAGAGCGTTGCTATTTAAGCCAAAATCGCAAGTTTTACCTATTCGGCAAGACTATATATATTTATTAGCCCCACGTTTTTCAACTACAAGATGCTTTATTTAATACACAGATTATCAAAACTAGCGTCATGTGTATAGTGCTGAGAAGTAGTCAGGTGCTGAGCGAGGTTGAAGTAGATGTGTATCGTCTGCTTAGGTAACAGGTCAGGTAATGTCTAGGTGAGAGGTGAAGTAGAGTGCAAGGGAGGTCAGGAAAAATTGGATGTGGCCTGGATCACGAGGTCAGGTCCAGATAATTTTAATTCTTTTTTACAGTAATTTTAGCGATGGGTTTAGCTGCAAGGTACCTCTGTTCTCACTAATGCTGTTAGTGGCAAGTATAGCCGCTGGATCAAGGCATAACCGCCTCTCTCTCTGTTGCGTTCCCGGTGCAAGAGATGTGCTTCTGTGTACTTTATGCGCATTCCGTGTGTCGTCCATCCTACTGGTGTATCTGTGTTTATGTAGTCAGGTCTCCAAGTCCCTCAAAGTTTCTCTCGTTAGTATATGAGATCTCATCTCCCTCGTGGAATACTGTATACTCCTACAGTAGCTGTGATTATAGCAGGGTGAGGAGTCCTGGTGATTTTTAATACATTTTGTAGTTAGTACCATTACTCCACTGTTGAGCAGAGGGGTAACATAAGTCACTGTCCTGTAGGTAGAATCGGCCCATGATCAATGCTTTTACTCTTTCTGGGATTTGAAAAGAAGTCAAAAGCTTTAGTGTTGAAAGAGTTGATAGTGTTTTTAGGACATTTTAAAGCAGAAAAGGTTCTTTGTATATAGTCTTCTTCAGGTTGATGTTCACTGCTAAAGATCCTGAGTGTGAGTGGGAAAAACCCATTACCACCTCTGTTTTGAGGTCATGATGAGAGTAGTAGTTGGCTTTCTGAAGACTTTGTACTTGAAGGTATCATTATCCATGACAAAAAGGAAGTTGACAAAATGTAGAGAGCTATTTTGCTTCTTTTCCAAGATAAGCTGTATGAAGGATTCCGCTTAATTGTTGCCCTGAATCTGTGAGGGATGAAATGTACGAGTACTATGAGCAAGACAACGTCAATGCATCTTAGCTTCATAATGTAGAATTATGTTTAAGACTGTTTCTTTCTAGATTCTCAAGACCAGTAATGCGTTAAGAGGAAGACCCATGACCATCCCAAATTTTTGTTCATCAAACTAGTCCTCGTATGAGAACAGGGTGAAAAATCATGTTCAGTATTCATACGAATACAGGTTCTTAAGGTTTAAGTTTGGACAGACAAGGGTTTTCCTTACAATGTTGCATCGGCCAATCTCTACCTTGAGTATCTAGAAAATGGATCATCATCACTGCCAACCACATTAGTTGGTTGAGATACCTAGACAATGTCTTGGTCATACTACCCAGCCTTCAGCCTTCATACTGTTCTGGACCTACACCATAGACCTAATCTGAATACTTCCTTTTCCCTAGGCCCTGCTGGTTCACTCACTTCCTTGTGTATGTGTGTATGTAGTAGTAATAATTACTACAACTACTACAAATAATAACAGTAATATTAATATAAAAAAAGTAGGTAGTCATTGTCTCGTTACATCTAGGTGAGTCCTCACCTAGATGATCCCTTTCCTAGGTGTGTCGTGGCCTGCAAAAAATCACCCTAGCGAATGACACCATTTATTATCATTGGTAGTAGTAATAAGAGAAAACGATAAACCGAACAGGTTCGGTCCAAGAAAGGAGAGGATAGGTCCTTTTATCAAGATCCCCTCACCAGCATCAAGGGACCTCCCTCGAGGGAGCCGTTCGGCAACAGTATGAATGTTGACAAAATGTTGAGTCTTCGTGAGGAAAACATGAGCAGGTGCTGCACACGAAGCACTCTACTTGAGCAGGTGATACATATAAACAGGCACTAGACATGGGCAGGTGGTACATTTAAGCAAGCACTATCCATGTGCAGGTATTACGCATGAACCAGAATTAGGCGAGTTTTTTAAGCAAGATAGTATCAGATTGATTCGATTTATATTTATATCTTGCAACCGCAGCACGAGAAACAGCATCACACAACTAGCACTAGCATCATAAAAAGTAACATCAACGGCATCCCAAAATCCGCAGTAGACCGAGCAGCAGAATCACACAAGTAACAGTAACGATACAGTAGTTTCATCACTTCAGCTGAAGTAGCAAAACTGCAGTAGCATCACATAAGGAAAATCAACACCGAAGTTACAGTAGTACCAGAAACAGCAGCATCACATCACTAGAAACACGACTGGAGCAGTTGCAGCAATTATAGAATAGCAACAGCAACAATGCAATAGAAGTAGCGCAAGTAGCACCTTCAGAGTAGCAACAGCAAAGGACCAGCAGCATCAGCACATCCGTAGTAAGAGCAGCAGGAGCATGAGAATCACAACAGAAGCAGAGACGCCAGCACACTCAGCACAACTGTAAGAATAGCAGACACAGTTCATGCAGCATCAGCAGCAGCTTATGTAGCATCAGCATAGCAGTAACACCAGCGGCATGAGCAAAATACCATCAGGAGCATTAGCAACAGCAGATGCTGCTGCAGAGACAGCATCCTAAATAACAGTAATAACCGTAGATGCGGTAACGACCTTTTGATGATGGAAAGCATTAGCAGCAGAAATACGATCAGCGGATTAAATGGAATCAGCAGCAGCAGAAAAAACAAGGGCAGTGCTATTAGTAATAGCACTATCAACAATAGTGGTAGCAGCAATAGTAGTACGAGCAACTACTGCAGCAGTAGCAGCAATAGTACTAAGAACAACTACTGCAGCAGTAGCAGCAATAGTAGTAAGAGCAACTACTGCAGCAGTAGCAGCAATAGTAGTAACAGCAACTACTGCAGCAGTAGCAGCACTAATAACAGCAACACTAGCAAAGCACCAGAAGCAGCAGCTGCAGTAACGTGAGCATCAGCAGAGTACGGTAAAATATAACGTTTCAGCTGACCGCCTTCCGTCTAGTAAGCGTAGTGAATGCCGGCAAAACTGTCCTCTTTATGAAGAGATATAATTCTCGGAGATATCGCTGACAACGCAAGGAAGCCACATCAGAAAGATGTTACACAAATGTTCGGGGAATGAAAATAGTTGGAAGGTCCGAGGGAGGATGGTTAACTTTGCCAAGGATATTCATAGAATAACTCAGAGCGTAAGTGCCAGTAATAGATCTCGTCTCCGAAGTGGCTAGTTTATTGTGCAGCCCATATCCATCCTGTGGAGTTTTGAGACTCTGACCGCGGGTTCAAACCCCTCCCGTGGTATGGTTTGGTTTCATCCTGTGGAGGGTTGTGCAAGAGCATATGGATACAAGGGCCCCAAAAGTGGTTAACAGGAGTACATCTGTATTTATATTGACAGTTTACCTGTTACAAGCAAATTTAGGAAATTTGCTTAATATATCTAGTATCTTTTTTCATTAATAAGATATCCTGACATGTCACATAGCTTATTATACCGTCTATCTCTCTATTCCTCAATAACTGGACAATTAAGCACATAGTATTCAAGATAGTGACCAAAGGGTTGGCCACATACTTTGCATTTGATTTGATCATCTGTGTGTCTGCCAAATGACCGGATCTATAAAAATTTATTTAATGGAAGTGGACATGAGCTTTTATAAGTCAAAAACAGTTCCATCAAGATGAACTAAAATTAAATAAAAAATACAGCAAAATATGAGTATACGTTAACAGAATAGAATGAATTAAAAATATAGTGGTAACTGAATAAATAGTAAAAAGGTGAGCTTCGCTCCGTCCCGCTATCTAATCTATTTTAATAAAAATTTCGGGTTAGCTTATTGAGTTTTAATGAGTGAGGCGATTTATGTAGTTTAAAGTAAATGTGGAATTTGGGAATCGGCAAGATTTTTTTCCGTGATGTAGAGTTTATAAATATTTTTATATATTAATAAATTTTGGCTCTGAAGGTCTTGGCTGCTTCTCAACGACCCACCATATTTTCCACGTATTTCCTGAGATCTTACTCGTGTTTCTGGCACTGTGTGTGATGTGTTGAGTGGTGAGCATGTGTTGAGTGGTGAGCATGTGTTGAGTGGTGAGCATGTGTTGAGTGGAGGACATGTGTTGAGTGGAGGACATGTGTTGAGTGGAGGACATGTGTTGAGTGGAGGACATGTGTTGAGTGGAGGACATGTGTTGAGTGGAGGACATGTGTTGAGTGGAGGACATGTGTTGAGTGGAGGACATGTGTTGAGTGGAGGACATGTGTTGAGTGGAGGACATGTGTTGAGTGGAGGACATGTGTTGAGTGGAGGACATGTGTTGAGTGGAGGACATGTGTTGAGTGGTGAGCATGTGTTGACTGGTGAACATGTGTTGACTGGTGAACATGTGTTGACTGGTGAACATGTGTTGACTGGTGAACATAGTGTTGTGTGTGATATATAGTCATGCAATATGGGTATTATAATCTGCTATAAACGCTAAACCCGTAGGGGTCACTACTTACCATTCCTAGGTGCTACAATGTTCAATCCAAAATAAAAATGGGGGAGGGGGGACAACAGGTCCACATCCATGAATCAAGAGCCCCCAATCGACACCAGAGCACCTCCCATAAGGGGAATATTGCGATGTATTGTGTGATGTGTTGGGTGCAATGTGTGCTATGTATTCACAGGAAAGTGTGTAACGGGGGGGGGGTTAAGTGAAAGAAAAAAGTAAAATTAGTTATTATTCGTCAGTTTTGTTTAAGAAATTGTAGGGAAAATTTACAGTGAATGTTGTATTGTTTGAAGGAAGAGCAGAGAGGATCAAGATATACGGAAGGCGAGAAAAGAGAAACAAATGCTATCGGCACTTTGATAAACAAGACAATCAATTATAAGATGTTAGTTCGCCATCAAAACATGATAAATATCAGAGAGGAGTGTCGGAAGCCTTACCATTGGATGCCCTTGTGGAATTTTTGTGTGGCCGATTCTCCGAACGGTTTTGCAACATTGAGATGGAAGGCAGTCTACCAGATGAGAAGTTGTCTAGATTGACAAAATAGTCATTCAATATAGTGTTTAGAAAATAAATAGCTTGTGCATCAAGGAAAGACGGGAAAATAATCATAGAATGGCGAATCCCTATGGAATATCGTAACATTCTGAACCACGGAGTGAACAAAGAAACCACAGAACGGGTGGGGTTTGAACCCATGGAGAGTGAATCGTAACGCTAAAGCGTAAGCCACTCGGCCGACTGGCCCAGTGGCTTACGCACTAGCCAGGAGTTTTAAAACTCGCATGCCATAGCTTCAAACCACACCCGTCTCCGTGTTTGTTTTTTTCAATCGTGTTATTACAATATCGCGAGTCACAGGCAAAGTATTCTGTAAGTTCTTAACTCTAAAAATCAACATATCTTGGATACATAACAGTATCCAAGGTATGTCTAATGTCAGTCTCTCATTTGACGTTCTGAACCATAGTAATACACTTTGAATAAGGGGATGGGTTGCGAAATAAGGACGGAATAAGGTGGAAAATAGACACTCCATTTAACGTTCAATCAAATATGCGTGAAAACTACTCAGACACAATCAAAGATGAATGAAATCAAACTTGATAAGAGAAGCATAGAAGCAAAGAAATATACCTGGTCTCCATAACTGGGTTTAGATAAAATAGACCGATTGAAATCGTAGAACACGTCGATCCGTCCCCATGTAAAAATAAGGAAATTTTTTAAGTAAACTGTCTTCCAAGGCACATTGCCTTCAGAGAATCAATGTGTAAATGCCCTGGCAATCAACAATTAGAGGCTAAATAGTCTAACCGTCTGGATGAGTGGTATAGGTAAAGCCTTACTCTACCATTACCTACCATTACTCTACCATTACCCCCAGTTTGGGAACCACTGATATAGAGAGTATATTCCGAGGAATGGCAGGTCACTGTGAGAGGGTGATAATTGCTTTTGAACACGAAACCAAAATCTGCGTAACGTAGCTCAGTTGAAAGGACAAATAGCTCATTACCATGAACATACAACCTGACGCAGGTTAGCACAAGCAATGGTGAAATGATCCATATACATAGTGTACCAAATTTCCTGAGGAAGTACGAAGGCAAGATCATCAGGGGCAAGGTTGTGCCAATGATACAACCTTAGAAAGACACTTTCAGGTTGAACGAGCTTAAGGAAAGAAACTGCAATGCAGACATAAAGCGTCAATCTAACGTAACGGCCTTGAGTAAAAGTGGAAGAGCCCCGTAAGCCAAAAGAATGGGCCTGGGATAAGATGTCGTAAGCCTTCTTCAGATCGAGAAGGACCGTCACTACAGACTGACATGTCAAGATGAAATAAAGGGGCCGTTGCAGGACGTGCTTATGGATAGTAAGTAGCTGTGGATTTTCAAATGCCGCAGAAGTCTAATAATACATGCTAGTAATTTACAGATTCAGCTAATAACAGCCATGGATTTGGAGTGGGAAGAGTATCAGCCCGACTGATCAACTTTGTAAAAAGGCAAGATCGCTGATCGCTGAGAAATTCCATGGCAGAAGCAAAAAATTTAAGACTAGATCTGATTGAAGGGGAATAATAAGTAGAGCTTCGGAGGGTGTAAATGTTAATGCATTAGGACAAATAAATAAGGTTTAAAAGTTAACACAATGTTGATGTGAGCTGAAGAAGAATAAAGGGAACATTGTATGGTTAGACCACAAGTGATATAAAATCCAAGGTAGATGATTCCGGGCGAATTTAGATTAGGGAAAAGTGGGAGACACGGTTGGTCCTTGGGATATCAGAGAAAAGTGACGTCCTTTCACATTCACTTCATTGGCCAAATTGGCCGCGTCCACGCCATCGACGGTAGTCATTGAAACTAAGTCATGAAGAGTATTCGCTGTGCCAGGTTCCACACTTTTTCTTTTATACCTGGTGAGCATAAAGGTGGAAACATTCGGCATCGAGATATAAGCACTCCAACAATTATATTTGGCAGGTCATATGACACGGTGAACGTAGACCCTTGTCTGCTTGAGAGCAAGACTACCAGCAACAGAAAAGTTGTACCATAAACAATCCCTTGCAGCACGTATGAGACAAATGGCTCGACCGCAGCTAGGCAACCACCGTGGGAAGCACTCTCGAAAGAGCATTTTGGAGTTTAGTGGGATATCAACGCCAACAACCGAAAAAGGAAAGATTCGAAGAGATGTAACAGCTTGTGAACAGTCATCAATATTGGAAGAATAAAAAAGTCACACAGCGCATAAAACGCGTCCAATCTGCACGCTCAAAATGCCAGCTGGAGTTGAAGGAAGGTTGGGTAAAGAAGTGAGAGTCGAGAAAAATGGGAAATACTTATTCTCATGAAGATCAGGAACCACTGTCCAATCAAAGTCTAGTGCCAAAAAGCCGAGTAAATTGAGAGATTGTCACAAGAAGTGAGAAATATCCTTCAGAATGAAAACAAATTTCACAGGAAATCCTTGGAAACTTAAACTTTCGATGTTACCAGTAGCACTGACTACCATGAAACCGCCGCCTACCCTGCCGAGTTTGCATCACATGAGGCTGTGGGACTAATTCCCTCAAAGTACTTATCTTCTACCTTTCTCTGCCCTGGACTGAAGTAACCACTGGCTGGCATAACTTTTCCAAAATAAAGATATCCAAATGTTGCACAAGTGTCTCAGTTATCAACTAGTGGGTTTCTAAACTTAACTAAGCAAGGCTTAACAAAATATAGTTATTTAGTGGAAAATGAAGTCATATGCCTTCAGTTGATATTACTGAACCTGCAAGCAACTTCCATTTGTACTCCTGTGATTAGAATGGCTTCTTCATAGTCACCTGATATACCAGTTATGGGCCACTAGACACGTCTTAACAATCCAATTTCCTTCAGGATCGACATAACCGCTGCAGAAATATTACCAAGAGGGAAGATGTTCATGCTATGTAGGCCGCAGGAAATATTGATGTGGGTGGCATTTAGACTCGTTCTGAGGCTGGGGAAATAACTCCAATTCTTTGGATCAAGAGTATTTATCCATCAAGGCACTTCCTCAATAAAAGTGTTGTGTGCGGGTGACCTCTCCTATTTGTACTTGTCTTCAGGTTTAGTGCGTCTTTTTTATTATAATAATGTACTTACCTTTTTTGGTTGTAAAGGTCGAATCACGCTGGCTGCTACTGGGGTCACACACTCCTGTCGTTCCACTTTCTGACCACTCTGAAGAAGAAATTTTTCTTAATATTCCTGTGACTCATCTGCGTTTTTGTATCTATTTTTCGCCTCTTGATTAGTCTATTCCTGTCCGCCCTATCAGTTCATCTCGGTATTTTGTACGTCGTAGTTGTCAAGTCTTCGTGGTCCTTCTGCCCTCTATCATCAGCTCTATCTACTTCAGTCTCTTCTCAGAGTTCACATCCTGAGACTAGTCTCGTTGCAAACTACTGCACTTTTCCACTTTCCTGACATGCTTGAGCAGGCGTGCACACTTCCAAACAGGGCTTTCAGGGGGGAGAGTGAGTGAGTGCGTGCGTGTACGCGCGTGCTCGTAGACTCAGGCCACCAGCCCCAAGTGACACGACGCACCTATTCATGAATACAATCTTTTCTAGATAAAATATGTGGCAATACCGAACATAAGGACGATATATTGGCAGATATTACCAGGGAGGAAAAGTTATCCTGGAGGAGGCGAGGAGTACCTGCGAGACTTATTGTTCTGGGCGGACAACCTAACATACCTACCTCTTTCTCTCTTTCTTTCTCTCTCTCTCCCTCTTTCTCTCTTTTTCTCTCTCTCTCTCTCTCTCTCTCTCTCTCTCTCTCTCTCTCTCTCTCTCTCTCTCTCTCTCTCTCTATATATATATATATATATATATATATATATAAAATATATATATATATAAAATATATATATATATATATAATTTATATTATGTCTTTCCGAATAGGCAGAACTTGCGATCTTGGCTTAAATAGCAACGTTCATCTTGCCATATAGGACAAGCGAAAATTTGTGTATGCAGTAATTACGCCAAAATCATTCTAAACCTAACGAAAAAAAATATATATTTCACTGTTTAGTATTAAATTACAGTAAACAAATCTAAAATATATTTAGTTGGGTTAGGCTAAAATAAATAGTTCTTGTTATAATAATGTTAGGTAAGCTTTCTAAAATTCGTTTGGAGCAAAATTAAAAAATTTTATATTAATTAATGTTAATGAAAAAAATATATATCTTTAAACGTACAAGAGAAAATTTCAGAAAGGACTTAATTTTAAATGAGTTCTTGCTAATTGGCCAGTTTTACATATTCGGCACGATATATATATATATATATATTTTTTTTTTTTTTGGGGGTCCACCTCTGGTGTAAATTGTGGGACCCATAGCCTCGGAGAAGTGGATAAAAAGGCTTCAAGGAAAAATATTTGGATTTCTTCCTGAAGCCGTTTGAATATTCCACTTCCCCTACCACCCCATCTTTTCATATTTATTTTTTTTTACTAATAGGAATATTTTATTACATAATATGGTACAGAAGATTTAAGAGATACATTATTGATATAAAGGTGGAATATACGGTACATGTTGTTACGTGTGTATCACCGATTATAAGGCGAAAATCTCATCCAGCTCCTCAGAGCTGGGGCGTGTGCCCAAAATACAGCAGGCATTACCCCTTTGAACAGCCGCACTGAGCCGCTGGAACAGAAAACTAGCTGCCTTGGGATCCCTAGTTACCCTGATGAGTCTTTTTCCCAGCTCCTTATGGAATTTAGATGCACTCTTTCCCCATGAGCCAAGGGTCTCTGAGCCTATGGGAAGAAACATATAATGATGGGCAAGTTCTCCATATTTTCTAGACTTTTGGGACTCCCTGAAGCTGGCAGCTGCCCCTCCTTCCTCCCTGGTGTATTGGAGATAGGTATCAGCCAAGGTAGATGCACATGTATAGTCCCACACCACCTGCTTCCCATCTGTCCAGGCTTGAAGGGTGATACCATCTGGACGCTTCTGGCTGCCATCAGATCTGCATAGTTGGGGTGGCTCCCTTACTGCTGGGCATCCAGCTGTTGTGAGGCTCCTCTTGATAATGTTATTAACCTCCTCATGTCTTGCAATCTTTCCCTCGGATTTACGGCACACAAGACCATGGTACCCGAATCGGTCTGCTGCTTCACTGCCACAAATACACCTGTGTTCGGCGAGAATAGGGGCGGCAAGTCGATGGGCAACACCGATGCGGATGGTCTGTGGGTCGAGACGTGTGCCAAGGCTGGAGTTGGGAACAGCCAACAGAAAGTCCCCAGCATGAGGGGCTCTCACTGCCAGGAGGCGGGCTCTATCCTTCCCTGACACACTCTGAAGCATTGTTGAGGCAATATTTTCCACTATTGGACCATCCCAGTGCGATTGTTTGTATATATATATATATATTTATATATATATATATATATATATATATATATATATATATATATATATTTATATATATATAAATAGTAACTGCTAGGCTCTCCTTATGCAAAAAATTATTTTCACACAGCATGAAAAGATTTTCAACTTACACAGAGTGATGAACATATCTGGTGCCCCATCAGGGCACCAGAAATGGTGTCGGGAACTCAACATATTATGAGCCGTTTTAATAATAGAGGCTACCCATGGAGACCTCTTCTTGAAAGCTCTTTTGCTTCCTAGGTTCAGCTTTTCACTTACAAATACTAAGTTGCCGTGAATGATGGATAGTTTATCTGATGAACGTAGTTTTTTCTGATGGATGAATTTTAACTACTGTGTGTTCAGAGTAATAATACTCATCATTAGAATTATTACTATCGCTATATATTTTTAATACTACGAGACAAACATTGAAAACATGGATGAGAGAGAGGAAATTTTGTTACAATAGCGTCAGCTGCATTTGCCTCTTGTATAGCACTGAACTGTCATATTTGTCTCAAAGCCTTCAGAAGGCTGGTTCTTGTTTCTACAAAGCACATACTCAAGACTCTTTAAGATGTGTAAATAAAGCCATGTGTTTTTTCTTAATTGTATTCTCTGTAGCCAAGTCATTGTCGTATTCAATATCAGTAACGTCAAGTGTGCGTGACGAAGGGGTTAGGGAAAAAGATTTTTTTTTACAGAATTGGATACACAAGCAGTGTGCTGCTGCCCTATTCTGTATGATGATTACACAGTGGGGTATGAAGCTAGTAATGATGTCATATCCATCACGCAGGTTGGTTTTCATACAAGGTGTTGATTGTGGGTTGAGCGTTTGGTTTTTATTGTAATGATCAAGGTGTTGAAATTCGTCAGCCTGAGCTAGAAGACTTCGGTAGGACAATGAGGATATCGTCAAGCATTCCAGCAAGGGTTATCAGCTACGGCAGCTTCAAAGGTTTCCTTCCAGTAGAGCTTGAGTTAGTATCGTTTGGGAATCGCCATCCTTGTAATATTGTACTGTAAACTAAGTTCATTTATTACAGGTTATGGAATGTATATAGCTATATATTATACCATTATATAAAATCACAAACATTTTATGGAGCGAACTACAACACTACTGATTTTACATCCATGATCTCCATTCCACTGAGAAGCGTCTGTAAATGTATTTTCAACAATACCTTTTTCTTCAACTAAACTTGCCTTAATCGTCCGGAGTTGTTAGGTTAGTTAAAAGGTTCGTCAGGCAACAGAATGTGAGGGAAAAGTGGGTTGTAAGAGGGGTCACAGTTGTTCGGGCAACCAGGAACCATTAGCGAGTTACGTCGCGCACAACCCCCCCCCCACCCTCTAGCGGGCTGGGGCGAAACTCTAGTTTCTGGTGTCTGATTTATTTCAATTTCTACTCCTGGTAGTATTAAACTTAACTGGTGTGGGTTGAAGTTTGGAGAGTCACTTCACCTCCACTCTTCTGGCCAGCTCTGTTCCTGGCGTGGACATCCAGGGTAGACTCCAGATAAAGAAGCAAGACACTTGTTAATTGGACTAATTAACATTGTTCAACTACTACCGGCCCTTATTTATCCTACTTGTGTTGCTCCAACCAAGTAACACAGGAGAATCCAAAACATCGGACTGTTAAAATCCGCCCAGGATACCTACATCATCTTTAACATCAGAGATTTGTCCAGGGCCTTACCTTCTCATACCCAACTACAGCACCAGAACCGAAGGCTATTTTTTATTATATTTAAATTTTAAGTAAAATCCTCAAAAAGTCTTTATTCTTATTATTCCAAGATTCGTTTATTTATTTATTTTTCCATTAGTGTTTTGCTCAGATGGAAGGCGTTCCACTGGCACAGAACAGGTGTTACCTGACGCGGGTCTTAGACGATGACCCGCCGTTGGAGCCTTTGGTCATCTGACCAAGGCCTTCCGCTGGCTTACCGGTCCACCACCCTTTACCAAGCCTGGTAAAGGGTAATTACCCCTTTACCAAGAGTGGAAAAGGGTAATTACCCCTCTCCAGGCCTGGTAAAGGGTTAAAAAGTATGGTCATAGTTGTAACAATTTAGTATGGTGGGATGTTAGTCCTCGGCGTGGACTGCAAAGTCTACACGTAGTTGATAACTTCTGTGTGGACTGCAAAGTCTTCTGCTGTCTGTTTTTCCCCGTGTACTACTAAGTACAAGATATTCTCTGGCCATAACTCTCAACTTGAGGTAATGAACTGCCAGATTTATGGATGATAAATCCCGAGCGGCAATTGTTCAAGACGCAGCAGTTATTAACCGCTGAAGTTGTGCACTAGACTAAAATCTGGGGAGTATGTCAGCAAAGAGCATGGCCGGCACCCTCTGCGGGCTATACATGGGACAAGATTCGCCAAACATGGCAGGACAGAGCCATACACGCCCAAAACGACAGGTCTGAACGAACTAAGAGATGAATAAAAACAGTAAGAAAATGAAGATATAGAGGGCATAGACATTTTTTAAAAGAGAATAAGAACAAAAGAAAAGACTACTGGAGGAAGAACTGGATGTCTGATAATGGAGCTGGGAGACTTAGATGAAAAGGTAAAGAGACAGGGAAGAATAATGTAAAGGAGCTGATAAATACAAGGACACAAGGGAAGGTTGGTTCGCAGAGCAAGACAGAGGTAAGAAAAAGAGGCGAGATAGAAATGTAAAAATTATTTTGAGATGGAATGAAGGAAGCACATGACCTGAGCACGTCAGAGCACACTACACAAGACGTCAGAGCACACCAAGGCCGTCACAATACACTGCACCTCACACTACGCTAAACGGAACGTCACACTAATACACGGGACATTACAGTATAATACAGGTGACATCACTGATATACGTGACAGCCCCGCACTACACGGGACACAGCCCCGCACTACACGGGACACAGCCCCGCACTACACGGGACACAGCCCCGCACTACACGGGACACAGCCCCGCGCTACACGGGACGGTTTTAGTCTGGTAAGTCACTAGATTCCTAATTCGGACCCGAGTCAGTTTGTAACGAAAATCAGTCTGCGAATACAACATATTTATTTCTAGAATCCTTTTCACTTTTTAGGTCCCCCATGAAGAGGCACCATGGGTATCCCTGAAGAGGCACCTTGGGTGTCCCTGAAGAGGCACCTTGGGTGTCCCTGAAGAGGCACCTTGGGTGTCCCTGAAGAGGCACCTTGGGTGTCCCTGAAGAGGCACCTTGGGTGTCCCTGAAGAGGCACCTTGGGTGTCCCTGAAGAGTCACCTTGGGTGTCCCTGAAGAGGCACCATGGGTGTCCCTGAAGAGGCACCTTGGGTGTCCCTGAAGAGGCACCTTGGGTGTCCCTGAAGAGGCACCTTGGGTGTCCCTGAAGAGGCACCTTGGGTGTCCCTGAAGAGGCACCTTGGGTGTCCCTGAAGAGGCACCTTGGGTGTCCCTGAAGAGGCACCTTGGGTGTCCCTGAAGAGGCACCTTGGGTGTCCCTGAAGAGGCACCTTGGGTGCCCCTGAAGAGGCACCTTGGGTGTCCCTGAAGAGGCACCTTGGGTGTCCCTGAAGAGGCACTTTCAAGAGCCTTTGTGAATTTTTAATTTTCTTCTTCCTCCAACTTTTCGATTTCATTTTAACACTTGTGTATGGTAACGAGGACCAAATTCTTGGAACAATTGGCAACGTGCTCTGTGGCCCAAGTTGAACCCATTTTCAGATTCCTAGAAAGGCTTTGATAACTTCCAAAACCCTCAGTGTCGAAGTTTCAAATGATCAGCAAAAAACACGACCATGACTAAGAGTGAAACTTAAATATGTAGGTGCCAACTGACCATTATCCCTGTAAAATAGTTTTAAATTTTTGTTCCCATATATCATGTTAAATAATTTTGTTTACCTCTGCTGAACGACTTCATTACTTAATGGCTGATGCATCCTGTTTTTTTTTTGGCCACCAAAGTGTATTTTGCACCCCACGTAGTGAATTGTACACCCTATGCAGTGTATTGTGCACCCCATGTAGTGAATTGTACACCCTATATAGTGTATTGTACACCCCATGCCCATTCTGTGGACGGTAGAATAAGAGCATATAGATACACAAAAAATATTCGAACTAGTCCCCAAATGGTGTACATGAGAATATCTGGATTTATATCTACAGTTCGTTTATCTGTTACAAGTTAAGCATCTTAGTGCCAGAATAGTGCCTATCAATTTTCGTTTGCGTGCAGGCAAATTTGTTGTAAAATATTTAAACAAAGCATGGAATCGTTGGAATCCGTGTCGTAACTGGAGAATACATTTTTTATTCAATGACTAAATGTGCTTCTGAATGGCTTCAAAATACTATTAACGATGCATTCAGTCGATGGACGATACCTCGTAAGTTCAGTCCAGGTAGGTTCAAATTTAATATTTTACTGAAATAGTTAAAGAAAATCTAAATTTGTTCACGCTCTTGGCCGATAACATTAAATGTTTTATGAACGTGATTGCGGAATGTGAAAATAGATTTTGAATAGTCGTACTAGCGATTGAATTATGACTTAAGTAAGATGAAAGTTAATTGATCGTAACAGATCAAGTTGGTAGTGGAAGTGGAGTATTTTAAAGAACTGAATCCGCTAAAAAGATTCTAACACTTTTTAAATACACATTATGCTCATCTCTTTCCTCCTGGTTACCCGAAGAGGAGCGATATCTCACTCACAGGTCTGTTGCAGCCATCTGTCAGAAACTTTCTGGAGGACAACGAAAACCATCTGTTGTAATTAATGAGCCGTCTTGTTTCATCTTCAGAAGCGTTCTATCAAGATCACCAGGGGTGATCTGGGGTAGGGTGACGCCTCACGAAGAATCACCAGGAGATTGTCCCTTTTGGGAAAGACTGGAGAAAAAATCTTCCGGGGATGAAATGGACTGGGAGATTTCATGGAGAATCACTAGGTGGTGATCAGGGCTGAGGGACTTTATCAAGATGATCACTGGGGGATGATATGACCAAAAAAAAAAAAAAAAAATGGCAGCTGGTCTCTGCTGGGGAACTACATAGTAAAGAATTATTGGGAAATTATCAAGGTCGGGGTACTCTTGTGAAGAATCACTGGGAAATGATCAAGGTTGTGATGCAGCTACTGAACCAGCTTCTCAACAACTTGGTCAACACGAGTGGCGTGGGTGTCGCCTGCTGATAAATCAACAATTAAGAGTGATTAAGCGAGATTAGAGCCAGAGGCGCTAAGAATTCTACACAAAATGTGCCTGCTTTCACGTGAGGAAGTGTATTTGTACTCTAAAAGGGATTTTAGGTTATATGCAAACTGTAATATATATCTGGGGGATGCGTAATAATTTGGTTAGTGTCATGAAGATTATCACACATTATATGTG
This sequence comes from Cherax quadricarinatus, assembly GCF_038502225.1. Taxonomy (NCBI): domain Eukaryota; kingdom Metazoa; phylum Arthropoda; class Malacostraca; order Decapoda; family Parastacidae; genus Cherax; species Cherax quadricarinatus. The sequence continues at coordinate 14,930,224 of NC_091355.1, read as the reverse complement.
GTTGCGTTAATTCTCCTCCATAGACCTGGAGAGAGAGAGAAAGAGAGAGAGAGAGAGAGAGAGCAAGGCAAAAGAGTATAAAAAGATGTATAGAAACAGAAGTAAAATTAATTTATTAATACAGTGCATAGTTATTTGGTGAAGGAAGAATGCACATACACGTACAAATATATATATAAACTTAGGTAACAGCTGCTACATAAATAATCCAGTACCTAACTCACATTTAATAATAAGATGGACAACATATGAGCGTCAAGGACACAAAACACTTCGTAGATGCATCGCCAGTATCCATGAAATGAGATTTCGCTCTCTCTTGAAAGTAATATAAAAATTTTCCATCGCATTTTGTCTCTAATTCACATTCTTTCTCATTCTGACACTTTATCTCGTTCTCAGATTCCGACTCGCTCTCACGCTCACTCTCACTACGTCACTTGAGACACAATGTGCGGTTTTTCTGCGTTTTAACAAGACGTTGAGCGATGATGGAGTCCTTTTCGGGCGAAGTTTCTAATCAATACAATATCATAAACTACATATTATCTAACTAATATGTGGGTATATAATATTTATATACTCTTCGCGTCACACTCAAGCTTTCACCGCCACCACTTTCTAAGTCCACACTTTCAAACTCTCACTCTACGTCAGTCAGAGACGCACTCTCCCTCACACTACCTCGTTGGCTTTCATAATAACTTTCTGCAATTTAGTTGTGACACAGCTCGGCCATTCAGGAATTTTTATACACAGACACAGTGTCCAGGTATTATATTATTAAAGTTGGATCCCCATTTTCCCCTCCCTCTCTCTCTAGCATTCTATTCTGTTTTTCTCCCACCAACAGTCTGTGTCATTTTTCTATCCCACCAGTATTCTATATCGGCCCTATTTTTCTTCTTTCTGGGTTCTATATAATTTCTTCGTTTCTTCCTGCGTCCTATTCCACCCGTTTCCCTTGCATTCTACACTAACTCTTCTCACCCTTTCTTCTCCTCTTTCTCATCCTGTCATATTATCTCTTAATTTCTCCCTCCCACTCTCCTTTGCTCTCAGCCATTCAGTCATGTTTACACACGAAGACACACTACAACAGTGTTTTCTGCACTAATGAAGGCTGGGAGAGGTAAAGGACAACGACACACGTCCAACGACCTCATTACTTGACAACCTTTTATCCTCGCTCTGGCCGCATCCATTTCTTGGTCCCTCCCTGTATCTACATCTTCCCCCTCCCTTCCTATCCCTCCCTCTTTCTCTTTTTTTTTTCAGTTACTCTCTCTTTCTGTGTTTGTCTGTGTGTATGCTTTTCTGTTTGTGTTTTTTCTGTTTATTTTTCTCTCTGGTATATTCTCACCCATCATCAGTGTGGTATATTATTCTAGCAATATCCTCACTTGATCCAAGCATCTTTTAAAAAAAAATATGTTCAATAACATTAACCTTCAATCATCTGAAATGCAAAATTTATGAAGATTTTCCAATCTGTGTACATATAATTTTTTGAAACGAGAATATTATTATTCTCTGGGTACGTTATCGTCTTCTCAACTAGTCACGAAAATGTCATAATGAGTCAACATTCTATATTAGAGTTTCTAAATACATTAGATTTAAGAATGATGTATGTAGATACTAAATCAATTTTTCTATCATATAATAAATTTTATATGTAGGTTAATTGTCTATATGAGCGCAACTTCATGCTTTGTCATTTATTAATCGATTAACGAACTTTGCATTTTTCTCGTGTTTGAGAGAGGAGTGGACTGGACGAGCAGTCAGACCACGTGACGTACGGTCAAGATCACGCCAGTATTAATCGTGGATAGCGAGTCACGGAAGAGTAGTATCGGGATATCGCGCCAATTCCCATTGATTCCAAGGACGAATTCCATTAGGTAGAATCGTATCTGTACGGTATGTTTCGTCACGCATCTATACGGACACCTCACATTACCGTATAAAAGCCTGTTGTAAGCGACGTGATTTATTACGATCCACTGCTGTTAGAAAGTAACGAGAGTCAGTGTAAACAGATTCAGTATGCGCAACGATGTGGTGTATGCTATGTGGGAACCTTAATACAGGATCGAATTCTTCTCAAGACTGGTGGAGTGAAATTATTTCTGCTTAGATCATATCCTTGTGCAATATTTATTTGTCTGTGCCTGGAGAACTGTTGACGCAGGAGGCAGCTATTGATGGAGGTCATTAAGGTTCACCACTAGTTAAGAATATTAATCGCCAAAATTTCAAAAAATTTCATTAAAGTGTACTCTCAGTCGAGGAGTAAGACATGTGCCATTTTCATCATGAACTCTTAGTATATATTCACTGACAAACATGCCCCTCTCCGCGTATATAATTCTGTGAATGTTGGTCAGTTAATGGGCGTTTAAAGGCTATTGACTACAAGAGGGTTGATAAATAAGACACTTGTAACACCTGGAAGGCGAGGAAGAGTTTGAGATAATCAGTCCCTCGGCCTGGAATAGATGTGTTCAGTCCATCATTCTCGATGAAAGTGCAGCATATTCGCAGAGATGAGGCTTATATACCGCAAACAAATGAGGTGGAGCATTGGTAGGGGGAGTCACCAATGGAAAAAGAACCCACTAGTGGAAGTAGGTCGGGCCTATATGGTAGGCAAAATTGAAGAATTCCCTGCATCAAGATCCAAAAGACTTCGGACCTACAGGAGGGTTATTAACCTGTATATAACTTGATCAACAAAGAATACTTAAATCCCTAAAATAGGGATTAAAGTAAACTCTTAGAATATGTACAATGAAAGCCATACACATATAGGTGTATATATACTCATACTTGTGTATATTCTAAAGATTTTTGTATTTTTTTACGTTTATTAATAAACATTTAATGTCTTACTACTTTGTAAATACATCATGTTCTGTCGAATTTAGGTATATTTTCGCAATGCCAGTGTTATTCCGAAGATTGAAGCACTTGGTGAATATACTATTTCATGCGAGATATTCATGATAATACTGAATATCTAGTGATGAATATCTATCAAACAGTAACGAAACAAATCTCCCTTGTGATTTTATGAGTATGTTTAGTAAAAACCAAAGGAGGGATGCAATTCGTACATTCTTAAATAAATTGTTTACATATCACCTAGCAACATTGTGATATTTACCTCGATCTTTTTAGTCCATCGGTCTACACTAACAAAGACATCCACCATACCACGGGTGGGGTTAGAACCCCATACCCATACCCGTGGTATGGTTTGTTTGCAATCGTGTCATTACGATTTCGTGAGTCGAAGACATCCACCGCCAGGAAAACCTTCAGTATATTTCTACAGAACACCATTTTCTGTTTCATAGCTTCTCGGCTAATTGAATTAATATTGGAGTAGAATTTAGTTATGTCTCTGGAAATATTTTCTCGAAATGGAAGGTGTTGAAGATACAAGAGAAAATAATTTTCAGTGGATTAAATAAGAGATTAACAATGTGATTAGCATTAATGGAAACGGTTCTTCGTTTTCTCACCCGAGAGTTTTGTAGGTCGTGCAGTGTAATCCTACACTTTCCACGGGATGTATATACACCGAGACTAACATCGGTGCGCCTCTGGCAAGATAGTGACTGAGTGATGATCAAAGTGTTTCTTACACAAATATATACCGGCTCCTTCACTTTTGTGTTAGTGTAACTTTGTAAATGGTCCAAATCGGACCGAAACATCGTCGTAAGCTTCTCTCTCCGATGTGAGAGTTATTTGTGTATTGTTTCAGCCACGTATTGTGCCTTTTTGCTCTTTAAAGTGTTTCTTCGATGGGAAACAGCCAGTGTGTTAAAAAAAAAAATGCTCTAAGAGTTGTATTTCTCTAATTATATACACAACGTTTTCTTCAATCACTGTTTAAGGGATTGAAGTGTTCTAGACTGGTGAACTAGTTGTATGCAACCGAAATGATCTTGGGTATAGAAGATTGTTGTTAAAACCAATTAACCAACCAACACTTCCCCGCGTCGTTCTTAGGAATCAAAATTCGCCCATTTCTCCCACAACTGTCCATAGCGGACCTGTTGACTGCCACATACTCATGGCTGTGATGGAATCCATGATGTCGTACCCTCTTCTATTACTCAGTGCACTGTCGATCAGCTGCCAACATCTGTGATGGGTCACTGGAGGACATGGATCTTCTCCGATGGGCCGAAATTCATTACACACCTGAGTGATCCCATTTCCGGTTGATATCCTGAGATCATTTGACCAATATCAGTATCAGAGCGAGCAAGCTCGATGCTCGCATGTTTTTACCTAAGGCAACGTGGGTCGAACCTGATGCTTATCTTCTCAGCTCATTTTCTTATTTTATTTTACATCTTAATTCATCACTATTACCTCTACATTCATTTTATTTTCGTTTTATGTTTAGTGGTCATCAAAATAATTGTTTATTTTATTAAAGTAAGTTTATGAAGACTCTTGGCTCTTCTTTCCTTTAATCATCTGTCAATCACATCACATTTTCCACTTCGATATTAGATATCTTTGCGATAATTAGTACATTATAATTTTAATATTTTATTAACTCTGGCTTGCTCACAAATTATTGATTTAGTACAATATAATGAGGTAACATTATTTATTACAATACATTTTAGATATTTTTGACGATTTACTTATACTAGAGCTAATATATATAAATTTATATATACAATTATAAAACCTAAATTTAACGATGCCTTGATAGAAGAAATTAAAGAGCTGGGACAGAGCCTTTTGCTATACTATTTTGCCTCGATTTATTTTTTTCAGACAAAAATTACAGGTAGTTAGTCTACAGTTACTTCATTAGTTAATCTACATTAGTCAAAAGATTTCTCGTGACACTGGTTTTAGTCACTTGATAACCAGTTACACACATCAATCCTCCCTAAGAAGGACTGGGAGACCGATCTATTTATCCCATTGGAAAGAAATCACTTTGTTTTCTTTAGGGTTATCTTCGGTAATTTATACTATGATAATTGTACTTATGTGTACCTGTGCCTAAATATACTTCATCCATGGCGTGGGAGAGGGTGCAGTCATTGGCGTCTCCACTCTGTGGTGTGAGCGCGGTCGGTCGTAGAGTTAAAAGTGGGGTTTAACCAAGCTAGTTAGTCCCCAACCCCACGGGGCTAGTAGCTAGCCAGGCTGGTGACCACTGTGTCCATCCTCCGCCAGTCTACTCAATTTATCCGTCTCAGTAGACAGCCTTAATGTAAACCGTAAGGTTTCCTGCTATCTGCCTTTTCTTCGCTGTCTCCTGTTATCGTCTCATTCTCCTCATTCTCACTCACTGTTGCTCCTCCTCACTTTCATTCCCCTTTCTATCCTGTATCTACTTTTCCTTTCCCCTCGCTATCTTCCTTACACTCAATCTCTTCCTCCCCCTTCGATTTGTTTTCCCTTCCTCTCCTGGCCTCTTTCTCCCACTTCATTTACTTTTCCTCTCTCCTTCCCTTTGTCTTCAAAATTTGTTCTTCATCCCTCCCTTCTATTTTTTTTCCTTCCCTTCCAATCCACCTAGTTATAGTTCCTTACAGTCTTAGGCAGGCGCGCGCGCGCACACCCCCATACACACCACACACACCCCACCACCACACACACCCCACACACACCACACACACCACACACACCACACCACCACACACACCCCACACACCACACACACCACACACACCCCACCACACACACCACACCCACCACACACACCACACCACCACACACACCACACACACCACACACACACCACACACACACCACACACACCACACACACCACACACACCACACACACCACACCCACCACACCCACCACACCCACCACACCACCACCACCACCACACACACCACACACACCACACACACCACACACACCACACACACCACACCCACCACACCCACCACACACACCACACACACCACACACCACCACACACACCACAACACACCACCACACACACCACACACACCACACCACCACCTCACACACCACACCACCTCACACACCACACCACCTCACACACCACACCACCTCACACACCACACCACCTCACACACCACACCACCTCACACACCACACCACCTCACACACCACACCACCTCACACACCACACCACCTCACACACCACACCACCTCACACACCACGCCACCTCACACACCACACCACCTCACACACCACACACCACACATCACACACACACCACACACACACCACACACATTACACACACACCACACACACATTACACACACACCACACACACACATAACACACACACCACACACACACACACCACACACACACATTACACACACACACACTACACACATTATACACAGACATTACACACACCTCACACACATTACACACACTACACACACACTACACACACACTACACACACACTACACACACACACTACACACACACTACACACACACCACGCACACTACACACACACTACACATTCCACACACACTACACACACCACACACACACCACACACACACACACACCACATACACACACCACACACACACACCACATACACACACCACACACACACACCACACACATTACACACACCACACAGACATCACACACTACACACACACCACACAGACATCACACACTACACACACACTACACACACACTACACACACACTACACACACACTACACACACACTACACACACGCCACACACACTACACACACACCACACACTACACATACACACCACGCACACTACACACACTACACACACACCACGCACACTACACACACACACACACACACACACACACACACACTACACACTCCACACTCCACACACACACACTACACACACACTACACACACACTACACACACACTACACACACACTACACACACACTACACACACGCCACACACACCACACACTACACATACACACACACCACGCACACTACACACACTACACACACACACCACGTACACTACACACACACCACGCACACTACACACACACACACACACACACACACACACACACACACACACACACACACACACTCCACACTCCACACACACACTACACATTCCACACACACTACACATTCCACACACACTACACATTCCACACACACTACACATTCCACACACACACACTACACACTCCACACACACTACACACTCCACACACACACACCACACACACCACACACACCACACATATTACACGCACACATTACACACATTACACGCACACACCACACACACATTACACACACCACACACACATTACACACACCACACACACATTACACACACTACACACATTATACACAGACATCACACAAACCACACAGACATCACACACACCACACAGACATTACACACACTACACACACACGCTACACACGCTACACACGCCGCACACGCCGCACACGCCGCACACGCCGCACACACCACACACACTACACACACTACACTACACACACACCACGCACACTACACACACTACACACACTACACACACACCACGCACACTACACACACACCACGCACACTACACACACTACACACACACCATGCACACTACACACACACCATGCACACTACACACACCACGCACACCACGCACACTACACGCACACACCACGCACACTACACACACCACGCACACTACACACACCACGCACACTACACACACCACGCACACTACACACACCACGCACACTACACACACCACGCACACTACACACACCACGCACACTACACACACCACGCACACTACACACACCACGCACACTACACACACCATGCACACTACACACACCACACACACCACACACACTGCACACACCACACACACTGCACACACTACACACACACCACACACACCAAACACACCACACACACCACACACACCACACACACCACACACCACACACACCACACACACCACACACACCACACACACTACACACACCACACACACTACACACACCACACACACTACACACACCACACACTACACACACACTACACACACCACACACACCACACACACCACACACTGTACACACCACACACACTGTACACACCACACTGTACACACCACACACACTGTACACACCACACACACTGTACACACCACACACACTGTACACACCACACACACTGTACACACCACACACACTGTACACACCACACACACTGCACACACCACACACACTGCACACACCACACACATTGCACACACCACACACACTGCACACACCACACACACTGCACACACCACACACACTGCACACACCACACACACCACACACACTGCACACACCACACACACCGCACACACTACACACACTACACACACTACACACACTACACACACTACACACACTACACACACTGCACACACCACACACACTGCACACACCACACACACTGCACACACCACACACACTGCACACACCACACACACTGCACACACCACACACACTGCACACACCACACACACTGCACACACCACACACAATACACACACCACACACACTACACACACTACACACACACTACACACACTACACACACTGCACACACCACACACTACACACACTACACACACTACACACACACTACACACACACTACACACACACTACACACACACTACACACACTGCACACACCACACACACTGCACACACCACACACACTGCACACACCACACACACTACACACACCACACACACCACACACACTACACACACTGCACACACCACACACACTACACACACTGCACACACCACACACACTACACACACTGCACACACCACACACACTACACACACCACACACACTACACACACTGCACACACCACACACACTACACACACTACACACACACTACACACACACTACACACACCACACACACTACACACACTACACACACTACACACACACTACACACACTGCACACACCACACACACCACACACACTGCACACACCACACACACTGCACACACTGCACACACTGCACACACCACACACACTGCACACACCACACACACTGCACACACCACACACACTGCACACACCACACACACTACACACACTGCACACACTGCACACACCACACACACTGCACACACCACACACACCACACACACTGCACACACCACACACACTGCACACACCACACACACTACACACACTGCACACACTACACACACTGCACACACTGCACACACGCTACACACACACACACTACACACACTACACACACACTACACACACTGCACACACCACACACACTGCACACACCACACACACTGCACACACCACACACACTGCACACACCACACACACTGCACACACCACACACACCACACACACTGCACACACCACACACACTACACACACTGCACACACTACACACACTGCACACACTGCACACACGCTACACACACACACACACTACACACACACACACTACACACACACACAACACACACACACACCACACACACACCACACACACCCCACACACACCCCACACACACACCACACACACCCCACACACACACACACACCCCACACACACACACCCCACACACACACACACCACACACACACACACACACACCCCACACACACACACACACACACACCCCACACACACACACACACCCCACACACACACCCCACACACACACACACACACACACACCCCACACACCCCACACACACACACACACACACACACCACACACACACACACACCCCACACACACCCCACACACACACACTCCACACACACACACACACACCCCACACACACACACACACACACACACACCCCACACACACACCCCACACACACACCCCACACACACAACACACACCACACACACAGACACCACACACACCACACACACACACCACACACACACACACAGGGGGCAGGGGGGAGGAGGGGTTGCACTACTAATAAAAAACCGGTGGGGTTATCAAGAAATGGAAGGTATGGACGAGATTCGAGAAAGGGATTACATAGTAGGTACAGCTCAGTCAGGGGAACACAAGGTAGTCATTGCAGTGATGTATAACCCACCACAGAACTGCAGGAGGTCAAGAGAGGAATATGATGAATGCAACAGAGCAATGGTGGACACTAGCTGAGGTGGCACGAAGGGCCCACTCAAGTAGATCAAAGTTACTGGTCATGGGCGACTTCAATCACAGGGAGATTGATTGGGAAAACCTGGAGCCACGTGGGGGTCCCGAAACATGGAGAGCCAAGATGATGGATGTGGTGCTGGCAAATCTCATGCACCAACATGTTAGGGATATTACCAGAGAGAGAGGGAAGGATGAACCAGCAAAACTGGACCTCGTGTTCACCCTGAGTAGCTCAGACATTGAGCACATCACATATGAAAGGCCCCATGGAGCTAGTGACCACGTAGTTATGAGCTTGAATACATCGTGGAGCTAAAAGTGGAGAGGGTAACAGGAGTAGAAAGGGAAAAGCTAAACTATAAAAGGGGGGACTACACAAGAATGAGGATCTTCCTGCAGGAGGTTCAGTGGGAACAGGAGTTGGTAAGAAAATCAGTAAACGAAATGATGGACTTTGTAACAACAAAACGCAAGGAGGCAGAGGGAAGGTTTGTTCCCAAGGGTAAAAGAAATAATGGGAAGGACAGAACAAGCCCTGGGTTTACCCGAAGGTGCAGGGAGGCAAAAACTAAGTGCTCTATAGAATGGAAAAAGTACAGAAAGCAAAGGACTCAGGAGAATAAAGAAATTAGTCGACGTGCCAGAAACGAGTATGCACAAATAAGGAGGGAGGTGCAGCGGCAGTATGAAAATGACATAGCATCGAAAGTCAAGTCTGATCCGAAACTACTCTACAGCCACATCAGGAGGAAGACAACAGTCAAGGACCATGTAATCAGGCTGAGGAAGGAAGGTGGGGAGCTCACAAGAAATGACCAGGAAGTATGTGAGGAGCTCAACATGAGATTTCAGGAAGTATTTACAGTGGAGGCTGAAGGGACAACGGGAAGACAAAACAGTGGGGTACAGCAACAAGGGATATACCAACAAGTGTTGGATGAATTACACACAACTGAGGAGGAGGTGGAGAAGCTCCTAAGTGACCTTGATACCTCAAAGGCGGTGGGACTGGACATCTCTCCATGGGTTCTTAGAGAGGGAGCAGCGACACTACGTGTGCCACTAACCAAAATCTTCAACACTTCCCTTGAAACTGGGCAACTACCTGAAGTATGGAAGAAGGCAAATGTAGTCCCCATCTTTAAGAAGGGAGACAGAAATGAAGCACTAAATTATAGACCAGTGTCACTGACATGTATAGTATGCAAAGTCTTGGAAAAGATTATCAGGAGGAGAGTGGTGGAGCACCTGGAGCGGAACAAGATTATAAACGACAACCAGCACGGATTCATGGAAGGCAAATCCTGTGTCACAAACCTACTAGAGTTTTATGACAAGGTAACTGAAGAAATGAGAGGGAGGGGTTGGTTGATTGCATTTTCTTGGGCTGCAAGGCCTTCGACACAGTTCCTCACAAGAGATTAGTACAAAAGCTAGAGGAACAGTCACGTATAACAGGAAGGGCACTGCAATGGATCAGAGAATACCTAACAGGAGGCAACAGCGAGTCATGGTCCGTGATGAGGTATCACAGTGGGCGCCAGTGACGAGCGGGGTCCCACAGGGGTCAGTCCTGGGACCAGTGCTATTCTTGGTATATGTGAACGACATGACGGAAGGGATAGACTCAGAAGTGTCCCTGTTTGCAGATGACGTGGAGTTAATGGGGAGAATTAAATCAGATGCGGACCAGACAGGTCTACAAAGAGACCTGAACAGGCTGGATGTGTGGTCCCGAAGCTGGCTCCTAGAATTTAACCCCCACCAAATGCAAAGTCATGAAGATCGGAGGAGGGCAAAGAAGACCGCAGACAGAGTATAGGCTAGGAGGCCAAACGCTGCACACCTCACTCAAGGAGAAAGACCTAGGAGTGAGTATAATACCGAGTACATCGCCAGAAGCGCACATTAACCAGATAACTGCTGCGGCATATGGGCGCTTGGCAAACCTGAGAATAGCGTTCCGGTACCTCAGTAAGGAATCGTTCAAGACTTTATACATTGTGTACGTCAGGCCCACACTGGAGTACACAGCACCAATTTGGAACCCACATCTGGTCAAACACGTCAAGAAATTAGAGAAAGTGCAAAGGTTTGCAACAAGGCTAGTTCCAGAGCTAAGGGGAATGTCCTATGAAGAAAGGTTAAGGGAAATCGGTCTGACAACACTGGAGGACAGGAGGGTCAGGGCAGACATGATAACGACATAGAAAATACTGCGTGGAGTAGACAAGGCGGACAAAGACAGGATGTTCCAGAGATGGGACACAGAAACGAGGGGTCATAATTGGAAGCTGAGGACTCAGATGAGTCAAAGGGATGTTAAGAAGTATTTCTTCGGTCATAGAGTAGTTAGGAAGTCGAATAGTCTGGCAAGCGATGTAGTGGAGGCAGGAACTATACATAGTTTTAAGACGAGGTATGATAAAGCTCATGGAGTAGGGGGAGAGAGGACCTAGTAGCGGTCGGTGAAGAGGCGGGGCTAGGAGCTGAGTATCGACCCCTGAAACCACAATTAGGTGAGTACACACACACCTACCTTTGATGTTATTGTTTATACAATGGAACTCTGGGGTGCATGTGCCTCCGAGGGGCCATGTCTCAGTGTATTGGGTTGAAGAGTACAGCAGAGAAAGTTTGTATATTCTGGCGACGACGGCGACGGTGGTGAGTGTTTTGTATTGGGGAGAACAGCACCTAAGAGCTAGTTATTCTGCTGGTGGTGGAGGCTGTTGTGCGTGTCCTTTGTGTAATTTGTGTTGAGCACCGTAGAGGAAGCTTTGTTTATTCTGGTTGATGTGTTGAAGATGGTAGTGGCGGTGTTGGTGTGGTGATCGTTGGTTTTAATGGTGATACCTCCTGTATGTTGTACTGGAAACACAGCAGGGAAGATCTGGTCGGTTCGCCAGTGGTAATATGGCGTGTTGTATGTTGTGACGTGGTTAATAATAAATTTGATAATGACAGATACCTAGAGTGAGGCAGACGAATTACTTAAAAATGCTGACTCGGTAAATAAGAATTTTGAGAAAAAGGTGTTTGTTATCCCATTTATTCCAAGTCGTGTATGATGCGAAAATTAATCATATGTGAAGAGTGATCCCAAATCCAGGTGAAATGCAAGGCACAAATATTATGATAATGAATGAGCCAGTATTTTAAGTCAATCAGAAACTGAATACCTTACCATCAAGTGGTATCTACAAGCCTTTAGTAGGTTCTCCCGACTTTTGTTTATGGTATGGCCAAAGTAACCAATGCTTTAATCATTGTTGCGGAGTAAATCTCCTGAGTGAGAGTGAGAGTGAGAGAGAGAGAGAGAGAGAGAGAGAGAGAGAGTGAGTTTCTCTCAAGCTGGAGCATCTTGGAAGAGTGCAATTAAGCCAGGTGCCTCTTAGTGGGAAGTGGATGGGGCCTCGATAGCACGACTAAATGAGTTTGGCGCCTTTGGTTCAGTTCAGTCCTCACCACCTTTGTGTTGTGCAGGTAGCATCGCATTACTGTCAGAACTGGATGAAGTGGGAAGATACATTAACAAGAGCCCAGTCCGTCCTCACCATTGTTACTGTGCGTATTAAAAAAATTCTCGAACGAAATTTCGTTGTACTCCCTCCGGTGCCAAACATTATTATTGTGTAATTATAAGGAAAAGGAAAAATATGGTATCCTAAGAAGGCTTTATCTAAGTTAACTTAATCCAGTCAAACCGATTCTTGAAGGGCTATGTTGTTTAGACTTACTGTCCCAGTTATCACTCTGTTCGTGTTTTATTACTCGGTAACAAATCCTTCATCCAAATTTGTGTTGAACCTCTTGATTTGAGATTCATAAATCACATTATTGAATCACATTGTACATCAAAATGTTCTTGACATTTACACAAATAACCAGCACATAGAAGAGAGAAGCTTAGGACGAAGTTTCGGTCCGACTTGTACCATTTACAAAGTCACACTATGTGCAGGTTATTTGTGTATCGTTCCAGTCGCGGTACTGTGCCTCTTTTTGTTATTGTTCTTGACATTTGAATGCATCAAATATGATTAATATCTCTTAAAGTTTGAATGAAAATTTCTCATTATGGAATGAGACATTAAAAACTATTTGTTTATAAATTCTTTCAATTTTTTCCGTCTGTAGCTTCAAGATTGAATTGGCGTTTGTTCTGTAGTTTGGATGCACACTGACTAACCTTCCCATGGGATAAAGCCTTATTTGTTGCGTGTATCATACTGCTTCGTTGTAACCTTAAGAAATACATAATGATTGCATATCGCAATTTTTGCAGAATGTGTTTAATGAACTATTTGCTTATCTATAAATGGTTGGCATACCCGAGTGGGTTATTTGGACTTGAAGCCTGTCAATACAGGAGGGTCGTTTAGTCTGCATGTTGCCTGTTTTCCGCTAATTAAGAATACTTGCATCTCGTATATTGGTTTATGGGGACTAAGGTACTAAGTTTGTATATACTGAGATATATACCCCTCTACTTGTACATGCACTAATCTGTGTACACATATCAAGAGAAATGTATTCTTCAGTATATATACAGAGTCCGAAAGATATTTCCTGACAACTGTTACTATTCTTTTTTTTTAAATACATACAGTATAGTGCTTAAATTTTTGTAATATATCAAATAAAATAGTAAATTTCCCATGCGTCGGACACTAGATGTTTTAACCTTATGAATTTAATACTTGCATTTAACATCCTGGTGACTAGCATCTCACCCCCGACTGACTAAACCTTCACACGTACCAGTTACTGTTATCTGCTCCCGACCGACTCCTGAGTAGATCTCGCCCACCAATGAATAATGACCGGCTTTACCACGAAGAAAATTTTGTACGCACCACATGAGTTATGGAGGCGTCGCGAGGAGGAGTTTGCATCATTAATAAGCTTCCGAAAATATTCATCGATAGTGTTTAGTCCTCATATTAAATGGTTAGGTGTTCGATGTTAAAAGAAAATGTTGGAATGGGAGGGAACCCGCGGTTAAGTATGTGTGTACTTGCCACTTTATGGCTGTACCGGTTGAATCGCGGAACCTGACACCGTCTCTCGACTTCTCACGAACAATGATATACGGTTCTTTGCCACATCGGTTCCATCGTATTTTCTCTTTAAATGCGTGCGTAAACTTCTATTCCATATCATTCTACTTCAAAAAAAAGTTGGACTGAGGAAGTACCTTAAGAAAATTCATGTCTTCGCAGACTGAGAGTGAAGGACTAGCCATCTTTCCGAGTGATGGATGGGACTCTCTCACTTACTGGAAGTAATACACTTCACTTCATCAGTCACAGCATGGACGAAGGAAGACAAATATAGAAGAATTTTTAGCTCATCATCCTCGTCATCCATCTATATTATCGTTCTTTTTAACTTGTCTTTGGTCGATGGTCTTGAAATTTAATTATCCAGCTGTCTACCAGCCTTCACCGGTAATCTTTGCTTTATCTTTCCTATCTGACTATTCTCCTTTATTTTCATGCAGTAACTTTACAACTCTTTTTTTTTTCCTTTTCTCTTCCCTTCATTTTTTATTTCTTCCTTTCCTTTCATGCAACACACACACACCTTTTTTTTTCTTTGTGCGCACCACGTACCGTCACAGTCTCCTTCACCAACTCAGATCATCATCGTTTTCCTCATGCAACATCGACCTTTTTCCAGTCTCCCCTATTTGTTAATTTTTCCTTTCGAAATATTGCATTATATTTACCTTAACACAAATATTTCAGTATTTGTTTCAACCTCATGTATTTCCTTCCTCATATAATCACTTCGAATCCACACCTCGTCTTCACACCATCAACAGTTTTCTTTAGGTCACACGTCTCAATTGTGTTAAACTTATTTATTCAGCTCATTATGATGTTTTTGTCACATTTGATCTCGAGGAAATTTAATCTGGTAAATATCTGTATAATGCTGAACTTTCTGATAAAAGTCATGCTGTAGAACTATCGACTGGAGTAGAGCTGCAAGATAGCGATTCTCCTTGACGGTAATATGAAGAGTATATACATTTGATAATCCCGAGAGCTTTTCTACTAATGGAGCAGAGATGATGAGATGCGAAGATACATAATACGTAGTCAGAGTATACAGTACTTCATCCACAACGCCAGACTTCAGATTAAGTGCTGTGTATTCAGATGCCGAGTTTGCAGGTTCGAATCTTGCTCTGAACTGAGATAATGTTTGTAAATAATTTCGCCTGTTTGTGAATTGTTAAGCATATATAATACATATATAAGTACATAGAACGCATGCATTTGCACTGTAAATGTTAGTGTAAACATGAGCAGAGGTATCGTCATACCCATGCTTACATATACACATAAGCAGTAACACACACACATGCATATGCTAGGAAACGGTGATATAAACGATCTTTTTCCCTTACTCAGCAAAATAATGCGACTGTAGGCTGGGTGGCATTTTGCACCCAAAATTGGCATTTCATCCAATAAATCATTTATTACAGTATCACTCCATTATACACTTTCTTTTTTAACTGCGTTATTTCAGACCTCCTTAGTTCTCATGTATCCTCTGTATTATCACATTTTCTCTCCCACCGTCTCGTTTACTCCTATTCCCGTTTTCCTCTCGTTCAGACGTAATTACTGCAGCAACAACTTGTGATCTGTCGCGTCAGCACAAGTCTGTCAAAGAAGTCCATCAACTCTCCCTGATGCCGGGAGGCCAGTCGGTGTCATGCTTACGGTGCTGCTGTCAGTAAAGTTGCCGTCAAAATTCACCCTTACACCGGGAAGCCAGTTGATGTCAAATTAACACTGATGCTGCGAGACTAATTTTTGTCCTCAGTATTGCTAGGTACACACTATTGTACGCTTAATTTTTTTAGCCTTCACGATATGAAAGCGTTTCCTCGTGCAGATCTACAGTCCGTTGTTTGCTACACAATAGAATCTTTATCACACGGAATTGTAACTTGTACTTGTGGTTGGTGGTGATAATTGTAGTAGGTAAGCTCATGCAATTTCGTGGTAGGTTTTGTGGTGGAAAAAGTAGAACTAGCTTTTGCGTGGTGTGTAATTACCGACGCCAAAATAGCAACCAATGAATTTCCGAAAATCTAATTCATCTCAGTTATTGATTGACGAGTTTGTTTGCAAGGACTATTTTTTAAATATATTTAAAAAAAATACTTACATTTTCTCCACAAGAAATTAAAATAAAATACTTTTTGTATGTTGTGAAATTTGTGTGTGTGTGTATATATATATATATATATATATATATATATATATATATATATATATATATATATATATATATATATATATATATATATATATATATATATAATAATGTGTGTATATATACACACACACTCACCTACTCTTCTCAGGCAGCTCTGTTTGTGACTTGATAAAGCTCACTGTGTGGGTGAAATGTTGTCAATGAAGGATCGCATTATACTGCATTTGTCTATTTTTCCATCTTCCACTCGTTTACCATTATCTTCCAATCGCTTCCCTTCACCTTCCACTCGCTTCCCTTCACCTTCCACTCGCTTCCCTTCACCTTCCACTCGCTTCCCTTCACCTTCCACTCACTTCCCTTCACCTTCCACTCACTTCCCTTCACCTTCCACTCGCTTCCCTTCACCTTCCACTCGCTTCCCTTCACCTTCCACTCGCTTCCCTTCACCTTCCACTCGCTTCCCTTCACCTTCCACTCGCTTCCCTTCACCTTCCACTCGCTTCCCTTCACCTTCCACTCGCTTCCCTTCACCTTCCACTCGCTTCCCTTCACCTTCCACTCGCTTCCCTTCACCTTCCACTCGCTTACTATCATTTTTCCACTTGCTTACCACCATCCTCTACTCCCCATCTTTTCCCACTTACCTCCCATCTTCTTGCACCCGCCTCCTCCCATCCTACATCCCACAACAGCTGCCAAAAGCTTGCAAGAAAGCCTTGGAGGTCCTGGGAAGATAAGCGCAGGAAGCATTATTGTGGTGGGTTATATTTCTATTTTGCTTTGTGTGCTGAACGTGGCCCATTAGTCGCTGCTAGCTGGCTGGCTGGATGGCTGGCTGGAAGGCTGGCTAGCTATCTGGCAGGCAGGCTGGCTGGCTGTCTAGCTGGCTTCCTCTCTAACAGACTGGCTGGCTCCTTGCTTGACTGGTCAGCTGACTGAGTGGATGGATGGATTACTCGATAGGTGTTTGGTTTAATTATTGGCAGACTGATTTTTGTTTGAGAAAGAGACTGGTCATCTAATTCGATGACCAATTATCTCTTTATTTTATTTTATTTTTGACTGGTTCATAGAACAGATATGTGAATAATTGAAACTAATAGACTTATTGAAATGCTGAGCTATAACACTGATCACTGATACAAATGAAGGACAGAGCAAATACAAACGAAAAACGAGAGGAATGCTCAGTATCTCGGCCTCAGCAGTCGTGAATGCAAGTCACCTGGGCAGACCTGATATGATCATTGAATCTCAACGCGTCTCATGAAAGGTCGTTCTTGTCATAGTAATTTTTTTTTATTAAAATATTTGAGGCAGTGGACTATGGATGTGAAGAATGATGCAAGTTGGAAAATTCACGACAGGAAGAGGTTACAAGTGTTGTTCCACAAGGGATAGTATTAAGCCAGTTGTTGATCACCATCGAAATTACTGACATAGAAGAGGGAATAAATAGCAAGGTTGGCAAGTTTGTCGATAGCACAAAAAGAGGTTGGTAAATAATTTCCGAAGACACCCGGGAACAACAAGGTAATATACATAGGTTGACAGCACGGTTTGGAATTTTTTTTATTTCTTACAGTCCGGCCGTCTCCCACCGAAGTAGGGTGATCCGACAAGAAAAATGGTTTCACTGATATTCGATCACTGTCTTGCTAAAAGGGCCTCGACGTCACAGCTCACATGACTCTTCAAAGCGCAAAATCTCCACCACTCATTAAGATCTCTCCTGTCAACCGGTTTCCTTGAATCTCTTCATAAAGGTTACATTGATCACGCTCCAATAGTACGTCCAAATCATAAAAACCAGGTTTGTAACTGATGCAGTTTAATTGGGTAAGGTTTTATTCAGAAAAAAATAAGAGAACCACAGCAAGATTTGTACAGTTTGTACAAATCTTAATTAAACTTAACTTTTAGCGTTCCCTAGCAGATACTTAATGCCGAGACAACAATATATAAATTCACTAATATATTAGGTGTCACACTAAATAGTAATAAACCACACTTGGGCTTTCGTTCATAAAACACGATAAATATTAAAACAAAACAAGGGAAGAAACTACTACACCCTCACTAACATCCCCAAGCCAGCTCGAATGTATTATCTGCCTAAGCATCAGAAACATGAAATCCCATTGAGTCCTATTCACTCCGGAAAAGGCAACGCCTCTCACAAGACAGCGAGAGTTCTAGCTAAACGAATGTCTAAACTCATAGGCATTATCAATCCCGCATTATTCAAATACATAGAAGACCGCAACCGTATTCGCCACTTCAGCATAAAAAGCAATAAATTTTCCAGCCAGGACGTGACTTTCCTATTCGCCCAGGTACTTGCCTATGACGTCGTGCAACTTATTAAACTTTACATCAATTTCAATTGTTTCTTCTTCGAAGATTCCCTCTTCCAACAGACATTCGGCTTACAGACGAGTTCTCCTTCCAGTACACTCTTAAAGAACCTTCATATGAAAAGCGTCAAAGCCAAACATATCTCCTCCATCATTCCTCATTCCATCATTTTAAATCCTTGTAATGACGAATATGTCGTCTACATAACACACAAAAGAATTTATATCCCCATCCTACATAGCAGACTCAACTAAGTCGAGCCATCAATATGATTTACACTTAAGGAGGAAACCAGCAACTTATATGCCTACTACAGGAAGCTGTTTCGACCACTCAGAAGCTTTATCAGATCACAAGATGAAATCCTTGGGTGAGCTTTTGCTCACCCAATAAAGCAATAAAGCAGCCTTATAACTATACTTTTTTATTTATCTTGGTATTTTATTCCATTATCTACAAAGCTTATTCTCCTGTATCGCAAATCTTTCTTACGAAGGTAAGTTTAAAACACACAACTTACACACTCTGCAGATGTGTTCAGTTATTGAAGATAAGATTCTGATACAGAAAACTGGAATGTATAAAAGTGCTATAAATAAAGTGGTGAAAATATCCAACCAAGACAGGATTTGTAGTAATAGATTCAAATTGGATAAATTTTGATTCTGGAATGATATGAGATGTACTGAGCTTGACAGCTGAATTGGAGATGAGTGGAACAGATAGTGTCTTGGAGACAGCTTTAAAAATTGATGACGTGTATTGATGGAAGAAACGAAAGACTGATTGAATTTAGAGATTTGCAACTGAAGTACTGCGTAGCCGACAAGAAATTAAGATACTTGTAATAAAAGGTGACCTTTATTAACATGACGTTTCATTTACATATAAGATTTTGTTCTTGATACAGCCTCGTTTACGTGAAGTCATATTACTAAAGGTCTCCTGCAGCGCTGTATAGCCCTTGTGGTTTAGCGCTTCTTTTTTATTATAATAATAAAGGTCTCTTTTTGCTATTTGTGCTTTTTTTTATCCTATACATTTGTGGTGTATGTGGTTTTGATTTTTTTCGTCTGTCAAATGTGAGAAAATTTCTTCTGATGTGGCTTTTAGTGCAGTGATGACCGTGTGCAGCTTTTGTTTATTTCACCTATATCTTCCTCTGGCATAACCAAACTCGCTTACAAATGGTCAGCAGCAGCAGCAGCAGCAGTAGTAGTAGTAGTAGTAGTAGTAGTAGTAGTAGTCTCCCAGGATGTGTTGGAGGAATAAAGTTGATGTTTACGAATATGCGAAGCTGGAAGAGGCTGGGGAGCTGTTTTAATTAATGTTAGTGTAGCTGATGAATGTTGTTGTCGTGGTTATTCTTGTTTGTCGTTGCTGGTTGTGGTTGGCTGTTGTTTTTTACATTATATTTAGTACCATGTTTTTCTATTTTTTTAGTTTTTCATATCGAAAGCACTTTGATAAGACGCATATTGAATGTGTGTCATTTCGGTGGAAGAGGGACGGTGTGTTATACAAAATACAAAAGTGATTCCTGACATTCTATGATACGTAAGTATCCAGGTCATTCACAATGTAGAATTGGGTATCACATTAACAGTATAAATAAGAGTGTTTATGGGTTGATCGGTGTAACTGGCCAGAAGGCGACTGTTGAAGAATAAAAAGGCACAATCCCGTGACTAGAACAATACACAAATAACCCGCACATACAAGAATAACAAGACGTTTCGGTCCGACTTGGACCGAGACTGAAAAATTCAAAGCATTGTAGGAATTCTTAGATAAGGTAGAGAATGGGTAAAGTATGGAAAAAAGCAGTGGTAAAAGGATTATATTGGGGCAAATGTGTTGGAATGGATACAGTCTGGGGAGGCTGTAGGAAAACAGGAAAATTAAACACAAGTTGATAAATTACTACAGAAATTTCTTATCCCTGTTTTGAGGAAGTATAAGAACTCGAAGCATTGTCATGTGTAACATCTTATTAGATGTTTACTGTTGTTTCCTATTATCTTAAGTGCTATGGGAATATTAAGCAGCATTTTGTGAGCTGCCTTACCAAAGGATTTCTAGAGTAGAGAGAGAGTTTTAAATAGTGAAAAATCTTTATAAAATGATCTGTTTAGAAATCCTTAATGCAACTAGTTTGTTACTTTATAATTTAAGTGCTGTGCCCTTTTATCTATTGTCAAAGAGGATACGCAAATTTCATTTTCTATCTTAAAGACTAAAGCATAATCGTTATCCTCATTTTGGTTATGCATCTACAATGAAGATCTGATCTTGGCTGTACATACCATTCAGATAAACACAATGATTTGAATAGAGAGTTCCACAGGAAAGACCATTTGTATATAAGAGAGCTTTACGATACTGAATAACACAGTATTAATATATTTGGTGTAATATGAAGAAACTGCATTAGCTAAATAGTAGTTGTGTATCGATGAGATTAAGTGCTTAGCGTATAATAATATTGAGGTATAGTGGGTGGGTTATTGCTAACGGGTCTTATTTATGATATACACACAGTGGAAGTATTGGTCATTTGATCAGTGCCTTCTGCTGGCTTATTGATAGCCCCGCAAACAATTATCACATAAATTGCGAAAATAAAAAAGAATAACAAGGATTCCAGGCAAATATTTCAATGTCTTTAAATAAAGCCGTTTTTATTGTAGACAATATTTCTCCCAAAAGGACATATATCATATCAATGACAGGAACACCAAAACAGTTATGTATCCCGTAGCAGCGGGAGAGAGACGGAAGAGGATGATGATTAGAAGAGGAAAAGGATAGAGTTAGGTTACCCATTTAATTATGTCTTGATACTTAGCTCCTCTCCAGCTCATAATCCTGCTTCCCCATTACCCACCCACCTCATTCTGTGGTAGATGTATGTGTACATATATATATATATATATATATATATATATATATATATATATATATATATATATATATTTATATATATATATATATATATATATATATATATATATATATATATATATAATGCATACACTAATACCCACACACAGAGAAACGAAAGATAAAATTAGTTTGTATTTTTCCACCTGCAGTCTTCTTCGGGAGATGCAAAATGTGACGTAGGAACAAAATATACCTAATACGTAGTCATCTTAGGTATATGACTACATATTAGGCGCTGTATGATCCATAAGAGTTTAGTACTTGCCAGGGTATAATAGAATCAGACCGGCAACGGTATTTTCATTCAAATTAGCTCAATGGTTAATTGAATTTCCTCCTCCTTTCCGTGGCAAGATTTCCCAGTCACATCTGAAACACAACAAAGACTTCATCGCCAACTAAGAGGAACCAACCAGCAAAATACAAGGATGTTGAGTCTGGACGGGAATTCGTTGTTCACCAGAATATTTATCGATGACTGATCTTCCTCGGAACCAAATCACTTCACCATCAAAATGAATTCCCGCTTACCATACAGGTAATCTTGATGCTCACTAAATTATGTGTGACTTCTAAAGTTTTCTCTTTCAACAATGAAAAATCCACACTCTCCTGTACTCTCTAGCTCACATGTAAAGTATTATGAAGCATCTATCTTTCCCAGCATCAAACCACAGCATCTGGTACAGACAGGATGACATCTTCACCGTATTGAACGTTTACTGGGGTAGTTGCGACATTTGAGAGACATAATCAACTTGTTCCTTCTATCCATTTCAAGGTTGAACAGGACAGTCAGCTACCATTCCGAGATGTGCTCTTCACTTGAAACAACGATCATATTGAGTTTTCAGTCTGCAGAAAAGCGACTCACAATGATATGTTCTTTTCTGCGGTTTGCATTTAGTCCATTCAGGATATGCAGCCCATCAACAGTAAACAAAAAAAGTCCTCAGAGCACGAATCTCAAAAACTAGGACACCCAGGTTTATTAAACCAGGTGAAAGGAAAGCCAATACCAGCAAACATATGCAAAGTCCTATACCAGGCAAGCAGATTCTCACTCCCATGCTTCCTAATATCATTATCACCAGCGCTGAAGCAGATAATGGAATTATTCTCATTACCTGTCATTATGTTTTACTAATTTGCTAACTATATCCTCCATCCCATCCCCAGGAAAACGTGCCTGCTGCTTCCTGGAATATGCTTGAGGCCTGGTCCTAACTTATGCTTCCATAACTTACTGAAGTGAGAGATATGGGAAGAAATGTGAAATTAAACTCAGTGAGCGGTAGGGGAGCCACAGGCACAATAAGAGAACGCTGAATCAACATCCGTGAACCTAAAGTTCCAGACTATTCAACATTGTTTGGGAAGATAACCGAAATACTGCTGGTATAAATGTAGAAGTCTTAAAGGCGAAACTCGCTTAGTATATCCACCAAGAGTCCGATTAATCAGGCTGTGATGTAAATGTGACCCAGCAGACCGCCTGCAGTAATAGCCTGATACACCAAAAAGCAACAGGCTAGCCTGTCCCATGGGTAGGCTGCAGGAGTAGAAAAACTCTTGAAATCATTCACGGGTACATCACGGGTATCCTTCTCACAAGCCCTGTCCTTAAATCTAGGATCGCCTGCTACTAGACACTTACCTTTACTAGCAACTTCCCTAGTTTCTTCGCTAACTGGACCACCATCATCCGTCAACATAAAAGGATTGGTGGTCGTAACGTCTTCTTCCATCTTCGTCTTTAATGTTTTCTTGCTCACCAGTTTCCATTCGTTGTGACTGGTATACTTTCTTATGCTAGCGATGAATCTTGTTCTCCTCTCTTAAGTTGTATTTCCTCTTTAGCTACCTCCATCTCTGTCTTCACCTAAAACTACAGCTGCTCAAAATTCAGAGATGTCCTTAATATTTCACCGACATTAACACTGAGAATCTACTAAGAATGTATTCACCGGGACACGGGTAAACCCAGTTGGTTAATAAGGTTAGCATGGGCCTCACTGTGACCACAGATGCAGGTGTTTACAGATGAATCCCACACCAGCGTGTGTAAAAACCTAGTTAATTAGGTATTGAGTTTGGATTTAATACCTCTGAACGGGAGAGTAAGAGAGTTAAATCGCAATCATTTACCTGGATATTTCCATACCAGTTTGGTTTTTCGATGCAACTGATATATTTATACTCGAATAAACAGTGCAAATTGGTTTCAAGATAAAGGTTTGAGAAAGTCACTTGTGTTTCTCGAGTTACTACACTGGTATAATTACCAGTCCGCCAACACTATTCATCCTATAGAATGTTTCTCAACTATGTATTCTTTTATTCTCATTTAACTCAATTTTTTTTTTCATTTTTTTTTACACACGGCATTAGATCTTCATTCATTAAACTTTCCACATCTCTTCGTTCTCTAATTAGTCATATTTTTCACCTCTTCTCTTCGTTATCTTCCATCAAAAGTTTTAGTTCAGAGGAAAAAGACGGCTGTTTTTTTTTCTTTTGGCCTTTTTTTTTGGGGGGGGGGGGGCACCGAAGAGTAATTTGTTTTCGTGGATTTCTCATCAGCGTTAGGAAGGTCCGTGTGCCATTGGCAGAATCTCTGGGTTCAATGTTTGCGTCTAGAGTCAACATTGCTTGTGTCTTGGTTGTTTGATTAGGTTTAAAGCTTTTCAGCTACACGCAAGTCATTGAGGCTGCCTTCATCCTATACACCACCGATTAAGAACACTTTAATCTCTAAAGTGTCTTAATTGGTGGTGTACAGAATTTTAATCCCTACGGAATAAAATAAACTCTCCGCGTAGATATACTCATTATATATATATATATATATATATATATATATATATATATATATATATATATATATATATATATATATGTGTGTGTGTGTATACACACACACACACACACACACACACACACACACACACACACACGAGTATCTTGGTAATGGCTTTCCGTCGTGGTTAGGTAGGCAACACTTTGTGTTTACCCAGACTCGTGGCGTAGCTTCAGATCTGTATCATGAGTAAAGTTGCAGTTTTCTGGGAACTAATAAGCTGTTATTCTCTAAATTAAAAAAAAAATGTCCCTCAATATAGAAATTACCAATTACTTGACATTTTAGAAGATTTTTGGAGAGCATTGACAGAACGAAAGTACGGAAACTTTAGAAAAAAAAATTTTTTTTAAATTTGAGGATAAGACCTTTGGTTGGTAGAATCAAAATGCAACTCTTTATTGTATTTGCATTTTGTGACTATGTACTCGTGCCTTCAGATAATGTTAAAATGAGATATATAATAATGCGGCAGGCACAGCAGGGAAACACGTACACACATGACTCACGAAATCGTAATGACACGATTGCAAACAAACCATACCACGGACGGGGATAGTTGGGCGAATCTTATTGTGGCTAACTGGTCCAGTGGCTAACGCGACGGTCTGGAGTTTTGAGACTCTGATCGCGGGTACTATCCCCGTCCGTGGTATGGTTTACGTACACACAACAACAGCCAAATATAAACAAACAAGCAAAATGTGTACGCACGAAGCAGTGACATGTCTATACAAAATTAAGTTAATCATTAACACGCAGAAAACAGTCGAATATATAGCATGCACAGTGGTGATGTACATACCTAACACTGAAACAAGTGCACACAGCGGTGACATACACACACAGCAGAGAAAAATGTACATGCTTGAAGATCATTGAAACATTTACGTATACATCAGTGAGAGCGGGCATACATTGAAAATGTATCCATATAGCACTGAAAATGTGCCCACACAGCAGTGAAAATGTACACATGCAAACCAGTGAAACAGTGGTAAGTAGTGCTTATTAGTGCCTGTCTTTGTTCAACAATTATTCCAATGTAGACTAGCCTAAAGTTAACTAATATTTTAATATTGGCCAGTCTATGGCTAACTGCTTCAGTGTAACAGTGAAAGCTATTCTAAGGTTAACAATTGTTCGGTGCAAACCAATCTGTAGCTAACAATTCTTGCAGTACAAGTCAGAGTAATGTTAACAGTTTCCACTTCGTCGTTTCAGGAATAACAGTTGTTCCACTACCACCATCAAACCCTCCCACCCCCTCTTTCTCTTCTCATATATAAACAAGATGTGGGTGACTATCATGCAAGTGAAAAGGGATGGGTCTGATTAGTACCTGAGGTACTGAAGCAAATTTCTGGGTAACTTTTTGGGATAAGGTTGGATAAATAAGTGAGTGGGAATGGGTGGTTTTGATAAGGATCTGCCTTGTATGGGCCAATAGTCCTGCTGTAGTGTTCATTCTTATGTTCTCATGTAAATACATTGGTAAGGTTAATTGTGCCACGGTGAGAAAGTTTAAAGCTAGCAAATGACCAACTTACTCTGATATATAATTGAAAATCTAATGAATTCCGAGAAAGATTGATCCTGCTCTTCAAGAAAGGATCGATGTGGTGCTCCAGAAGACAGCACTTTGTAATAATATTGTTCTTGAGAGAGACAGAGAGAGAGACAGAGAGAGAAAGAGAGACAGAGAAAGAGAGACAGAGAAAGAGAGAGAGAGAGAGAGAGAGAGGGCTATATTTCCCACTCAGTGACTGGTCAAGGATCCCTTATGACTCTGCATGCTTCGATGGATAAAATGTACATTCTGACACTGTTAGCGGAATGAGTTCTCTGTTAAAAATTGAACAAGGACGCAGCTGGAATATGACTGTACTGTATTTGGACAGCTTCCCTGTCCAGCATTATACCAAGCCATCGGTGAGCAGTTCCATTATATGGATGTTTTGGTCATCACCCCAGGACCATTTCATTATAAGAAACCTAGGGATTATCTTAGCCTGGTGGAACCGTCCATTCACTTTACACTAAAGAAACAAGAGGGGGGCTGCCTACCATCATTAATGCTTCACATAACTATAATCATGTAAGACTGACGATAGATAGGCATTTAGTTTCATACTGTTCTTTGTCTGAGTGACTAGAGAGCAGCGACTGAGTCAGTGTAGAGAAAGCACTATTGTTGCTATTTTAAAAGTACTTTAGTCCTGCAATACTGAACAGTGGTCAGAAAGTTTCTACCCGCTAGGCTATCTAGATCCTGTACAATTGTTGTTTGGATCCACTGAACAAACAAGAAACTACGCTACGCTACTGGTAGTCTTAACCTGCAACCCATCTCTTAACATTTTTTAACGTTCGGTAGAAAACGAATGCGCCTAGGTATGACCATGTCCTGAGCTGCCAGTTTTAAAGAGAACTGTGTTTTTGTCGATTATTCAGACGTAAATATGTTAATATACCTTAAGTTAACATAGCCTTGCTTAACCTAACCTACATTAACTGAGGAAGTAAATATTAAATTTTGTTATAATTTTAGTTCAGGTAGAAGTGCACAAACCGGCTTTCGAAGGAAACTTAATTGGAGAAAAGGTAGCAGCTTGTGCCATGACATCAGTGTTTCTGTGACTCGGTGGAACATGCTAAATTGTGTACGCAGCATGACTTTTTTCTGGGTCAGATTGCGACTGTCCTCGCAAATCAGATAAATTTTTCCCTCAGTTTTTATATGAGCAGTGTTTTTTCTGCAGAACTGGCCACGTTTCTCATTTAAATTTGTTATTCAAGTGATTACATCTATGACAGAGATCAGAAGACATTTTCTTTACTACGGAATCTCTATGAAGAATGATTGCTGTTCAATTCGAGTCCAGCTCAGCTTTAGAAAAAAGAAATTCTGCTTGACCTCTATCCTAAAGCAAGATGGTATGACCCACGGGTGTTCTCCAAGCACTGTCTCTATTGTCTGATTTCGTACTGCCCCCTTATCTGTACTGCATTCATAAACCAGGACCAGTAGACCTCTGTTATTAAGAAAGCGAATTGCTTGGAGGTAGAATGATCTCAATACCTCTCAGCCAGAACCAACATTACGGAACCAATATTACGGTTTTTATGGTTTTAGTGTCTAGGAAGTGACTGAGGTTTGATAAATTCCACTTACTTCAGGGAAATTTATATTTTATCTACCCAAACGCGAAGCTATCCATTTCGACAAAGAATACAGAACATATACATAGGCAACCTGATTTTAATATCACGGTAAAGGTCAGATTCAGGAAATCTACCCGAGGAGAACTTTCAACATCACACGAGAAGTAGACGAATGAAAGAAGGAAGATAAGAGGAAAATCAGGGTAAGTAGGTAGGAAATTCAAGGAAGCGAGGAAGGGAAGTGAGGGAGGAAATGTGTCAAGAGGAAGGGAGTTAGCAAGAGTGGGGAGGGGGGGGCATATTAAGAAAATCTGGGAAGATATGAAGGTAATAGGAGAGGCAGCAGAAGCAGGGAAGGAGGGAGCAGCTATTTCAGGTGAAGGAGGGGAAGTAGCAGGAGAATTAGGAAAAAGAGGAAAGGACATTGCATGAGAATAATGGGAAAGACAGGGGGAAGGGAAACAAGAGGGTCATAATAGGGAGGCAAAGAAGGAGGGGGAAAGGAGAGGGGGAGATGGAGTGGGAGGGAGAGGGGGAGAGAGGAGGAGATGGAGTGGGAGGGAGGGAGAGAGAGAGAGAGAGGGGGAGATGGAGTGGGAGGGAGGGGGAGATGAAGTGGGAGGGAGGGGGAGATGTAGTGGGAGAGAGAGAGAGAGAGGGAGGGGAAGATGGAGAGGGAGGGAGGGAGAGAGAGAGAGAGAGAGAGAGAGAGAGAGGGGAGATGGAGTAGGAGGGAGTGAGAGAGAGAGAGAGAGAGGGGGAGATGGAGTGGGGGAGAGAGAGACAGAGACAGACATAACAAGGATAAGTCGCTTCATTATCTCCTGGTGTGTTTGCTAAGACTGATCAGTAGAAAAGGGAACCAGGTCCTAGACACAGGATTCCCTGGTTGAGGCATCTGGTGTAATTAGGTGGGAACAAAAAAGAAAGGAAATGAGGTGAAGTACGTAAACTGGACGGAGATCTGGTTAAGGTTGAAGGCCTCTCTCTGACAGAGATGAAAAGGATTTGTTGTTGGAATGGGGAAGCTTGTGTTGAAAGTTGACCTGAGCACCGAGTACAAAGTCCAAACATTACAGAATGTGACAAGATCCTTAGTCATGATGTTCTGTTGTATTTACAGAGCACTAAAATCTTTGGTTATTCAGTGCTTTAAATATTCCGTTTCTAACAATGTAATAAATTACACTGTTAGTGCTTATTGCAGTGACCAGTTCACTCTCGTATTACAAGAATCATACTGACTACGTAGATCAAACTGTTCAAAATAGATTTTTCACATTCCACAATCTATCTCCATAAAACGTTTCAAGTCATCGGCCAGGTATATGAGCATATTTAGACGAAAGGGGAAATATCACCACCATTTAAGCAAACACCCTGTGGAAAAAAAAAACACTTGTCCCAGAAAAGAGGCATCCCCTACCGAAAGGCACCAAACCACGAACCCCACACCCACATTAAGGTGACGAAGTGTCGCGGGGTAACTCGAGTAAAGAAAAATAGAAATCTGAAGCCAAAACAACTCTGTGTGTGTTCGTAATAAGGCTTGTAACAGATAAGTGAATTGTAAATATAAATCCACATGTGCTCCTGCTCTTATGGGGCCTAGCCTTTAGACCTGTTGTGTATCCATATGCTCTTGCGCTACCGTCCACAGGATGGATATCAGGTGCTCAATAAACTAGCCACTTTGGTGGCAAAAACTAAATTTGTAATAAGGTTAACAGACTGCTTTGATTTATATCAAGAATTTAGGGTAACAAGGTCCATATGTTATTCCAAAGCATTGCATGTCATCAATAAGGCCTCTTTTTAAATTATGCGTTGCAGTTCCGATCACCATAATCTATGAAAAAAGAACACAGAGAAGGATTATTAAATTGATCCAGTGTTAAAAGAATCTTTCATATGCAAATATATTAAAATCCTTCAACCTTTACTCCAGTGAAAAAATCATAAAATGATATGGGGGATATGACTGAAGTACACAAGCAGAAGACACATAAATAAATGATATATTAATAGGTTCCTGACTCTGACAAATTTTGTTAACAGGGATATTTGTTACATCAAGAGGAAGACGTGGTACACCTTAGATGATATACGTCAGTGACACCTATTATACTGCTTCAACTTCAAATAATTTAAATATTAAACCCTAATCTATTTCTCACTAGAAAACGAAGTAGACATAATATATATTCTTAACATCCTCATAGAAATTAACTAAAGTCTTGTCATTCCAAATTTAATGCAACCTACTCCACATTCTTCCCGTAATTTATATAAACGTGGGGCAACTTCAACCACTGAATTTGTCATTCAGCAGGCACGTTTCTGCTCTTCCAATTAACTTTACGTCTCGATTATTTCAAGAACACAACGTTTGATTTAACATTCAACCAATCTTATTTCACTGATTTTGTTTCTAGTACAACGGCCATTTTCATTTTCTGTTATATCTCATCCCTGTTCATATTTGCCTTCCCACTATATTTATCATCGTCATTACTCAATGATCAAGAATTTATTTTCCACTACTTTGCAGTTTTGCATCAATCCAATGATAAATATTATTTTTAAACTCCACAGCATAACTATCTTGATCATTTATACTGTCCAAATCTTAGTACAAGAATCTCTTCATTTCCCAGAAACACCTATACCTCTATTTTCAGTTTAAAGCCGGATATACTTCAGCAACGGCCCTCTGGACTGAACTAGCTAAGGCTAATTTCTGGTTACATCTGCTGGCTGTTGAATTGTGTAGACTGAACTGAGCTCTGCATCAGCAATCTTCGATTAAATGGGAGGAAAGGGAAGGTAAAGATGAGTAGTTGTTTACTGTATATAAGTCCGTTCTTCTAAAAACGCAGGGCTAGAAGTATAGTTGCTTCAATTGACATTGCCACACTCAGAAACTTCTAAAAATCCCATTTACTGCTAATTGTAAAGAAATAGGAGGGTACATCTTCTGTGGGCTATGCGATAAAGTTTACAAGGGAGGAAACCGGGAAAGACTAGTCCACAAGAATTTATGAACACAAATACGCCTGCAGCGGGGATGACACTATCAATGCTTGTATCATGCTCAAAAATACAGAGGGACATCTCACGCAATGGAAAGATTTGAGGCGACTCCAGGACCCCTGAAGAGTCACTCAACTCCACCAACACCATCGTTCAAAACTCTGACAGTCAGAGGACTTGCATAACTTCAAGTCTACTTGCTCTTGGAAGATGCTGCGTGCTTCCCAGAAACTGTCAAGTGACATATTCATAAGATAAACCCTTCTCGATTTCCGGCGCCCCCACACTTGACTATATCGCTACCTACACACACACCCACACCAACCCACCCACCCCCTTCCACACCCACCCACCAACCCTCCCTCCCTCCCTCTCACACTCGCACTCGCTGGCTCCCTCCTTTCATCGCTCGCTCCCTTCCTCTCTCGCTCGCTCCTTCCCTCGCTCCCCGCCTCCCTCCCTTCCTCGCCCTCTAGTTGCTATATTTAGCTTTTATTCTTTCATTAGTCGTCATGTGTGTGAAATGATCGGGTCTCAGAATCGACACGAATTCATGCCCTTAGGCATGAATTCGTGTCCCTTTTTCGCTCATCTTACCTTATTAACAAAAAAGAAAACAGTATTTGATAATTTTCAAAGGGCACATTCAGAAATTGACACTTGGAATCTGAAAAAAAATGTAGGAAAACGATTAAAGGATTTAGTGGATTATCTCTCAAGTCCTTTGGCAATTTTCAAGGGATCATCCTGGAGATATTTTTATCTCACGAAGACTCATATTCGCAAGCAAGAATTTTTGACTAAATCCCAGTCGTTAATCAAACGCTGTACAATCACCTGCCATCAACACCTCTCCATCAACCCTTCATCTCTGCATAATATCGCATCATCATCTTTCCCAAGATCCTCAGATACGAGATTGGGATCATTTGTTCTATGAAAAGGAAGGGAAACGTGGAATAGTTTCGACATGAGTGGCGAAACGTTTCCTCTATAAATGTATTTTTCCACACCTTGTCGGTATCGCTATACCATTTTTCAATGGCTACACTGCTATGGGTACATGGCACCGGTAAGCCAGTGGCTACTTAACCATGAATATATTGTTCTGGTAAGCCAGTGGCTGCTCATCAATGATACCCAGTACCGGTACAACAAGGGTTGTATAACTGTTGATGCCCAGCATGGGTACGATAGGGGCTGCTTAACCGTTGATATTCAGTATGGGTACGATAGAGGATATTGAATCACTAAGGTCATCAGCTGACAATGCCCAGCTACGCGAGACAATTTCCTGTTCTAAGTCTCCGTTACATTCTTCCAATATTCTGTGCGCTTTAATACCATGTTCCTCCAGCACATCCCTAACACTTAATAATTTATATTCAGTTCTCTTCCTCACACAGTCATCTCCCAATATTATATCTATACCTTCTTTTATCATGGATTATCTATTATTTCTTGCAATCACTTCTGTCAGCATCACCTTAGTTGTAACAGATAATCCATCCATCTTCTACATGTTCTCACTTTACGTCCTCATATCTTGGTAATTTTCCACTTGCAACCATCTGCTAACCCTCTTCCGTAATTCCTAACCTCCTTCCCACAAAAAATCATTCATTTTCTCGCTTTTTAATTCACTATCACGGTTTACTACCCCTGCCTTGCACCCGTCACCACCACCTCACCGTCATCGCTTCACCAGTGCTATTCAATACCAGCTCCTCACCTTCCCACCACTTCCTCCTCCAGCGGGTCAAAATCTCCAATATCTGCCAGATGAACGTCCACTCAAACGCATTCACTTAAAATCTCTAGTCGTACTAATTTTGACTCGCTCTTCCTGTAGCCCTTAGCATTTACTTTAGTTGAATTAGTAAGGATAGTTCTTTTACACACACACACACACACACACACACACACACACACACACACACACACACACACACACACACACACACGCACACGCACACACGCTATGACTTGACCCCTGCAACCACAAATAGGTGAGTACACACACACACACAAATAAAATGTATATATATATATATATATATATATATATATATATATATATATATATATATATATATATATATATATATATATATATATATATATATATAATAAATTCTTTAGTTGACACGTCCACTCCCAAATATCTGAATACGTTCACCTCCTCCATACTCTCTCCCTCCAAAGATTGAATATCAGATTGGAGGGAGAGAGTATGGAGGAGGTGAACGTATTCAGATATTTGGGAGTGGACGTGTCAGCAGATGGGTCTATGAAAGATGAGGTGAATCATAGAATTGATGAGGGAAAAAGAGTGAGTGGTGCACTTAGGAGTCTGTGGAGACAAAGAACTTTGTCCTTGGAGGCAAAGAGGGGAATGTATGAGAGTATAGTTTTACCAACGCTCTTATATGGGTGTGAAGCGTGGGTGATGAATGTTGCAGCGAGGAGAAGGCTGGAGGCAGTGGAGATGTCATGTCTGAGGGCAATGTGTGGTGTGAATATAATGCAGAGAATTCGTAGTTTGGAAGTTAGGAGGAGGTGCGGGATTACCAAAACTGTTGTCCAGAGGGCTGAGGAAGGGTTGTTGAGGTGGTTCGGACATGTAGAGAGAATGGAGCGAAACAGAATGACTTCAAGAGTGTATCAGTCTGTAGTGGAAGGAAGGCGGGGTAGGGGTCGGCCTAGGACGGGTTGGAGGGAGGGGGTAAAGGAGGTTTTGTGTGCGAGGGGCTTGGACTTCCAGCAGGCATGCGTGAGCGTGTTTGATAGGAGTGAATGGAGACAAATGGTTTTTAATACTTGACGTGCTGTTGGAGTGTGAGCAAAGTAACATTTATGAAGGGATTCAGGGAAACCGGCAGGCCGGACTTGAGTCCTGGAGATGGGAAGTACAGTGCCTGCACTCTGAAGGAGGGGTGTTAATGTTGCAGTTTAAAAACTGTAGTGTAAAGCACCCTTCTGGCAAGACAGTGATGGAGTGAATGATGGTGAAAGTTTTTCTTTTTCGGGCCACCCTGCCTTGGTGGGAATCGGCCGGTGTGATAATAAATAAAAAATAATAAATTCTCATTAGTAATTATTACTATATATTGTTATATACGTATATATTATATATATCGTGCCGAATAGGTAAAACTTACGATTTGGCTTAAATTGCAACGCTCTTCTTGCCGAATAAGGCAAGCGAAAATTTGTGTATGCAACAGTTTCGCAAAAATCATTTTAAACCTCGCGAATTTTGTTTATTTCATTGTGTTTCTTAACGATTAAATTATTGTAAACTTATCTAAAATATATTTAGTTGGGTTGAGCTAAATTAAATTGTACTTCTTATAAGGTTACCTAAGTTTTCTAAGGTTCTTTTGGTACAAAATTATTAATTTTTACATTAACATATACGAAAAAATGTATATCTTTAAACGTATAAGAGAAAATTTTAGAGAGGACTTAATTTTAAAAGTTCTTACTAATTGACCGGTTTTACCTATTCGGCACTACATACACACATACACACATACACACACACCTACTACTACTACTACTACTACGTCAATAAAAATCTAAAATACATAAATTTATCTTACAGTGCGCAGTAACTGCGGAAGACGAAGATAAACTCAGCATATGAATCTCTGGCATTCTCCCGGGAGTTCAGGGTTGAAGTGTAACCAGGATGATAAATACTTCTCAAGAATCGTGGGTCTTAAAAGGCTTACAATATTTCGTGGTTCTTGGAGCTATAAAAGGAGTTGCTGTATGTGAGATGTTAACCAATATATCTAGTGGAGCTATAACAATAATTTAAAATTTTCACGAGTCCGGTAGAGTTGAGAGGCCTCTCAGTATTTAAGAAATGGAGCATGGACAGGTTTGTAAAATAATGAATGTTTTCATGACTCGCAAAATCGTAATGACACGATTGCAAACAAACCATATCACGGGCGGGGACAGCATCCGCGATCAGTCTCAAAACTCCAGACCGTCTCGTTAGCCACTGTAGCTGGAGATTCGTCTGTAAAAAACTTGCATTTGTGGTCACAGTGGTGCCTATGCTAACCTTCCTATGATGTAGAAATATACCTAGTTGGATGAATCTTATTGTGGCTAGCTGGTCCAGTGGCTAACGCGGCGGTCTGGAGTTTTTTGATTCTGATCGCAGGTTCTATCCCCGCTCGTGGTACTTTTTTTATGAATGTTTTATTGCCATCAGAGTCTATTAGGGGCCTATCTAGTGAGTACAGTGAAATTAACCACCTACTGAAAATCCTAACAATAGATGCCTACGTCTAGAACATAATGAATAAACACAAAATTTAAGAAGTTTTCCTAGCATATATACGTCAGTTGTTTAACAGAAATAGTGGTGACCGTAAATATGCGAGTGTCTAGTGCAGGGACGACTTTTAACTCTTTAGGTTCAGTGAGGCTAGATTCGTCGTTGAGGAAGATGATTTACATCGATTAAAGTGTACACTATTCATCAAAAATCCCTTCGTTACATTATATTTGAATTGCTAATCAACAGGCTACTACCCATTCTGTAGACCACTGTAATATGATGTTAACACGTCCTTCTCTAACCCAACTCATCTCCCTACAATTGTACTAATACTACCCTCTCACTGCTTACCACTTGTCTCCTGCACTGTATATACTGGTTCTTAGTGATCTCTAGAAGTCACTCGCAGTGAAACGTTTCCTCTCATAAATGTCCTGAACTGTACGTGTCCTTTCCCACATCTTGTCGGTATCGCCATACCATTACTCAAGGCAGGACCTATCTAGTGTGGACCAGTAGCCCTGCTGCAGTCTTCCTCCATTCTTATGAGAATTTGAGAACCTGCCTAGCATGGGCCAATAGGTTTGATGCAGTGCTCCTCCGTTCTCATGTTCTTCCACTAGCGGGCTCCAACTCCAGGGACGCCATCCCCACTTCTGCACCTAACTTCTGGCTGCGTTCTCATGCCTCAGTATCACACTGATGGGAGCCATGAAGGTGAACACTTACCAAGACTGAGGAACTGATCTCACCTCTCCACTACTTCTGTCTCTGGTATTTAGGTCACCTCTGTAGGTGACACTTCTCGGCAATAAAGATATGAAACTGTTGTACATGTTCCTTATTTATCTATCCGAGTAGGCTTAGATCGAGGAAAATTCATTAACGAAATACTTCCGTGTGTGTGATTTAGTTTAAAAAACTGGTATGATATAAATGCTTTGAAGAGACACTTGTGCAACTTGAGACAATAGTGCAAATGTTGCACACTTCTTTATTTGTTCTGACAAGCAGCATTTAGGTGAATATAATGCTATACAATACTGAGAAGTTAATAATTAAGACATGTGCTACAGTTAGGTATCTTAAGTCCGATGCGTTTTACGTACACAGTTATGCTGCTGCTGTCGGTATTGTGTGATATACATGATATACCTCTTTTCATTGATGTTAACTTTAGCCCATTCTCTGTCCATAGGAGGTAAGAAAGTGCTCGTAGGCATCACACAGGTGTTGTTTTCAGATAAAAAATACTGACGGGTCCTGTAGCCTTGCCCTGAGACCAAGGTCCCAGACCGTAACGTTCCTTATAACTATGCCCGATGTTTAGAACGTTAGAACAAAAGAAAGAAGAAACAATGCAACAGGCCTTCTGGCCCACGCATTTATCAGTAACTTTCCATCGTTCATTGTTCCTCACCATATCCTATGGTCGCTAATCCTTAGTAAATAAATTTATTTAGGTACAGGTACACATCACATCAAAGTTTATTGCTTAGGTAGAATTGAAAATTGGGTTGGGCAAATATTCTGTTAGTGGGATGGATTGTGAAGGACATGTCTAGTATGGGCCAAAAGGCCTGCTGCAGTGTTCCTCCTTTATGTTAAATCTCCTATCGGCTTAAGTCAATGCCCTAACCTAGTTAGGTCAGGTCACATTCATTTAAGGAAGGAGTATGGCATCTGACCTAGTAGCACAAACTAGTCAGGTCCAACTCTCACCCACCCGCACCCACTCGTGTATTTATCTAACCTATTTTTAAAACTACACAGCGTTTTAGCCTCTACAACTGTACTCGGGTGTTCCACTTATCCATAACTCTCTTACCAAACCAGTGCTTTCCTATATCATTCAATCTGAATTTTTCCTACTTGAAACCATTGCTGTGAGTCATGCCTTGGTTAGATATTTTTAGCACGTTTACATCCCCTTTATTTATTCCTGTTTTCCATTTATACACCTCAGTCATACCCCCTCCCCCTAATTCTACGCCTTTGTAGAGAGTGCAGATTCAGGGCCCTCAGTCTATCCTCATAGGGAAGATTTCTGATACATGGGATCAACTTTTGTCATCCTCCTCCGTACGTTTTCCAGAGCATTTATATCCATTCTTTAATACGGTGATCAAAACTGTGCAGCATAATGAAGATGAGGCCTAACCAAGGATATATAGAGTTGAAGAACAACCTGAGGACTCCTATTTATGCTTCTTGATATAAAGCCTAGGATTCCATTCACTATATTGCGAGCACTTAGGCACTGTTGTCTTGGTTTTAGATTACTGCTAACCAGAACTTCCAAATCCTATTCACAATCAGTAATATTAAAATTACATTTAGTTCATATGTGGCATAGTTATTTTCCTGTCCAATGTTTGGAACTTTGCATTTGTCTATATTTAACGCATCTGTCACTTCTCCGACTACTGCATCAGTCTATTCAAATCTTGCTGGAGTGCTCTAATGTCGCTGTCAGATTTCGACGGCCTGTTTTGGTGTCATCGGCAAACTTGCTTATGTCGCTATTTATTCCTTCATCTATGTCGTTTATGTAGATCGTGAACAACAAGGGGTCCAACACTGACCCCTGTGGAACACCGCTTGTGACGTGTCTCCATTCTGATTTCTTCCCATTTATGCAAACTCTCTGCTGCCTATTTGTTAACCATGCCTCTATCCAGGAAAAAAAAATTCTATTCCGTGCGCCTTAATTTTCCTCAATAGTCTCTGATGTGGGACTATCAAAAGCCTTACTTAAGTCCATATTCACAATATCATTTTCATTACCGTGATCTAACCGCCTCAAATACCTTAGTGAAAAAAGTTAATAAATTCGTAAGGCATGAACGCCCTTTTGTAAAATCGTGTTGAAATTCGTTGATCAATTTATGCTTTTCAGTTTGGCTACGAATTGCCTCGGCAATTTTTTATTCCATAAATTTTCCCACTATCGACGTTAGGCTTATTGGTCTATAGTTTGAAGCTAAGGACCTGTCACCTGCTTTGAAAATAGGTATTGCATTTGCCACTTTCCACCTATTTGGCACTGTACCAGCTTGTAGTGGTATGTTGAAAAGGTTAGCCTAAGGCTACTGCATCTTGCCTTTTATCCACTACTAATGGCTCACGAAATCGTAATGACACGATTGCAAACAAGCCATACCATGGGAGAGGTTTTGACTCTGATCGCGGGTTCAAACCCCACCTGTGGTATGATTTATCCACTGTTTTCGTCGACTATGCAGTAGGCATACTTGCATTTGTTAACACGAATCATAAGGTCTCTCCAGGTTTTCACTTTATACACTTTTACAAGGGATGGTGTACACACCTGTGGAATATTGGTGTCTATTGTTTACCTTAGGTCCCGTTAAAACTCTGAGGTTTTATGGTGATGGTAGCCAAGTCCATTTTCATCTTGAAGATGGAGCAAGGGAAAGAGCTGCGTCCCCTGTGGGTATGATCAATCTTCTTGTGGAATCATTCTTATCTTTAGGGAGATCTGGTGGATGCTGGTGGCCTTTCGTCGGCAAGTGATGGTTGTATTTATAGGACATTTCATTAACCTGAAAGTAAGTTTATATAGGCGAGTTCATCCTTCAGGAATATTTCTTTGCTTATTCTGTGGGCTCTAAGAAGATAATGAGGGCTTCATTCTTGATTATAGTGTTGCGATGGGAATAATGATTAAATGTTTACTGTAGGTTTCCTTTACTGGAAACCAACAGTAAAGGAAACAGTTGTGTTTAAGCCCCTCAAGGGAGGTTCCTTGATGCTGATGAGAGGCTCTGCATCTAGGGAATCGGATCTGTGCTCCAGTTCCCTGAATTGAAACTGAATACCTTCCATCTCCTCCCCCCACATGCGCTGCATAATCCTACGGGTTTAGCGCTCCCCCATGATAATGTGAAGCATTAAACTCGCAAAGCTCACTTACAGTAAGAAGCATCCAGGCTTGATCTTCCGGCTGGGAATCGCAAGAGAGGCAGCTACTGCGAAAAACCAAGTCTCCTGAGGGTTGTACAGACCATGGCTGTATAGTTATGGAAAAACCACACTGAACTAATTTATTTTATAGCGAAGGAACCTAACAGCACAACCATCGCTGTCATGTTACTAATACCTCATGACTTCATTAAAAATATGAATTTCGTGTATTTAGTTTAATATTTACGTATATACTTAAAATGTTTAATATTCGATGTTACAGTAGAGTTTGTTAGCGTGATGTATATTACAGAAAAATAGAGAAAATTATGCATTCCAGCTATCTACATTCTAGCTAAACATAATTAAATGAAATAAAATATCAGTACTTCGCTTATATTGAAGCTATAACAGGAATATAAATATGATGTGTCGTATATATACGGTGACCTCGTCCACTTTAACACTGTACATATTTGCATTTGACAAAGAATATTGTTTACGAAATTTTATTGACTATGAAAAATAAGATCATGAAAGTGTATTGGCTAGGAAAATCTTTTGATTATGAGACTTTACTAAATATAAATATTGAATAACTTGTAATTAACAATAACCCATATGTAGAATAATTCAGAAGATTAATTGTTCTGTATGTCTCGATCCCCTTCTGGGATCCTCTTCAGTAGATCATTCCAGAAGAGTCGAAATATACAGAACAATTAATCTCTTGAGTTCTGTCTCCATGTGGGTTACTATTGAGCATTAATATTGATTATGAAATTATTTGGATTAAAAAAATATCCTGAGTTTATCCTTATTTTTCATATACAAATTGCCTACACGATTCCAATTTCACAATGTTTAATTCAATTGACATAATATGCTACAGTTTTCGGCATATAAGGCGCGCTTTTCTCCCAAATATGTCTAGGAAAATCACCCTGCGGCTTATATGCTCAATGGTAGACTTTGGGTAACGCTTTAGCAGTTGTTTACTAACATTACGTTATAATTGCTTGGAAACATCGTATTATGTCTTATATACTCGTGCGCCTTATATACCGGAAAATACGGTACCCATATATTCATAACACTGTTTCCTGTGATATTCCATATAACAGCTTCTGTAAATGTATTCGTGTCTCGGTTATTCACTGAACACCACCAATTCTCCACGGATATCCCGAATATAATATTGCTGATAAAAATATGTTCCAATAACGAAACGCACATGTGATAAATTGAACGATATTACCGGAGAAGGAAAAGTTACCAGAGGAGGGGACGAGCCAGCCTGGATGTTATTACTGCAGAGGAAAATGGCTTCCTGTGGGAAAAATGTTAACTGGCAAGAGGAGGATTTTCCTCCCCTTATCTCTCTCATTGTTTATTTGTAAATTTATGTGCCAAAGTTCGTCTTTTCTTCTATATTGGATAAGAGGGAGCAAAATTCACAATAAAATGACACTATGCATGGCAGAAGTGTTGCCTGAAGACCAAAACAACGATTTACATGAAGACCATTTTGCTTTCTCAAATTTTTAGTGCAGTCTTGAAGAATCTGATTATTATTATAATCAAGGG
The DNA here is from genome assembly GCF_038502225.1 of Cherax quadricarinatus. NCBI lineage: Eukaryota > Metazoa > Arthropoda > Malacostraca > Decapoda > Parastacidae > Cherax > Cherax quadricarinatus. The sequence goes on along the minus strand of NC_091355.1, from coordinate 14,888,584 downwards.
GGAAGCGCTAAACCCGGAGGATTATACAGCGCCTGGGGGGGGGGATGTGGAAGGCATTCAGGCTTAATTCGGGGAACTGGAGCACAGATCCAATTCCCTAAATCAAGAGCCCCTCACCAACATCAAGGAACCTTCCTTGAGGGAATTGAAGAATCTGAGAATCAGATTCTTCCAGACTAAGGTCCTCATCATCTACTCCTTGCCTAAGTAAGTTCATTCAGCTATACACAAATACAGTTACATAGATCATCATACATAGAGATATGATTACCCAAAAAAAGTCAAGTGACTTATTTCCATTGGGGTTCTTTTAATACCTTATTATTATACAATATAGGAGATGATTACCTCCTCTTTCACTATCTTCTGTATAAATTTGTACTATGTCCATGTATTGGACTGATAGAGCCACTGGATGGTGAAACGTCTATAAAGAAAAATACCCAGATGTTGCACATGTATCTAATTCATCATGAAAGTTAAGACACATGTGCAACATCTGGATATCTTAATTGTAGTAGACGTTTCGCCATCCAGTGGCTTTATCAATACAGATTCTAGGACATAATAGGAAGACAGTAGAACTATATACAGAAGATGAGGTAATCAGTCCCTCGGCCTTGGAGTTAGTGTTCACAGCATCGTGGTGGAGGAGAATCTGGAGCAAAGACAAAAAGACTGGCGGTTTATATAGGCGTCAGTGGATAGGGACGGGCAGCAGACGAGGGCAGTCACTGGTAGGCGGGATTCATATTGTCGGTATTTTATACCTTTCTTGCACAATCTAATTCATCATCTTGTCAGTATTGAATTTCATTCTTATAAAACTTTTGTAGATTCTTTCGATGTGGTCTACAAGGTACTTTATCTGCTTTTCAAAGGTAAAGTTGTGTACTTTTTCATTCATTCGGTTTAAGGACTAAATTTTTTCTTGAGTAATTTTTCTTTTCGTTTACATGAATCTGTGGTTGAAATTACTATTTTGTTTTGATGTGACTATTTCAGTTTTCTTTGTTATAATCTGTACTTCCTCCTTTTCATTTAAGACACTGGTGAAGCGTCTGTTTTCATTTAAGACGCTAGTAAAAAGCGCCTGTTTTCATTTAAGACGCTAGTAAAAAGCGCCTGTTTTCATTTAAGACGCTAGTAAAAAGCGCCTGTTTTCATTTAAGACGCTAGTAAAAAGCGACTGTTTTCATTTAAGACGCTAGTAAAAAGCGCCTGTTTTCATTTAAGACGCTAGTAAAAAGCGCCTGTTTTCATTTAAGACGCTAGTAAAAAGCGCCTGTTTTCATTTAAGACGCTAGTAAAAAGCGCCTGTTTTCATTTAAGACGCTAGTAAAAAGCGTCTGTTTTCATTTAAGACGCTAGTAAAAAGCGCCTGTTTTCAATTAAGACGCTAGTAAAAAGCGCCTGTTTTCAATTAAGACGCTAGTAAAAAGCGTCTGTTTTCAATTAAGACGCTATTAAAAAGTGCCTGTTTTCATTTAAGACGCTAGTAAAAAGTGCCTGTTTTCATTTAAGACGCTAGTAAAAAGCGCCTGTTTTCATTTAAGACGCTAGTATAAAGCGCCTGTTTTCATTTAAGACGCTAGTATAAAGCGTCTGTTTTCATTTAAGACGCTAGTAAAAAGCGCCTGTTTTCATTTAAGACGCTAGTAAAAAGCGCCTGTTTTCATTTAAGACGCTAGTAAAAAGCGCCTGTTTTCATTTAAGACGCTAGTAAAAAGCGCCTGTTTTCATTTAAGACGCTAGTAAAAAGCGCCTGTTTTCATTTAAGACGCGAGTAAAAAGCGCCTGTTTTCATTTAAGACGCTAGTAAAAAGCGCCTGTTTTCATTTAAGACGCGAGTAAAAAGCGCCTGTTTTCATTTAAGACGCTAGTAAAAAGCGCCTGTTTTCATTTAAGACGCGAGTAAAAAGCGCCTGTTTTCATTTAAGACGCTAGTAAAAAGCGCCTGTTTTCATTTAAGACGCGAGTAAAAAGCGCCTGTTTTCATTTAAGACGCTAGTAAAAAGCGCCTGTTTTCATTTAAGACGCTAGTAAAAAGCGCCTGTTTTCATTTAAGACGCGAGTAAAAAGCGCCTGTTTTCATTTAAGACGCTAGTAAAAAGCGCCTGTTTTCATTTAAGACGCGAGTAAAAAGCGCCTGTTTTCATTTAAGACGCTAGTAAAAAGCGCCTGTTTTCATTTAAGACGCGAGTAAAAAGCGCCTGTTTTCATTTAAGACGCTAGTAAAAAGCGCCTGTTTTCATTTAAGACGCTAGTAAAAAGCGTCTGTTTTCATTTAAGACGCTAGTAAAAAGCGTCTGTTTTCATTTAAGACGCTAGTAAAAAGCGCCTGTTTTCATTTAAGACGCTAGTAAAAAGCGCCTGTTGTCATTTAAGACGCTAGTAAAAAGCTCCTGTTTTCATTTAAGACGCTAGTAAAAAGCGCCTGTTGTCATTTAAGACGCTAGTAAAAAGCGCCTGTTGTCATTTAAGACGCTAGTAAAAAGCGCCTGTTGTCATTTAAGACGCTAGTAAAAAGCGCCTGTTTTCATTTAAGACGCTAGTAAAAAGCGCCTGTTGTCATTTAAGACGCTAGTAAAAAGCGCCTGTTGTCATTTAAGACGCTAGTAAAAAGCGCCTGTTTTTCATTTAAGACGCTAGTAAAAAGCGCCTGTTGTCATTTAAGACGCTAGTAAAGCGTCGAACATCACACAAGAAGAAACAAACTTGAACTTTTCTTATGCTGACAGATCCAAGACGTGTCACCTCCGGCTGTCTCTGAACAGTTCTAATCTTTGTTGTTTTTATTTCAATCTTTGTTTCTGCCTGTGAATAGATTCCATTTGGCAGTGCAACGAGTTGGTAAATAGGAAAATGAGTTCTCACGAAAGTAAATTAGTGTGATGTAATTACCTGGGCGGGACTTTGGGAGTTGATATTTGACTACCAAGCTAGATAAGATAAGATTTCGTTCGGATTTTTAACCCCGGAGGGTTAGCCACCCAGGATAACCCAAGAAAGTCAGTGCGTCATCGAGGACTGTCTAACTTATTTCCATTGGGGTCCTTAATCTTGTCCCCCAGGATGCGACCCACACCAGTCGACTAACACCCAGGTACCTATTTGCTGCTAGGTGAACAGGACAACAGGTGTAAGGAAACGTGTCGAAATGTTTCCACCCGCCGGGAATCGAACCCGGGCCCTCCGTGTGTGAAGCGGGAGCTTTAGCCACCAGGCCACCCTTTTCTTCTGTAGACTCGAGAGTGAAGCTCCGTCAGCTCTGAATTCGTGCGTAAAAGTAATACGGCTATTAAGAGAAGCTCGATTATGTGACGGAAAGGAATCTAAATGTTTAAAAAGTAGAATTAAAATCAAAACGGTTGTATTGAATAGTAAGTTGATAAGCGGATTAATTCTAGTGGCTCTGAGATAATAAGAATAAAATAAGGCACTTTGGCTCTAATGAACATGTGGGCAAAGAAGAAATGTATAATGTGTTTTTATTTAGGGGAAGGGAGGGGATCACTAAACCCATAAGGGTCATATAGCGCCTGGGGAATGGAAGGTATTAAGGTACATTCTAAGGAAAATTAGGATCAATCCAGTTTTCTAAATAAAGATCCAATCAATGATATCGAAGCGTCTTCACTGAGGAGGATATCGAGTCTTGTGCAGAATGAGAATCTGCTTGGAAAGAGATCTGCATATTAGCATCTCTCACCCTCAGATACCCTTTAAGGCGAACGCACCGAAAGTGTGTGTGTGTGTGTGTGTGTGTGTGTGTGTGTGTGTGTGTGTGTGTGTGTGTGTGTGTGTGTGTGTGTGTGTACTCGCCTAGTTGTGGTTGCACGGGTTGTCACAGCTCCTGGCCCCGCCTCTTCAGTGGTCGCTACTGGGTCACTCTCCCTGAGCCATGAGCTTCTCTATCAATTTGGGTTATTATTGAGCATTAATATTGATTATGAAATTATTTGGATTAAAAAAATATCCTGTGTTTATCCTTTTTTTTCATATACAAATTTCCTCCACGATTCCAATTTCACAATGTTTAATTCAATTGATATATACTCCAGTTTTCGGCACATAAGGCGCGCTTTTCTTCCAAAAAAGTCTTGGAAACTCACCCTGATTGCGAAAAGGATTTAGGAGTTCTGGTTAGCAGTAATCTAAAACCAAGACAACAGTGCATAAGTGTTCGCAATAAAGCTAACAGAATTCTTGGCTTCATATCTAGAAGTATAAATAACAGAAGTTCTCAGGTTGTTCTTCAACTCTATATATCCTTGGTTAGGCCTCATTTAGACTGTGCTGCTCAGTTCTGGTCACCGTATTACAGAATGGATATAAATGCTCTGGAAAAAGTACAAAGGAGGATGACAAAGATGATCCCATGTATCAGAAATCTTCCCTATGAGGATAGAATGAGGGCACTGAAACTGCACTCTCTCGAAAGGCGTAGAATTAGGCAGGGGTATAATCGAGGTGTATAAATGGAAAACAGGAATAAATAAAGGGGATGTAAATAGCGTGCTGAAAATTTCCAGTCAAGACAGGACTCGCAGCAATGGTTTCAAGTTGGAAAAATTCAGATTCAGGAAAGATATAGGAAAGCACTGGTGTGGTTATAGAGTTGTGGATGAGTGGAACAAACTCCCGAGTACAGTTATTCAGGCTAAAACGTTGTGTAGTTTTAAAAATAGGTTAGACAAGTACATGAGTGGGTGTGGGTGGGTGCGAGTTGGACCTGACATGGACCTGCTCCGCATGGGTCAGTAGACCTGTTGCAGTGTTCCTTCTTTCTTATGTTCTTATGTGTGTGTGTGTGTGTGTGTGTGTGTGTGTGTGTGTGTGCGCGCGCGCGCGAGCTGTGAGTATGGATTGTAGTTTGTGTTGGGATGGTGTGATAAGTTCTGGGGTTCTGAGGATGGTTGTGTGTGTGCTTGCTCTTGTTGCTCTGTCCTGCTCTGATTGATCTTTGCTGGTTCCGTCCTTGTCTCCCTTCCTAGTTCCTTTCGCTTTTGTGTCCTCTCCCTCTCCCGACAGCAGCAGAGGTCAATCAGAGCAGGACAGAGCAACAAGAGCAAGCGCGCACACAACCATCCTCAGAACCCCACAACCTATCACACCATCCCAACACAAACTACAATCCATATACTCAGCCATAGAATCCCACAGTACACTACCAGGTCCCCCACCCTCACATGCCCCCAAACCACAGTGTTGGAGAGGAAACTGAAGGTATGGTACACAAACGCTGATGGAATAACAAATAAGTGGGAGGAGTGGCACGAAAGAGTCGGAGGCATCACCGGACATCATAGCTCTCACAGAAACCAAGCTTACAGGTATGATAACAGATACCATCTTTCCAACGGGATACCAGATCCTGAGGAAAGACAGAGGGAACAGGGGGGGGGGTGGAGGAGTGGCACTGCTGATCAAAAACCGATAGAATTTTGATGAGCTGGAGAGAGGAGACATTGGAGAAGCGAGTGATTACATAGCGGGAACGCTTCAGCCTGGAGGTCCCAAGGTGGTAATTACAGTGATGTATAACCCACCACAGAAGAGCAGGAGGCCAAGACAAGAGTATCATGAGAGCAATAGAGCGATGGTCGACACACTGGCTGCAGTAGCCAGAAGGGCTCATGCGTGCAGGGCAAAGCTACTGATCATGGGTGACTTTAACCACAAGGAAATCGATTGGGAGAACTTGGACCCGCATGGGGGCCAAGATACATGGAGGGCTAAGATGATGGAGGTGGTACTGGAAAACTTCATGTACCAACACGTAAGGGACACTACAAGAGAGAGAGAGAGAGATGAGATGAATCAGCAAGCCTGAACCTAGTATTCACCTTGAGTAGTGCAGATATTGAGGACATCACATATGAAATCCTTGGGGCCAGCTATCATGTGGTTTTAAGCTTCGAATACACCGAGCTACAAGTGGAGGGGAAAGCAGGAAGGCCAGGGCGAATGAAACCAAACTACAAGAAAGGGGACTACATGGGAATGAACTTCCTGAACGGGGTTCAGTGGGACAGAGAACTGGCAGGGAAGCCAGTAAATGAGATGATGGAATATGTAACAACAATATGCATGGAAGCTGAGGAGAGGTTTGTACCCAAGGGTAACAGGAATAATGGAAAAGCCAGGATGAGCCCATGGTTCACCCAAAGGTGCAGGGAGTCAAAAACCAAGTGTGCTAGGGAATCGAAGAAGTATAGTAGGCAAAGGACCCAGGAGAATAAGGAGAGCAGTCGTAGAGCCAGAAATGAATATGCACAGATAAGAAGGGAGGCCCAACGACAATATAAAAACGACATAGCAGCGAAAGCCAAATCTGACCCGAAGCTGTTATGCAACCACATCAGGAGGAAAACAACAGTCAAGGACCAGGTAATCAGGCTAAGGAAGGAAGGAGGAGAGACAACGAGAAACGACCGTGAAATATATGAGGAATTCAATATGAGATTCAAAGAAGTGTTTACAGAGGAGACAGAAGGGGCTCCACAAAGACTGAGAGGTGGGGTACACCACCAAGTGCTGGACACAGTACACACAACCGAGGAAGAAGTGAAGAGGCCTCTGAGTGAGCTAGATACCTCAAAGGCAATGGGGCCAGATAACATCTCCCCATGGGTCCTGAGAGAGGAAGCAGAGGCGCTATGTGTACCCCTGACAACAATATTCAATACATCTATCGAAACAGGGAGATTGCCTGAGGCATGGAAGACAGCAAATGTAGTCCCAATCTTTAAAAAAGTTGACAGACATGAAGCACTAAACTACAGACCAGTGTCACTGATATGTATAGTATGCAAAATCATGGAGAAGATTATCAGGAGAAGAGTGATGGAACACCTAGAAAGGAATGATCTCATCAACAGCAGCCAATATGGTTTCAGGGATGGGAAATCCTGTGTTACAAGCCTACTGGAGTTCTGTGACAGGGTGACAGCAGTAAGACGAGATAGATAGGGGTGGGTAGATTGCATTTTCTTGGACTGTAAGAAGGCGTTTGATACAGTTCCACACAAGAGACTAGTGCAAAAACTGGAGGACTAGGCAGGGATAACAGGGAAGGCACTATAATGGATCAGGGAATACTTGTCAGGAAGACAGCAGCGAGTCATGGTACGTGGCGAGGTATCAGAGTGGGCGCCTGTGACCAGCGGGGTCCCACAGGGGCCAGTCCTAGGACCAGTGCTGTTTCTGGTATTTGTGAACGACATGACGGAAGGAATAGACACCGAAGTGTCCCTGTTTGCAGATGATGTGAAGTTGATGAGAAGAATTCATTCGGTCGAAGACCAGGCAGAACTACAAAGGGATCTGGACAGGCTGCAGACCTGGTCCAGCAATTGGCTCCTGGAGCTCAATCCCACCAAGTGCAAAGTCATGAAGATTGGGGAAGGGCAAAGAAGACCGCAGACGGAGTACAGTGTAGGGGGGGGGCCAGAGACTACAAACTTCACTCAAGGAAAAAGATCTTGGGGTGAGTATAACACCAGGCACATCTCCTGAGGCACACATCAACCAAATAACTGCTGCAGCATGTGGGCGCCTACCAAACCTCAGAACAGCATTCCGACATCTTAATAAGGAATCGTTCAGGACCCTGTACACCGTGTACGTTAGGCCCATATTGGAGTATGCGTCACCAGTTTGGAACCCACACCTAGCCAAGCACGTATAGAAACTAGAGAAAGTGCAAAGGTTTGCAACAAGACTAGTCCCAGAGCTAGGGGGTATGTCCTACGAGGAGAGGTTAAGGGAAATCGACCTGACGACACTGGAGGGCAGGAGAGATAGGGGGGACATGATAACGACATACAAAATACTGAGAGGAATTGACAAGGTGGACAAAGACAGGATGTTCCAGAGATTGGACACAACCACAAGGGGACGCAGCTGGAAGTTGAAGACACAGATGAATCACAGGGATGTTAGGAAGTATTTCTTCAGCCACAGAGTAGTCAGGAAGTGGAATAGTTTGGGAAGCGATGTAGTGGAGGCAGGATCCATACATAGCTTTAAGCAGAGGTATGATAAAGCTCACGGTTCAGGGAGAGTGACCTAGTAGCGACCAGTGAAGAGGCGGGGCCAGGAGCTAGGACTCGACCCCTGCAATCTCAACTAGGCGAGTACAACTAGGCGAGTACAACTAGGCGAGTGTACACACGCATACATACAGAGGAGGCAGGACACATACAACATCAGGGTATCTTTATTTGTAGACATTTCGCCATCCAGTGGCGAAACGTCCACAAATAAAGATACCCAGATGCTGCATATGTCTAATTCTTCAAAAGCGTAATTATTAGCGAGTTTTAGTGGAAAGTTTAGTTCTTGTTTCATTTCTCTCTGCATCAGCAGCATCTACACACACACACACACACACACACACACACACACACACACACACACACACACACACACACACACACACACACACACACACACACACACACACCACACATACAAACACACACGCACACACACACGCATGCACGAATATACAACAGGCCTAGTGTCTAATCGACATGTGCCTAGGACAAAATGGTAACTAACATGATTATGAGTTTTAGGATTTACTCGCCATGGGTTCAGTCCTCACCCGTTCCTTGATTTGTTTGTCATCGTGTTAATACAATTCCGTGAGTCAGAAAGTCCGTCTTTGTAGTATTATCACTTACCTCTCGCCTAGTACCGCTGTTTTTCCTGTTACATTAAAACGTTTAACATTTTGACCGATGACATTAATATCATCACCACCAACTCTGATGAAGATGGTGTCAGTATGAACACCTGTTATGTGATAAATGGTTCAAAAAACCTGCATGTTGAAGATTGAGACACTTATGCAACATACGGGAATATTTATTGAGGAAACGTTTCGCCAGAGTGGCTTCATCAGTCCTATACAAAGCAGAAAGTTATAAGGAGAGTCCTTCAGACTGAGGGACTGATTACCTCAAATTACTACTACTACTACTTACACCTTTCTGCTTTGTATAGGACTGATGAAGCCACTGTGTTGCGAAAAGTTTCCTCAATTAAGATTCCGATATTGTAGATGAATGGTTCAGAGAACCGACATGTTGATAAATTAGACACATGTGCAACTCTTGGGTATCTACAAACCTGTCAGACACTGCAACTTCTTGGGATCTTAATACTTGGGAATTCTTCGCTTGCCTAATTCTTGGGCACGACCTACTTCCACATTGAACAAATGTGACACCACCTATGACTGCTGCACCTCTCCTGCCTACGGTTTATAAGCTCTTTCTCCGCACGTATGCCGTATTCTATTCAAGATTGATGGACTGACCACATCGACTCAAGGTTGAGGGACTGATTACCTCATTTTCCTCCTGTTCTTCAAGTTTCTCCTATGTATGGACTGATGAAGCCACTGTGTGGCGAAACGTTTCCTCAATAAAGATACCCAAGAGTTGCACATGTGTCTAATTTATCAACAAGATTCCGATATGTTGCACAAGTGTCTGAACCATGAACACCTGTTCCTGCTAATTATTTTATATAATTGATTTATGAGTTAATTGAAATTGTTTCTCCTTGGAAGACATGTCTTCCGGTTTACCTTCAACTTACCTCTGGGTTCCCTTTTAATGACAGTACAAACATCTATGTGGAACATCGTGAACTTCAACTTCTTTCTTCGTAATTCTCTCTTCCGTCACTTAAGGTTTTTGTGTGAACAACATACTCGTCTTTGCACTGTGTGTGAACAACATACTCGTCTTTGCACTGTGTGTGAACAACATACTCGTCTTTGCACTGTGTGTGAACAACATACTCGTCTTTGCACTGTGTGTGAACAACATACTCGTCTTTACAGTGTGTGAACAACATACTCGTCTTTACACTGTGTGTGTACAACATACTCGTCTTTGCACTGTGTGTGAACAACATACTCGTCTTTGCACTGTGTGTGAACAACATACTCGTCTTTGCACTGTGTGTGAACAACATACTCGTCTTTACAGTGTGTGAACAACATACTCGTCTTTACACTGTGTGTGAACAACTTACTCGTCTTTACACTGTGTGTGAACAACTTACTCGTCTTTACATTGTGTGTGAACAACTTACTCGTCTTTACACTGTGTGTGAACAACATACTCGTCTTTACACTGTGTGTGAACAACTTACTCGTCTTTACACTGTGTGTGAACAACATACTCGTCTTTACATTTCCGTCCTCCAAAGAAAGCTCCGCTAAGGCGAACCTTCTATTCAATTTACACTTTTGGTAGAAACCAATGATACTTCCTTCCCACAGAAGTTTTCCTCCGCAAGTTGGACAACGAAATTAGTTTCAAATATTGTTGGAAAACCACCAACTAACATGAACTTCTCCACATCCATTCACAACACGACACCAGGACTAAAGTTCTCGTAGGTTTTTACCCTAAGAACTCTTTTTTTCTTTTACAGAAGTATTTTTTTGAAGAGGTCTTTCCTCTGACAAACCGTCACCAAATTACTCTCGACATTTCATCGGGGACTGTGGATGTGCCCAAAACAACTTTGTCCAGACTCAACGTTACCATAAAGAGGTACGTTATCTTTCTCAACAGTTACCAATAGTTACCAAACACGTCTCCATGATCTTTTCAGACAACCAACTTTCTCGATTACCGTAAAGACCATCACTAGACATTAACGCTTACTAGCATAACTCTAGTGTTAGGGGTAATACATGACCTGAAGACTGTTCGGGGGGCAGCGCCCCATGTAACAGCTGTCACAAAATTAATGTAGGAGACCTCCAAAGACGATTTTCTGTACACCACTATGCCAGCAGAAGTGAGAACTTTAACAACGCCTGTAAAATACATAATTTTCACACAAGGAGGATGACACTCAAGAGAAAAGTATTTGAATATGCGTCCATTAGAATCTACAACAATTTTAATCAAAATGGCTCCAACAGTCTGATGCCCCTGCCAGACAAAAAATCTAGAAAGTTTGTCAATCAATCTGACCTGCTCACACAACACTTTCTTTACCTCGCCGCTGCTACAGACTACTGTACTTTTTATTTGCTCACACTTTCCAGGTTTATCTGCTTGACCTGACAAAGCTCATTGTGTGATCTAAATATCGTCAGTGAAGGATCCACTTTACAGCATTTATTTTCACTTTTATTGCTTTGGTTTTTATTATTCAGCTATTTTGCTTAGTATTGGTTCGTATTTTCGCGCTGGTGATGGTTCTTTTCCGTCTAATGAGCACACAATAATAGACGAATTTTGGAACTACTATTACTTAAATTCATTATACACTAAATGTACGTGAAGATTGTGTGTGTGTGTGTGTGTGTGTGTGTGTGTGTGTGTGTGTGTGTGTGTGTGTGTGTGTGTGTGTGTGTGTGTGTGTGTGTATGTATGTGTGTGTGTGTGTGCATACACAAATGAGTTTTTTCCTTTTTTTTTTCTTTTAAGTCTGTGTTGCTCTAGTTTTTTCATTCACATTACATAAAAAAGTGGGTTATCACCCCTCGTCCTTAAACCAGTCGTGTTGAAGAATGGAACTAAAATTCCGGGTACAGGCACCAAGTAACCTCGTCTTCTCAAAAAAAAAAAATTAAATTTTGAAGCTGGCCTTCTTGAATGTGCGTGGAAGTAGTTCAGATAACAAGGAAGAATTTGTTGTTATTGTTATCAATGAAAATAAGCTAAATGTACCTTCACTGAGAGTCACAAAGTTAACAGACGTTAAGAGAATTTCCATGGGAGGAGTAAGTGGAATTAATACTGATGTATCTTTGAGGAGAATTAGCGCTTACATTAAATTCTAAGTATCAGAAAGAAAATGGGATATGTTAATTGAGCTATAACAACTGGTTATGCATTTGGAAGTGAGAAGACTGCGGAGGACAGAGAGAATTTAAGACATAAGTCAATATTCAGATTGTTTTTATCTAAATGAAAAAAAATAACACCTGTGGGGAAACCTTAATGTAAGGTAAATAAAAGGTGACTTTAGGAGTTCCAGGGATAAATGGTAAGTGAATAATGAATGGACAGAAATTTAGTAATTGGTATTATTTATTTCAGGAAAGAGCAGATGTAGAAGTATATTATGTATGCTGAAGGGCGCAATTACAGTACTTTGCCGTACTACATATTGGTGGATAAAATACTGAGAGATACACTACTGGACGTGTATTGTTTTAAAGGAGCTACTGTATGTCAGACCATTATGTGTTGGAAGTTAGAGAGAATGAGAGGCAGAGTGCGAAGAGAACGGTGTCAGTGAATAAGAGGGGTGAATGAATTAAAGAAGGGGACTGTGAGTGAAAGATTTCATCAACTACTGCAAGAAGTGTGGTATGAAGAAAGTTGATAACAGAAATTTATTTACAACTATAGAATGTACAGGTATAAAGGAGGTTGAGGAAGTATGGAGCAGATTTTAAAAAAACTGTGCAGTAGTGCATAACGAAAGATTTGAGAATTGGTCTTGATGGGAAAGCGAATAATTGGATAATTAGTAGAGGGGGGGAGGGTGATAAGGGGGAGAAAGTTATTATATTAAATGTTTTTATAACGTAAAAACGAAATTCGGAAATCAGAGCATTTAGAAAGACTAAACGATTGATGGGGGAGTGCAAAAAGGAGTGCCAGAACTTTCTGTCCTACTTATAGCCTTCACAGCCTTATACACAGCTTTCCTTGTATAAATCTAAGTCCTTACATTGTCAAATGCTCCAAACTTCAAAACACTCGTGACTTGAAATGATTCTTTTCCCCCTTACATCTTCTCCTTTCCTTTTTTCCTTATTTCTTTTTTTATTCTTCTGCCTAATGTGTTCTGACTTAGTCCCCCCCCCCCCCTGTGTTTTTGGTCCTACTCCTTGTGGGTCCTAAGCTCTCCTGCAGTGCTCCTTTTCATGTCCTTAGACTTACCCTACTTCTTCTAAGTCTACCGCTCCTTTACTATTACTGCCTCTACCTTTTCTACTAACATTACTACCACTACTATTGCCCCCCTTCGCTCCCTTTCTATCTTTTGTGGCATAAATTACTCTCCACTACCAGCCTTACCACTGCCAATACTTCTTGTTCCTCCTCTCTCTGCCCCGTCCCTGTTCTATATATTGGCTCGTTCACTCCTTTCTGTCAGTGTGACTTGTGAATGGTCCAAGTCGGACCGAAACGTCGTCATAAACTCTTGTCTCTCTCCTATATGCGCGTATTTGTGAGTTTCGCTGAGAATAATGAATCGTTCATGGAAGAGAGAAAAAAATTAAGACTTGGCAGTTAAGAGAGAGGTAGGATGTTAGATGGAAAGATAAATGTATTGGAAAGATGAATGTATTGAAAGATGAAGGTAATGGTAAGATAAAGAGAATATTTTGAGTTCTTAAATTTTGATGAAAAAGAGGTAGTGAATTCATGCATTATGAAGGGTAGAATAAAATCTGATAGGATTGAATAGCCTGGAGCATGGAGAAAGTGAAGCAGTGGGTACCTTGAAATTTAATAAAACGAGAGAGAGATTAGGATTTAGGGATTAGGATTTAGAGGCCAAAAGCTGGTGGGATATTGTTCAGGGTGATTTGTCAATTTAACAAATGCATGAAAGAAGGGAAGGCACCTATGGAGTGGCAGAAAAAGCATGCCTAGTCCATTTTTTATAAGAGATACTGGGCAAATGAGATTATAAGAATTAGTCATATATGCCTGTGAATATACCAAGTAAAGTGTGCAGAAGTATTATCATTGCATGTTTTAAGAGGTAGGAAAGAGTGGGACTGAAGGACAACAAGTAAAATTTAGGAAGGGCAAGGGGGTAAAGATGAAGTATTTACATTAAAGTATATGCTTTAATGTAAATACTGTTCACCCTAATGCATGTATTAAGGTGAATAGGGAAGTAATGCAGCAGAGAATGGAAATGAATGGACTAGGTGGCGGGTTATTACAAGCAGTAAAAATGTTTTATGTAAGAAGACAAGGGCATTAATTTAAAATGAAAGTAAACCTTAGAAGATAAAGTTTGACTTCACAACAGTTATTTAATATATTTATAGATGGGGCTCTTAAACATGTGAATGTTAGTGCTGGAAAACGTGAAAATCCAGAAGATGTTGAATCTAATAAGAAGTGGAAATTGTCACAGATGCTCTTTGCTGACGAAGCAGGACATGTGAGCGCAAAGAGACGTTGCAAGGATTGGTGGAGGAGTTTGGTAGGTGTGTAGAGGTAAATTAGAAGCAAAAAAAAAAGAAAGTGATCATGGTGGAAGAGTTTGGGAAGTTGTTTAAAAAAGGTAAATTAAAAGCAAAAAATAAAAGGTCCAAGATAATGAGCTTAAGAAAACGTCTAGGTAATGACGTATTAAATGTTAAATGGAAGGAAGTAATAAGTAACTGAATGTATTAACATATTTGGTTTAGAAGAAAACGTAAGCAAACACTATGGCATATTTATTAGAAAACGTTTCGATCCTGGGACCTTGATCACTTCTAACATAGAGGTTGAAAGACAGTATATATAGGCGGAGAGTGAGGTGTGAGTGACACTTGGCGACCTGAAGAATGTCATATTGGGATGAGGACGGGTAGACGATGAGATCATGTGACTCCTGTGTTGCTGGGTTGGCGATGCTTTGCCTGCTTGACTGTCATGTATGCTAATGTTTTAGAAATTTTGTGGTTTCCAGTGTTACATTCTATTGTGTCGGTGACGGCGATTAGCGAGACTTCTAGACACCGTCGGCGTCTGAGGTCTGGTTCAGTGAGAGCGAGTTGTGCCTCATCCCAGTTAATCAAATGCCCCGTGGAGTCTCTATGGAGGGCACAAGTGTATCTTAAATCGCCTTCGTTACAGGCACTTCGATGCTTGTTCAGGCGCAACGCAAGATCTCTGCCTGTTTCACCTACATATTTCTTGGGACAGAATCCACAGGGGATGGTGTAGACAACTGCTGTGGAAATTAAAAGTGTGGGGCTGCGTTTCGAAGTGAGGTCTTTGATAGATAAGTTTATAGTGGAAACATTTGTTACTCTTAGCTAAGTGCCCGGCGGGTATTCCTGGCAACATCACCACATGGGAGCACTATGAACTGCTTAGAGGGCTGTTCCATGGGCGGTTTGTTGAGGATAGCTTGAGCCTTGAGTCTGGAATCTCGGATGAAGAAAGATGGAAACTGAAGACGTGTAAAGGCTTGTGTTATGTAAGCACATTCTTCAAGAAAACAAGGGCTGGAGATGCGAAGAGCTCTCAAGAAGCAAATGAGGACTCCTCTTATAGTGCTGGTGTCTTGGTGTGAATAGAAGTGTACAAGATCGTCCTTGTTGATAGGTTTTCTATACACTTCGAAGAGAAGTTTGCCACTGTCGGGAGATCTACACAGAAGAACGTCGAGGAAAGGAAGTTTGCCATCCTATTCAAGTTCAAGTGTAAACTTTATTGATGGTTCGGCTGCATTGATATCGTTGAGGAGGGCCTGGATACTGAGACGTCTCGGATAGAAATCCAATACATCATCAACGTATCTTAGCCAGGTAATGGTGATGGAAATGAGGGTGCTGAATTTCTGTGTCTAGGTTTTCCATGAAGAGATTGGCAAGCACAGCACTGAGCGGGTTGCCCATTGCCATCCCAAAGCTTTGTTTGTAACAGTTGTCCTGATACTTGAAGTTGAAATTAACACAAAGATCCAAATAGACTGATGAAATCTATAAGAGATAAAGGGAGGTCGTGGTTTTCATAGAGCCTCTCTCAGAATGTTTATTGCACCAAGATATCTGTTAAAGAAGTCAGTCGTAGGTGAAGTGCTGAGGCATCTTTAGAAAGAAAGATGCTTATCATTAAAAGCAAACGGAGAAATATACATATTTATATGTGCATTAGACACGGCCTTTAAACGTTAGAGAGAGGAGGCGGCTAAAAGCAGTGAATGTGTTAGGTTTGAGTTCAGTAATTAGTAACAGTGTATGTGAATGGGATGAATAATTGAGAGGGGTTAAGGATAAATTGTTGAGATGGGTTTGGTCACTTGGAAAATTGGTACAAAGACCATGCACACTTCAGGAAGGAGCAGCCTGCTAATTTCCCACTCAAGATCAAACACAGTTGACACTTTCTGCGAATAAGAGGAGTTAACCCAACCCACAAAGGAACAGTTGTTCCTCCTCCATCTAAATAAATATAACGTCGAGCAAGCTACTGAAGCTGTTTGTTTTGAGAATGGGGATACGAGAGCTGAAGCATTCAAGTGGAAGAATTTTTTCCACTCGTGTATTCAGTAGGGAGGCAAACATCGTAAAAGAAAGCCATATTAAATCTTCGTTGGCATTCATTAATTCAGATTATTATTTATATATAAATTACTTAGTTTCAAATAAATGGTTTGTAAACTTTAGTTTTTTTTTTTTTTAATGTAAGGCAACACCAGGTGAGTATACATGAAAGTAAATTAATAAAATCCTATAAAGCTGTCAGGATTGTCAAAAATATCCAGTTGTATATATCGAAATTCATTGTTCATATTACTTATAATAAGACAGTAATTTGTTGAGTTTCCTTAAAGTTTGCATAATATAAGCAATGTAGGTTTTCTAGTTCTTTCATAACCAAGGACACCGAGGATAAGCATGAGGCATTAACAAGTCTCCTTACACCTGTTCTTCCTGTTCACCCACCAGAAAATAAGTTCCTGGCTGTTGATTGCCCTTTTGCGAGTCGCATCCTGGGAGCAAGGGAGGGGAAATAAGCTGAGGCAGGATAATACCTCTTGGCCTTTGAATTCAAGTGTGTAAAAATATATTTTTCGGATAATGTGCGCCAAGTTCTCTCTTTCAGGTTACTCAATTTGCGTTTTTTTTCTTTAATCACAAGACGTTATAATACCAGTCTCTCAGCATGTAGCTATTTTTTTTTTTTTTGAGAGAGACAGGGAGAGAGAATGGTGCCATGTATGCGGTAAATACATTCCGGTTTGTATGGGAATTCATTCGTCACTCAGTTCGGTAAGTACAACAGAGAAGCGCTACTTAGCATTAATGATATTTATCTCGACCTAACCTCGCATGTCGCCGGATGAAACTTAAGTGAATTTATGCAGTTTGTTATTTTGATATTCGACAACAGAACGCGTTAAAATCTCCTTGAATCAACCAGATGCTTTAATAGGAAACCAATTTTTTTTTTGTCAACCTTTCCTGCAGCTCATCAATCGCCTGTGTGCACATTTTCCCCTAAAACTGAACTACCATTCAGTGGTGGACGGGATTACTTTGGATACACTTAAAGAAATATTTCCAAAATACCGTTCATGAACGAAATCCCCAGTTCTTTGGCGTAAATACCTTAATGTATTTACCAAACTTCCAGGTTAGAAGATTGAAAAGTGGTAAGACAACATACGAGTATTGTGAACGAACTTAAGGGGTACATAAGTTTCCCCTTTGTCTAATAACATGTTCATTTTTCCACTATAATCTACGTTGTCCATAATTACTATCGCATTTGCTTTGTTTCGTAAGGTGAAGTCCAGGATCTTTCCTTAATTCATGGTTGTAGAGGTCTAAGCACAGCTCGGAATTAAGGAAAGATCTTAGACTTCACCTTACGATACAGACAAAGCGAATGCGATAGTAATTATGGACAAGGTTGATTATAGTGGGAAAATTAACATGTTATTAGAAGACGGGAAAACTTACGTGCCTCTTAAGAGGTAGAGACGAAATTGATGAGGTGATCAGGAAATGAGATTCACAAGAGGCCGGTCTTGTCTAACTAATTTATTAACTTTCTTCAGTAAAGCTTTTGAGGCTGTTGACCACGATAAAGAATTTGATATTATTTACTTAGATTTTAGTATGGCTTTTGATAGAGTTCCGCACCATAGACTGTTAAAGAAAGTGGCAGCTCATGGCATTGGGGGAAAAGTGCTCTCGTGGATCGAGTCATGGCTCACTGACAGGAAGCAGAGAGTGTCCATAAATGGGGTTAAATCCGAGTGGGGATCTGTAACAAGTGGCGTTCCACAGGGATCAGTCTTGGGCCCGTTGTTGTTTATTATATATCAATGATCTTGATGAGGGAATTACTAGTGATATGAGCAAATTCTCCGATGACACAAAGATAGGTAGGATAATTGATTCAAACGTAGATGTTATGGAACTTCAGGAGGATTTAAACAAACTCTATTCTTGGTCAGAAAAGTGGCAGATACAGTTCAATGTAGATAAATGCAAGGTTCTGAAGCTTGGGAGTGCCCATAACCCTAGTACTTATAAGTTAAATGATGTAGAACTTAGCCATATAGATTGCGAAAAGGACTTGGGGGTTATGGTGAGCAGCAACCTTAAACCAAGACAGCAATGCCTAAGCGTACGTAATAAGGCAAATAGATTACTGGGATTTATATCAAGAAGTGTAAGCAACAGGAGTCCAGAGGTCATACTGCAGCTTTATACATCATTAGTAAGGCCTCACCTAGATTATGCAGCTCAGTTCTGGTCTCCATATTACAGAATGGACATAAATTCGTTAGAAAACATTCAGCGTAGGATGACTAAATTAATACATAACATTAGAAATCTTCCTTATGAAGAAAGATTGAAGACTCTTAAGTTACATTCACTTGTTAGACGAAGAATGAGGGGAGACCTGATCGAAGTGTATAAGTGGAAGATAGGTATTAATAAAGGGGATATTAATAAGGTCTTGAGGATGTCTCTCCAAGAGAGAACCCGCAGTAATGGATTTAAATTAGATAAGTTTAGATTTAGAAAGGACATAGGAAAGTATTGGTTTGGAAATAGGGTAGTTGATGAGTGGAACAGTCTACCTAGTTGGGTTTTGAGGCTGGGACTTTGGGTAGTTTCAAATTTAGGTTGGATAAGTACACGAGTGGGAGGGGTTGGATTTGAGTGGGACTTTCACATCAGAGCTTATTTCTTGGGTGGCATTGAAAATTGGGTTGGGCAAATGTTTTGTTAGTGGGATGAATTGTAAAGGACCTGCCTAGTATGGGCCAACAGGCCTCCTGCAGTATTCCTCCTTTCTTATGTTCTTATGAGAGAGGGAGTGAGTATATAGTGAAAGACTGGAAACAAGATGAGAACTCCGGTAGAGATGCAAGATAAAATACTCTCAGGGCTTGATAGAATGAACAGCGATTTACTTTTTAGAGAGGTGGGAAACGGGTACACGGGGAGACTGTTGGACTCTAGACACACTGATGCACGTGAAGAATATATTTGGCCTCAGGATCTTCAAGAAGTGTAATAATGTAAACGAAGGTGTAGAAGCAGCAGGCTCCATACAGAGATTTAAGAATAGACATGATGGGCCCACAAGTAAGTGGCAAGTTAAATGATACGACCAGGCCCTGAGACTTTGAACTTGTAACCACAAATGGGCGAAAGCAAATAGGTGAGTGAACACACACACACACACACACACACACACACACACACACACACACACACACACACACACACACACACACACACACACGCACGCATATACAACAGGCCTAGTGTCGAATCGACATGTACCTAGGACAAATTGGTAACTAACACACACATTGCGAAGAGGCGGGGCGAGGATATGTGGATCGACCATTGCAACCACAATTAGGCGAGTACAGAGAGAGAGAAATTCAGGTTCAATATTCTTAAAATGTCTGCTTAAATTAATAACTTCACCGAATTTTTCCGCGTTAATAAAATACCATCTTCAGCCAGTTATTTCTGTCTGGGAAAAGCTGATTTTAAAAAAGTATTGGCACGCAAATATACTCTTTATCTGGCTTAAAATAAGCTCAAATTATTTACTCGCTAAAGACTGAGTCAACTCTGATAGATAAAAACTTCTTAAGGTTTACGTCTATTTTCTTGATAACTGGGGTGGAATAATTGCATAATTTTGTGTGATTGGATTATATTGGAATACATTATAGTGTAGTTAATTTCTTCCTCGCAGCACAATATTGACAACAACAGCTATTACCTCACCTCAGAACTCCGCCCACCTTGTCCAAGTTGGTATTAATTTATCCTAAACTTGGCAACCTATACACCGGTCCCTCCCTATATTCTCAAATGTATCCTCCTCCTCCTCCTCCTCCCGACCTCCCTCCAACCCGTCACTCCCGACCTCCCTCCCGACCTCCCTCCAACCCGTCACTCCCGACCTCCCTCCAACCAGTCACTCCCGACCTCCCTCCAACCCGTCACTCCTGACCTCCCTCCCGACCTCCCTCCAACCCGTCACTCCCGACCTCCCTCCAACCAGTCACTCCCGACCTCCCTCCCGACCTCCTTCCCGACCGCCCTCCCTCCCTCCCGACCTCCTTCCCGACCGCCCTCCCTCCCCTCCCAACCGCCCTCCCTCCCTCCCTCCCTCCCAACCGCCCTCCCGACCGCCCTCCCTCCCTCCCGACCGCCCTCCCTCCATCCCGACCGCCCTCCCTCCCTCCCGGCCTCCCCCCGACCTCCCTCCCGACCTCCCACCGACCTCCCTCCCCCCGACCTCCCTCCCGACCTCCCTCCCGACCTCCCTCACATATAAAATTCCCTATCATAAAATTCATTAATCTTAAGTTTTGTTTCTCCCTCACTGTACTTGACTTTCACCAACACTCCTCTCAGCTCATTAAAACACTCAGCTTAACGCCACCACACTCGGCTCAACACCACCACACTAAGCTTAACGCCACCACACTCAGCATAACGCCACCACACTCAGCTTAACGCCACCACACTCAGCATAACGCTACCACACTCAGCTTAACGCCACCACACTCAGCATAACGCCACCACACTCAGCTTAATAACGCCACCACACTCAGCTTAATAACGCCACCACACTCAGCTTAATAACGCCACCACACTCAGCTTAATAACGCCACCACACTCGGCTTAACGCCACCACACTCAGCTTAACGCCACCACACTCAGCTTAGTAACGCCACCACACTCAGCTCAACGCCACCACACTCTGTTCAAAGCCACCACACTGTTCAACGCCACCACACTGTTCAACGCCACCACACTGTTCAAAGCCACCACACTGTTCAACGCCACCACACTGTTCAAAGCCACCACACTGTTCAACGCCACCACACTCGGTTCAACGCCACCACACTCGGTTCAACGCCACCACACTCGGTTCAACGCCACCACACTCGGTTCAACGCCACCACACACTGTTCAACGCCACCACACACTGTTCAACGCCACCACACTCTGTTCAACGCCACCACACTCTGTTCAACGCCACCACACTCTGTTCAACGCCACCACACTCTGTTCAACGCCACCACACTCTGTTCAACGCCACCACACTCTGTTCAACGCCACCACACTCTGTTCAACGCCACCACACTCTGTTCAACGCCACCACACTCTGTTCAACGCCACCACACTCTGTTCAACGCCACCACACTCTGTTCAACGCCACCACACTCTGTTCAACGCCACCACACTCTGTTCAACGCCACCACACTCTGTTCAACGCCACCACACTCTGTTCAACGCCACCACACTCTGTTCAACGCCACCACACTCTGTTCAACGCCACCACACTCTGTTCAACGCCACCACACTCTGTTCAACGCCACCACACTCTGTTCAACGCCACCACACTCTGTTCAACGCCACCACACTCGATTCAACGCCACCACACTCTGTTCAACGCCACCACACTCTGTTCAACGCCACCACACTCTGTTCAACGCCACCACACTCGGTTCAACGCCACCACACTCGGTTCAACGCCACCACACTCGGTTCAACGCCACCACACTCGGTTTCGTGGATTTAAACTTAATTTAAGTAGAAAACCATGAAGTGCAGAAAAAATAAAATATAACATTAAACGCGTTATCTACGATATTGATTACAGTGTTCTCTGACGAGTAACACAATATTGATTACAGTGTTCTCTGACGAGTAACACAATATTGATTACAGTGTTCTCTGACGAGTAACACAATATTGATTACAGTGTTCTCTGACTAGTAACACAATATTGATTACAGTGTTCTCTGACTAGTAACACAATATTGATTACAGTGTTCTCTGACGAGTAACACAATATTGATTACAGTGTTCTCTGACGAGTAACACAATATTGATTATAGTGTTCTCTGACGAGTAACACAATATTGATTACAGTGTTCTCTGACGAGTAACACAATATTGATTACAGTGTTCTCTGACGAGTAACACAATATTGATTACAGTGTTCTCTGACGAGTAACACAATATTGATTACAGTGTTCTCTGACGAGTAACACAATATTGATTACAGTGTTCTCTGACGAGTAACACAATATTGATTACAGTGTTCTCTGACGAGTAACACAATATTGATTACAGTGTTCTCTGACGAGTAACACAATATTGATTACAGTGTTCTCTGACGAGTAACACAATATTGATTACAGTGTTCTCTGACGAGTAACACAATATTGATTATAGTGTTCTCTGACGAGTAACACAATATTGATTACAGTGTTCTCTGACGAGTAACACAATATTGATTACAGTGTTCTCTGACGAGTAACACAATATTGATTACAGTGTTCTCTGACGAGTAACACAATATTGATTACAGTGTTCTCTGACGAGTAACACAATATTGATTACAGTGTTCTCTGACGAGTAACACAATATTGATTACAGTGTTCTCTGACGAGTAACACAATATTGATTATAGTGTTCTCTGACGAGTAACACAATATTGATTACAGTGTTCTCTGACGAGTAACACAATATTGATTACAGTGTTCTCTGACGAGTAACACAATATTGATTACAGTGTTCTCTGACGAGTAACACAATATTGATTATAGTGTTCTCTGACGAGTAACACAATATTGATTACAGTGTTCTCTGACTAGTAACACAATATTGATTATAGTGTTCTTTGACGAGTAACACAGTATGGTTACAGAAAAAGGAACGTCTTTATTAGATTGTTCCCACTCGTCGCCACCACTGCTCCCTCTACGTCACTCTGCTCCCTCTACATCACTCTGCTCCCTCTACATCACTCTGCTCCCTCTGAATCACTCTGCTCCCTCTGAATCACTCTGCTCCCTCTGAATCACTCTGCTCCCTCTAAATCACTCTGCTCCCTCTAAATCACACTGCTCCATCTAAATCACTCTGCTCCCTCTAAATCACTCTGCTTCCTCTAAATCACTCTGCTGCCTCTACACCACTCTGCTGCCTCTACACCACTCTGCTCCCTCTACGCCACTCTGCTCCCTCTACATCACACTCTCCCTGACCTTGCCTTCACTTCATCCTTCTTCAATTCTACTACCTAAGCCATAATTCAATTTCATCATTCGTCAAATTTTCCGAGAAAAGGCAGTAATGATACAAGGAGGAGAGTGAGTGAGTGAGTGAGTGAGTGAGTGAGTGAGTGAGTGAGTGAGTGAGTGAGAGTGTATGTGTACTCACCTATTTGTGATTGCAGGGGTCGATTCATAGCTCCTGGCCCCGCCTCTTCACTGATTGTGATGTCCTGGCGTAGATCCACCTCCGTTTCTTCTCGATATATAATGTACCCTATTCGCTATATTCGTTTCACTGGTCACACATTTGTTTCACTTTGTTAACTTTCTTGGGTGACACGTGACAACGTCGCCTGGAGCACACTAGACCTGCCCACTCTGAATGCGCCACCAAGTATCACTTTCTAGATCACTTACAAAATTGTGACTCTCCCCACACTTATGTGGCTCAGGGCAAATTGTAAATCGCTTCAAGGATTGTTCACTACCCTGACACACTTAGTGACCCTTGCAGTACACTTGGGTAGCCCTCAGAAGCACTTACATTCGCGGAGCACGGAAGGTGCGACTCGCTACAAGCCCTAAGGAAGGAGAGTTGATCACATTTCTAGTCAGTACTAAGTAGAGATGATCACGCTTCTAGCTACCACTCTGCCTACTTCAGTTCTGACTAGAAATATTTAGCCAGTGGCTGGAGATTCTTGAAATGAATCGCTTTACTCATATTCGTTAGCGTATTTTTTTAATTTAATGTAAAGATAACAGAAAAATTAAAAGCAAAATATACATATATATACATCACTGACTGAAATTTTCTGAATTATGAGCTCATCGTGACACTCTGTTTAGGATCTCCACGGTAAATACCAGCCAGCACTTTCCTAAGGTATAATTACCAGACAAACACAAGACTTCTAAGGAGCTAAATTGTGTTTATGAATGTGTATGTCGTGCCGAATATGTAAAACTGGTCAATTAGCAAGAACTCATTCAAAATTAAGTCCTTTCTGAAATTTTCTCTTATACGTTTAAAGGCATATTTTTTTCATTAATGTTAATGTAAAAATTTTGAATTTTGCACCAAAAGAATCTTAGAAAACTTACCTAACCTTATAACGAGCAATTTATTTTAGCATAACCCAACTAAATATATTTGAAATACGTTTACAATAATTTAGTACTAAAACACAATCAAATGTATTTTTTTTTCGTTAGGTTCAGAATGATTTTGGCGAAATTATTGCATACACAAATTTTCACTTGTCCTATATGGCAAGATGAACGTTGCTATTTAAGCCAAGATCGCAAGTTCTGCCTATTCGGCACGACATGTGTGTGTGTGTGTGTGTGTGTGTCTATCTATATATATATATATATATATATATATATATATATATATATATATATATATATATATATATATATAAATAATTGTGTGCGTGTGTGTCGTGCTGAATAGGAAGAACTTACTATTTTGGCTTAAATACCAATGCTCTTCTTGCCGAATAAGGCAAGCGAAAATTTTGTATACAATAATTTCTCGACAATCATTCTGAACCTAACGAAAAAAAATTTCAATGTTTTTGTTTATTATTAACACATATTTAGTTGGATTAGGCTAAATTAAATTGCGCTTGTTATAATAAGATTAGGTAAGTTTTCTAAGGTTCTTTGGGTACAAAATTATTATTTTTTACCTTAAAATATATGAAAAAATTATCTTTAAATGTTTATGAGAAAATTTTAGAAGGGACTTAATTTTAAACGCGTTCTTGCTAATTGACCAGTTTTACCTATTCTGCACATTATTTATATATATATATATATATATATATATATATATATATATATATATATATATATATATATATATATATATATATATATATATATAAAATGTTGGCCGGAGCTGAAACTCTATTCCTGGAACCACATGTGAGTTTACACACAGTTGCCAGGAGCTGTGACTCGACCCCCGCAGCCACAACTAGGTGAGTGTACACACACACGTTTAAAAGTCTTTATAAACTCCAAAGAAACTTAGAAAACCTCGTTAAGAGATATATTGCGTAATTTAAAAACTTATCATTGCTTCCAGAGGTATTAAATTTAGACTTTCTGTAGACACAGAGAGCAGTGAACAACAGGTGTAAGCGAAGCTGTCAAGACAGCTGGCAGTGAACTGCAGATGTTTGCAACCGAGGATAGAGACAGCGGGTGGCGAACAGCAGGTGTGTGTAACCGAGGATGTAGAGACAGCGGGTGGTGAACAGCAGGTGTGTAACTGAGGCTGTCGAGACAGCGAGTGGTGAACAGGTGTGTGTAACCGAGGCTGTAGAGACAGCAGGTGGCGAACAGCAGGTGTGTGTAACTGAGGCTGTAGAGACAGCAGGTGGCGAACAGCAGGTGTGTGTAACTGAGGCTGTAGAGACAGCAGGTGGTGAACAGGTGTGTGTAAGCGAGCCAGTCATTGCACATCACCCTGCCTGACCTTATCACCTTTTTAACACCCCTCCAGGCCCCCAGGCAACACCCCAGAAAGGTCCAGTGGCGGGTTATTGACCTCGACCCGCATATAATAACCCTTATTTTTAAAGAGGTGGAACGGTAAGCCAGCGGAAGGCCTCGGTCAGATGAGGAAAGCTCCAGCGTCGCGTCAGGGAACACTTGTCCTGTTCCATGACAACTCTCATAGCCAACCTCATAATTAATATATCGTAAAGTTTATTAGATGTGAATTAATTCCATACATTAGCTAAGGCCTTATATTATTTTGAGTTGGTATTTAGACAATATAGACTCGGTATATCCGTAATGCAAGTCTATTCATTATGAAAAATTTCATAATGTATGTTTTCCGATTTTTCATTTCCATAAATTTACAAAATAGGGATATATTGTGAATATATATATATATATTAAGATAAATATCTTGTTATTCACACCACTTGTGGGTAATACTTGCGTAAAAATTTCCTTATTTTCTCTAATGCCAATTCATTAATCATTCATTAACCATGTGTAGTTAATAGTCCATATCGGACCGAAACGTCGTCCACAGTTTCATTCTGTTATGTGCGGGATATTTGTGTATATCACCTTTCACTTTGCATATCAAAAACAACTAATGTTCCTCGATTTACAAGTGAATTAAAAGTTACTACATGATCAGTAAAGTATTTAAAGTGAAATAATATAACTCGTTTTATTTCGGGGAATTTACAGCTTGTATTGACAATCTCTGCAATTGCCTTTATTGAAAGGATACGGAGTTTCTGTTGCATCTCATCAAAGGCACTCACTCAGTAATTATTAAACAGTTTTTCCAGGTATAACCACTTCCCGGGGTTTATCAGTTTATCATTGAGTCTGAGTGTTTCCTGGTATATACGACAACAGAAATGTTATAGTGAAGATAAAATGAGCTAGATTGTTTCTCGTAAAACTAATTGAATGTTATTTGCGCATTATTTTTCAGCTTAGGTTTGTCGATCCATAGCTTAGTGGCCTAACAATTAAGCTTCTTTTTAGTGTAATTTTTAGTCTCATTCTAGAGTCAGCATTATCCAAAAAAATTATAAGACACAATACCTTGATTGGAACATCCCACAAATAACCTGCAAGTGGGAATCCGAAATTGGTATTACATTAAATTAATTTTCGAGGGGTAAATCTTACGATGTCAAATTCTTGGTGACTGGATAGAGGTGTAGTGACCTGGGCTGTTCAGATAAACCACAGAACGGGCAAAAGTTAGAACCCATGGCAAATGAGCCCTAAATATCACAGGCCATGGGTTACCCGTTATGTGATTTGTTGGCAATCGTGTCATTACGATTTGTTGAGAATCCTCAGATAAGTTTGGGTAAAAACTCGAGTGAATCAGGGTAGAGGCTCTCGCTGTTGTCATGGCTCGGGAGAGAGACAAGATTGAGTCTTGTGAGGTGAAAAGGTTATATTGAAGGTAAATCGTAAAAACAAAATATTCCTTTAGAGAGATGCTGAAATATTCACCTTAAGGAGAAGTTACAATACTGAAGACAAGTTCTGCAAAATAAAACTAGTGAATGTTAGTTATAATCACCTATGTAGCTTTGTGCAGGTATTAGTATCCTTGAAAAATGGTATGGTGATACAGACAAGATGTGGAAAAAGACATTTGTGGACAGCTCAGGATATTTATTAGAGGAAACGTTTCACTACGAGTGACTTCTTCAATCCTAGTAAAAATGCCATTCGTGGCATAGCGTTTCCTCTAATAAATGTCCTGAACTGTACATAAGTATCTTTATCCACATTAATATCCTTATTTATTGGTACAGAAAAGTACAAAGGAGTTGTCTATATTATAAATATATGACTTGTTGGTAACCTGGAGAAATATTTCGTATAAGACCATTCTTACTGAAAGCTTTTGTTGAGTCGAATGTTGATGTACATCCATTCCCGAACAGACAACCCTAATATTTTCCTCTGGTTTATAGGGGAATATATTAACCTTGAGTTAATTACTACTGTATAAATGTATTTAAAAGATGGTGAGATTTATCGCTATTATTACATCCTATTACAGATGATGAATTTAATGGTAATGGAAAGGGAGATGCACAAATATGCGCTCTCTCTAATATCAGAAGTAATAACTAATTATCAGCCAGGGTGGAAGAGGAGGATAAGTCACCTAAATGATTTACTAAATGTTATAGTTTGTTTTTCCAAGTTTGAGCATTAGCAAAATATAACTAAAGCGGGGTTTATATTTTCAAATAGGCTTTTAAATGGTTCGTCTCATTTCCCAAGACTTGAAGGACTTCCTGGATCGTCACGTCCTACATGGAGCTGAAATAAAGGGGTTAGAGATGTACGTAGTGCTTCTATACCATATCCTAAAGTTGGTAGATACCTTTCCAAATCCAGCTAGACCACAGTGAGGATGATCTAGACCTTTATCCTATAATCGAACTCTCACCTGCTTACTGCTGTTTAGCTAAGCTGAACAGCAGTTACCTAGAAATGGCATTTAGCTAGATTATGTGCTGTACTGAAAAATGCAGGTTGAACAGGATACGCCAAGGGATCTACTCGACTTAAGGCTTCTTCAGTAGAATACGGAGGAGACAGCAGAAGCAGTGGAGATGTAATGATGTAGTCAGTCTATTTTGTCTATTTCCTCTAGGTACAGAGGACATCTTTGACAACTTTACTGCCTAACCACTAGTTATGAATAACGTTGGATTTGAGAGGGATCTGTTTAGAATGGACCAGTATGTTTGATATAGTACCTCTCAGTCTTACATTCTTGCTCCTGCTAGTGTGCCCTGCCTCTTCTGTCGTCTTAATGATTTTCTGCATTTCAGTATGTAAGTCTCCATTCTCATGCTTCAGTTTCACACTTTTCCATACTATATAACAGAACTCTTCTCTAGGATGAGGGACTGACCACTTCAGTTCAACTGTTTCGAAGATGATAGACTGATTTCATTATCTCCTTTGTTTCTTTTGTATCTTCTGTATTCGACTGAAGAAGCCCATTGTGTAGGCGAAACGTTTCGGAATAAAGATACCTAATTGTTGCACATGTATCTTAACTATTTATCGGTATTACATACCACTGTAATATTCACCATTGTAAGTTGTTGATTTCTTCCAGTCATCCTAAAGCTGAGTTACCTAACATGTGTAATCTTGTGCACCCAAACCTGATTTATCCAGACCCTATTACCCCATCTCGTAAATTTTTTGATAAACGAAAGTATTGACATATATTGAATTCACATTTTGTTTAGATTTATAGACCAGATAAAGTACTCAAGTAGCGAGAAAAAAGTATACCTTCATAAGTTTACAAAAATACATTCTCCATTTGGCTGAAGTTTACAAAAGTAGGGAATTATTAACTCTTAGCATATAAAATAAACAGTTCAGTGAGGTTTCTTATTCATGAATAATATGCGACCAGACATCTACTTGGTTTACACTTGAACTTGTTGAATATTTATTGTCATTGAGTCATAATATATTCCATAATTTACTGACATGTTAATTTTAAGTAAGAATATATAAATATTCGTCTACTAAAGAATAGTATATAAGACTATTGTATGCTAGGGATCGTTTTTGCATCTCAAAGGGATACCTGCACCCTGATTGGACAACCCTGCTCTAGAAGACCTTACTTTAGACCACAGGGTAAGCTATCTAGACATGTAGTGGACCCATTGAAAGTAATGAGATATCAGTGATATATTATGTTTATTGCTATGAATGACTGGGAATTCAGCGAGTTTACTGATCCAACAGATGAACTCGCATGTTCTTTTATTGAATGTGTTTTTACAATAGTAACTTATTCCTGCGAAATCAATTAAAATTTGATTCTATCTCTGAACGTCATAAGTTCTGTATGCAATCCTTATAAAGTTTAGGATAATATCTGAACTTAATAGGATTGATATCTGAACTTTTCTCAAGAATGGCAATAAACGATGAGGGACTGGTATCAGACCTCCCCCCCCCCCCCCACACACACACACACCGTCGTCCAGCTGCATCCCATCCCAGTTCATGTCACTCTCTCCCCGGCTCCGTCCGACTTTTCTAACCTCACCCTGACCTCAGCCTGGCCCCGTCTCTCCTCAAGTGGGCCCTTCTGGATATCTGATAAGTTCAGTAGAACTCAGTCCACTCTGATTCGTTTCAAGGTGCTGATGTGTGCCAGGAGGACTAATATGTGAGTGCGCTATCCCTATTTCTTCATTATTATCGATGCTTTATTTTGATGGGACGATGTGGAGGGGAGGATTGAGTGAATGTCTGAAGACACTCCATTAACCTCGTCTCTTAAAATGCACCGTCATTCATACTGAAATAAAACAGAATGCTGATATGACCCTTCAGATATGTCAATACTCCATACATTAAATGGAATGTGGAAGATATGATAATGTGGGATAGCTGGTTAGAGGAAATTTTAGCAAAGTTTTGTGAAAGTACAGACAGAAGGAAAGAAAGTGGGTATGTTGTGGGTAGGATCAAAACCTTCAGTTTGGAATTTCTGAAGGTTATGAGGAAAATTGCATTTACTTGGATGTATAATTATATACATAACAGTAAATGAACAATGATAACTATTATTAATCAGTTAGACAAGTAGGAATTTGGGACACCTAGGTCGCAAAAAATGTCCCCCTTCGATACCTTCCACTGTCATATCCACAAGTTGCTCTGGACCTATTAATTAAATGAAATATACATACACCAGGAATACTGTTAAATATATAAATTTGTGGACTGTATATTAAAAATGGTTATATATATATACACAATTACATAACATAAGGAAAATATATCTTAATATCACTCACCAATTTGACTGGAGATTAATATGTATCATACTCAGAAAACCTCACTCTAACTAAATCTATGAAAATAATGCTGGCCAGAATTATACACAAATCTAGGGCTTATCTGAGGTTCCTGGAGCTGTCTTGTCCAGTCGTCTGATATCTCAAGTTATGCAGGAATGCATATCCACCAATTTCGCCTCCTATTTGAGAGGTGTCAGCACAATTTTAACCTCTAGAGCACGAAAAATTCTTCCCCATTCACCAACGTTTCTAATACAAAATCAAAACCAAGATAGCAAGTCTCGTCTGCGCAGACGCAGGCTTTCCGTTTTCTATGACATAAATATTATTAAATACAGTATGGCCATCTATTTACATATAAATACTGAATTTCTGGAAAATATATACAGTATTTTCCACACTGCGGCCGGCCGGAGTTCGTTGCTAAACGATTCAAATTACTCCTTTAGGAGACAATTCCAGCCAGTTTTGGCTTGAGTGGCTGTTCTTCTAGTAGGTCTTACTACGATTTCATCTTCCGGCATCACTTGGTCTGCGTTATCTTCCATATCACTCGTGTCACTTTCCCTCAGATTTTCATTTACGTTTGATTGAACACCTAATTCCAAGGGAATCAATTTATTAATTGTGCATAAACTTTCCTGGCCATGACACAACACTTTGACATTCCTGACAACACCTTGCGTTTCTGGGTACAATGTCAATACTTTGCCCAGAGGCCACAATGTTCGATGTTGTTCAGTGTCAATTAACACAATGTCGCCTGGTTGAATGGTCTGTCGATTTACTGCCTCTGTCGCACCATAAAAGTGTTCACGTAGTGTAACAAGATATTCCTTATGCCACACATTAGACCAATGATCAATTACTTCATTTAACATTTTAAATTTATTACACAACACTGCCGCATCATTGTAATCTTCATCACTTTCTTCCGGATTATCTCTATAGACAGGGGCAGCTTCCAATTTCCTTCCACATATTAGGTGAGAAGGTGTTAATACATCTGCATCAGGTGTATCACTCATGTACGAGAGAGGACTATTATTTATACGATTTTCTGCCTCCACTAACACTGCACGGAATTCTTCCAAATTAATTCTCTTCCGGTGTAGTACTTTGCGGAGACACCTCTTCACTGTGCCTATCAGTCTTTCATACAGCCCCCCCTGCCAAGGGGCTCTAGGAGTAATAAATTTCCAGGTACACTCTCGCTGGGTTAACAGAGATTGAACATCGTTACTATTATTTAATTCTATCAAGTGTTGAGCACCTGCTACAAAACTTGTGGCATTATCCGAAATCATCAACCTCGGACAGGATCTCCTAGCTGCAAATTTTTGAAACAGCTGTATAAACTGTTCTGCAGACAAGTCCTGTGCCACTTCTAAATGAACTGCCCTAGTAGCAGTACAGGTGAACAAACAAACATACACTTTCAGTGGAACACCATCTGAAGTACCTGTTAAAATTATTGGACCACTATAGTCTACACCTGTTACATCAAATGATTTCACTAATTGTACACGCTTCTTTGGCAATGGTGGAGGACCTGGGTACATATAGGATCTGGCATCCACACGGCGACATATTACACAAGATTTAATCACCCTTTTTACACTTTGCCGTCCTTGTGGAATCCAGAAAGTTTCCCTAATACAATTTAAGGTATCTTGTACCCCACCATGCATTACATTTTTATGGGCATTTAGAACAATTAAATTTCTTAGATGGTGAGTTTTGGGCAGTAAGATAGGGTGTTTAGCATAATCATCCAATTCAGCATTTTGTAACCTACCTCTGCACCTAATTACATTATTCTCTAAATACAGCCCCAATTTCTCTATTATGGAACCTTTCACAATTTTTCTTTCCATCATCAATTTAATCTCACTTCCATAGATTTCCTCCTGTACCCACTTTATCCAATATTCAAGAGGATGTGAAAACTTAAATGAAATATTCATCTTGTTTAGAAATTTAAACAACTTAGTTACATTGATTAGTTTGGGTAAAGAAGAATACCTATTTATATCAATGGCTAAGGGAGGACAAACTATTGGAGCAGTGGTCACAGTAATTTCAACAGGAGCAATATACGCCTTTTGTACAGGCCAATTAGCTTTATTTACCAACCAACTCGGTCCTTTAAACCATGATACAGCATTTACAAATTTAGCATAAGGTAAACCTCGAGACAAGAAATCAGCTGGATTCTCCTCACCAGGTATATGATTAAATGTTAACATATGCTGACCCAAACTATTATACTTCTCTTGCATCTGATTAATTTCAGCGACTCTGTTTTGTACGTACACAATTTTACTATTTCCATTACGAATCCATTGTAAGGATACCTCATTATCAGACCAAATTACAGTGTTGCTAATATTTATCTCCTGCAACTTATTTCTTATATAATTAGCTAATTTGATACCTACATAAATGGCTGTTAATTCCAACCGAGGCAAGGTACGTGATTTAATTGGAGACACTTTAGCGTTAGACATAAGAGATATAACGCTATTACATTGAAGGTAAGCAACTGCTCCATATGCCAATTTTGAAGCATCACAAAAAATGTGGAGTATATTTTTCCCATTTGGATTGGCCACCTGGCGTGGGAACTCCAACATTGGAATTTTTCTCATAATCACCAGTTAATTCATCCCACCTGTTAATGAATTCCTCATGTAGAATTTCATCCCAAGCACATTTAAGTTTCCATGCTTCCTGAATTAATAATTTCCCTCTTATAGTAAGGGGTGACACTAAACCTAGTGGATCAAAACATTTGGAAACTTCAGCAAGCAAAACTCTCTTAGTTAATTTATTGGGCATACTGTAATTATTGGGTTTTAACATTAACAAATCTCTCTTAGTATCCCAAGTTAAACCCAATACATTACTACATTTTGGCACTTCGTCTCCAGGGTAATCTTTACTTATTTTGTCCTTCAATTTGGACGAATTACTATTCCATTCTCTCAGAGGCATATTTGCACTTTGCATTATTTTACTAGCCTCTCCATAAGTCATTAACAGTTCCTCTTCAGTTGACGCCACACCCAGGAAATTGTCCACATAAAATTGTTTGCTCATTACTTTACTCAATGGACTTCCCGTACATTTAAGGTGTGCGTTTATCGTTGCTTGAAGTAGGAACGGACTGGATGTGGCACCAAATAATACGCTTCTAAAGCGAAAGGTTTTCAGAGGGCTAAGTGGGTCAATAGGATTCTCAGGCCATAAGAAGCAGGTACAATCCCGGTCAGCCTCTTGTAAGCCCACTCTTAGGAAAGCTTTACTTATGTCAGCCATAAAGGCATAATTCGTTACTCTGAAATTTAATGAGATATCTCCTAATTTTTCCGTCAACGACGGACCTGTCGTCAAACAGTCATTTAAACTAGGTACATTTTTGTTACTCCTAGCACTACAATTAAACACAATTCTCAGAGGAGTGGTCTTAGAATCCTTCTTCACTCAGTGATGTGGCAAATAGTGACCATAAATTTTGGCTTGCTCAGGAGGTACCTCTTCTATAAATTTGTTAATTAACTGCTCGGCAATTGTATCATTATATGCAGTTAACAATTCTGGTGTCTTACTCAGTTCGCGGAGCTGAGCTTTTAACTGCCCATATGCCATTCTGTAATTAGTTGGCAATTCTGGATTGTTCAGTCTCCACGGAAGTCGTACCCAGTATTGTCCAGATTCAAATTTTACATCTTTCAGGTACTGCTCCTGAGTAAAAGAATCGTCTGGACTTTCTTCATTTACATTTATTCCAATGCTGTCTAATTCCCACAATTTAATCACTGGCTCAACACCATCATCTATGGAAGAATTATACTGGGGTACAACTTCATGAGTAAGACACACAGTTATGGTAGGGGGAGTTTCCTCTAGTCATGAATTATTATTACGAGGAATCCTACCATACATTACATGGCATCCAGCAGTCTTCAAAAGGGTGACACCACATTTCTTTACCATACCCTTTACAAAGGAGGCATAATAGTCACTACCTATCAAAATATTTATTGGGCCTACAGAATCATCACTTACACCAGAAGGTGCTAAATTTACATTGTGTGAGTCTTTCTGTAGCTTTACTAAGTCCTACTGTAGATATTTTCTTTGGAAGTCTATCTACAATTACTGCATTAACACGTTTTTCTCATTACCTAACCTGACAGTTACATAAACAGTGTCATACAATTGAGCTCTTTTGTCTGAGAGAAAACCTGATAATTTTAAAGTTGTGGGATCTCCCATCTGTACTTTCATACCATCAAGACATTTACGTTTTATGAAAGTACGCTGGGATCCCTTGTCCAATAATGCATTTACAATTTTTGATTTATGCCTTTTATCATCAATTTTTACCTGTAACACAGGTAAGGCTACTTCAGCAAAACCATCATTATTAACATTAGCAGCAGTTTTTACATTAGCTACTGTGTCAGGATTGTCAACATTATCATTATTATCAACATTATCATATAGACCCTTACACATGACTATATGGTGTCTTCCTTTGTGACATTGATAACAGAAGTTTAATTTGGCATAACAATCCTTTACATTGTGATTACCCAAACACCTGATACATCTGTCAAGTTCCTCCAATCTTTCAACTTTATCATTCCATGAATTGTATGCATTGCAATTCTTAGAAAAATGAGTACCCTTGCAGAAAAGACAATCTCTTTTCTTTGACTGGTTTCCTATTAACTGTGCTACTCTTAGGAGGGTACTTATTCTTCTTACCGTGTAGAGAATCATTATTTCTGATTCCTGCTACTTGATATGCACCTATGCAACTATTTTTAGGAAATGAATTTTGATTAACATTGGGATGATTTTTCCCTTTGTGAAACTTGACAGATACCTCAGAGTTATTATGTGTTGCATCTTTAAAATGAGTTGGTTGGCTGGTGTGCAACTGCACAATTAATTCTTGTAGACCTAGTCTTATTTCCTCCAGACCAAAATAACCCTTGTGATATTTGTTTGAGACCCATTCAAGTGTTTTATAGTTTAATTTATTCTGTACAATGGCACTCAATAACCAGTCTGATTCCTTCAGATTATATTATTTAATGTTTTGAGAGTGCTCTCCAGTTTAACTCTAAACTGCTGTGAACCTTAGTAAGTATGATCTGGAGATTTTAAATTAATAATGATATTCACTAGATCCAACCTACTTTGTTCTATATTACCATAAGTGACTTTCAACAAGTCAACTGCTTCCTTGTAAGAGTCATTTACATTGGGAAAGGCTTGTATGAGTATGTGAGCATCTCCTCTTACCTGTCCTTTGAGGTAAAATAATTTAGTTACACAGGCTAGGTCACTCCTATCATGCACAGCTGCTTTAAAAATTGACCAAAATTCCTCCCAGTTTTCTCCAGGATTAAACACAGGTAAACATAGTTCTGGGAGTTTTGGCAAAGACATATTATTTGTTGGAGCAGACTGATTAACTGCCTGGTTTAAACATTTTAATTTATTCAAAGCCTGACTTTTACAAGAAAGAATCTTTTCCTCTAATTCATAATACTGATTAATCATGAGATCTACTTCAGTCTCATCTACACAGTTTACTAACAAATCTCCTTCATATTTGTTGTAATATAATTTGTATGAATCATATATATTACCTAAAGCATCTAAATACAATTTTAAATCATCAGTATTCACAGTTTCTTGATTCATTAATTCCAAACATTTATTGTATGCTTTTGTTACATGCCCCTTCCTAGCTTGCAGTGAAGCTTTCTTTGCTCTATATTCCATATGTTTGTCTTCTACATTAATTTCCTCAATTTCAGCCATGATGCAATGTATTAAATTCAACTTAATAACACTGATTATGTACTAAATTATGTACTTTATAAAGGTAAGTAGTACAACTTACCTTTGAATAAATCCTAGCTACCTGAGCTTAGCAATTACATGTATAATATAAATTTTAAATGTACATTAATACAAACTTGGCTCATCAAAATTAATATTATACAAATTAATAAATCCTTGCCAGAATTTGGCATAGCAAAATTAATATACACAATAATTAGCTACACATGGCTTGTCAATTACACATACACTGATATAAATCTTGGCCAGAATTGTCTTATCAAATTAGTATTATACAAATTAATATAAACTTAGCCAGACTTGAGCTTAGCTTATCAAAATTAATATTGCAATTATCATAATCCACTACACATTAAGTAAATTTGTGAACTTAACATCCACCTCCTTCTGTCATTTCACATATAATTATTAAGTAATTAACTAATTAATGACTTCACTAATTACCTCCGGTTCAAGAAGGACCAACGGGCATATTAAATGTGGAAAATTGCATTTACTTGGATGTATAATTATATACGTAACAGTAAATGAACAATGATTATTTTTAATCAGTTAGACGAGTATTAATTTGGGACACCTAGGTCGCAAAAAATGTCCCCCTTCGATACCTACCACTGTCATATCCACAAATTGCTCTGGACCTATTAATTAAATGAAATATACATACACCAGGAATACTGGTAAATATATAAATTTGTGGACTGTATATTAAAAATAAATGGTTATATACACAATTACATAAAGGAAAATATATCTTAATATCACTCACCAATTTGACTGGAGATTAATGTGTATCATACTCAGAAAACCTCACTAACTAAATCTATGAAAATAATGCTGGCCAGAATTATACACAAATCTAGAGCTTATCTGAGGTTCCTGGAGCTGTCTTGTCCAGTCGTCTGATATCTCAAGTTATGCAGGAATGCATATCCACCAATTTCGCCTCCTATTTGAGAGGTGTCAGCACAATTTTAACCTCTAGAGCACGAAAAATTCTTCCCCATTCACCAACGTTTCTAATACAAAATCAAAACCAAGATGGCGAGTCTCGTCTGCGCAGACGCAGTATGGCCATCTATTTACACATAAATACTGAATTTCTGGAAAATATATACAGTATTTTCCACAGGTTATATACACAGTAACTATAGGTTCTTAGGTTCCCAAACCCCCATAAAACGTGATATATTTTCAGTCCTAAAGGAGCTGATGATGGTGTCTGTATTTTGAGAGTTATTGCGGGTTATACTGGCTTTAAGACAGTAAGGAAATGGAGGCACACTGTATTCACAATTAATGCAGTATTTATCATAGCCAAGATCACAATAATCAACACTAACAACTATCACAGTCAATACCAGTGCCACCAATACCATAACCAAAAGAACCATAACCACAATAACCATCAATTCTATCAATACAATAACCATCACATCTACTAGTACAGTAACCACCACCTCTGCCAATACAATAACCAGCGATAACAATACAACCACCATCACAGTAACTACCAACACTATTAAAGCAACTACTATCTTTATAATCACATTAACAAAAAACACCATATAACCAAGAACACCATGAGCACAACAGCCAACATTACAATAACTACTGTTACAATAACCACAAACACCACTAACACCTGTCATAATAACCAATACCACCAAGTCAAACTTTTTTCCCTATTTTTACCTCGTTGTCAAAGAAAGATATATTTTCCAGCCATTAATACCCAAACCAGAAATTCCTCTGTATTGTTCCCTCGTCATTTAGTAATGAGCGAACAGTTTAAAAAGAGCGTTTGATGTTTCATATGCAAATTGGAACGTTCGGGAGGATATATGATTTCTTTTGTTTTTACACTGTTTTTTTTTTTATTGCATAGGACCGTACGTAGAGGCCTAATTTGATGAAATTTAAAAAACAAAATGAGACGTAGGCAAATAAATATTATGTTTTTTAAATAAGTGACAATAAATTGTAACAAAAATGTGGTGACACGAGAGTAATTTTGGTAATGTTATAGTGATGCCTGAAACGACAGGGATTTTGATTCATATCCTATAATAACTTCTGTGAATGGGATTACCTCTTCATTAACTGCGGTGACTGGGATTAACTATTCATTTAGTACAATGAATGGGTTTAACTCATCATTTCCTATGGTGGATGGGATGAACTTTTATATTCACTGCAGGTAATGAGAGTAATTCGTACATTAATTAACGAGATTAAGACTGACAGACTGGGAACAGAGGAAGATGATGTACCATATAGACGACAATGTATGATTCTCGTATAAAAAGTATAGGGGGACTCGAATGTATAATTATGTGGGAATGATTTTTTTGAATCTTAAAGCATATCCACTAATTATCTTTGTAGTGACTGGATAGGCGAGAAAGAAGTATGACCGCAGAAGATCTGACTGGATTAGTTGGGGTAGGAGGAGAGTGGATTAAGAAACTGCATTAATTATATGAGCAATTTTTAGAAAGTGGATTAGAGGTGTATGCTATATTTACTTAGAAAAATCTCAATTACTTGGTGAATTGATGATAGGTAAAAGATTGTTAAAGGATATATTGGATTTTACATCAAGTTAGGCTCAGGTTGCATAAGAACGAAAACGAGGTGAGGTCAAACTGTGGTTCTAGAAATGCCCAATAAAATGAATTCAAAACATTTTGGGTATTAATTTAACCCCATTTTATGAGACTGGGGTTGCGCAAGGGTTGGGATAAATTTAGTTTTGGGAAACAACCTAATGAAGGATAGGCGACCCTGATAGAGATAGGACTTTACATTGCGAAATTTGCCCACGATAGTAATATTACCTGGAGTTTACCTGGAGAGAGTTCCGGGGGTCAACGCCCCCGCGGCCCGGTCTGTGACCAGGCCTCCTTAGAAAAAAAAATTAAAACAAAAAGACGATTAAGAACAATATAGACTTCTCTTTGAATATGGATATAGACTCATCGTTAACCTTCTCTCGGAGAAAAGTCATTACATTAATCAGGTGAACTTTAGTACAAAAAAAATAGGGTCTACATCAAGAATATTGTATTATCTTGAGGTTAAAAATTTATCTCTTCCTTTTAATGAAGTACTGAACGTGATGGACGTGAACAGGAGAAACAGATCAAAACAAGGGGGAGTTTTATCACGCAAGGAAGCGAGAGGATAAGAATCAGATCTTTATAACATATATTGGGGCAACGAGGAGTATAAGGCTCGTAAATTTTATGAAGATCGTAGAACTACAGCAGAGTGAGACAGAAATTTAGCAAGATGAATATGAGGGAGGCACAGAGACTAGAGAGTATGTAGTTTAAGGTTGGCAGTTTTCTTGAAGCAATTTAAGCGGGTAGGGTAGAAAGAATGAGTGAAAGAATCATGAAGCAAAGACTTACACCTTACGAAGTATTCCTAGTAATCAAAGCCAACCGAATCGTTTTTACTAGAAGATAAGATAATGCTTGTAGTTGATGTAAGACAAATCGTGTCAACCTGACAAGAACAAGGAATATTGGGCTTCTTTCAAAAAAGGCATTCATTGGCCGGGATAAGAAAGCCACGAGTCAGACGTTATGAGAGTGGGAATGGCATGACAGGTCAGAGGAGCTAATTAGAACAGTCCCGATAAGAGGATTAAGTGAAGCAGCAAAACAGAGAAAACTACTAAGCTGGAGTTTATGCTGGAGAATACAAAAAAGCATATATAAAATTTTAGTAAGATTTTAATGATCATTGGTGTTTGATTAGTATATCCCCATAAGACCCCTTGAATAAATAGCTGAAAGAGAAAGAAAATAATAATTTTGTAAAGTTAATACTAAGTCGAGTAGTTAAATGAAGAAAATTCCACTCTAATAAAGGGAGCATTGTGGAGGGTTTGAGAGGAGATAAGGCAGATGGTGAGGAGTGAAAGAGGTCACTTGATGATGCAGGCGGAGGGCTGACGTATACTTGACTTTTATGCAGCACAGGTAACAGCTGATTCCTGTGATTAATGTCTTTTGTGTGAACTTGAGGGTACTCGTGCGTGTGCGCGCATGAGCGCGCGCATTCGTGTTCACCTGTATGTTTTTATCAATGTGATAGCTCCTGAACCTGCCACCTAAACAGACAAGAGGATTATACAGTGTTAATTTTCTTTTGTTTATACTTCGCTCGAAATTTCTGGTTATGAAGACAAACATTTTGTCAACTATTTGAATGCAAGAAGATATTGCTTAGTATATTT
Organism: Cherax quadricarinatus; assembly: GCF_038502225.1. Taxonomy (NCBI): domain Eukaryota; kingdom Metazoa; phylum Arthropoda; class Malacostraca; order Decapoda; family Parastacidae; genus Cherax; species Cherax quadricarinatus. Next base: position 14,847,784 of record NC_091355.1, on the reverse strand, counting down.
CAGCTCATATTTAATGCCTCTTGTTAGGTCTCTTTACTAGTGTCTCCGAGTGGAGCTTCATGTAAGCTGTATAAGTATTTCACGTTACCGTAGTTCAACCTCCTCCTCTTCTACTTTCATGGCCACTGGAACAATCTGTCCAGACGAGTCTGAATACTCTGCCAGTTGGTCGTCGATGCCGGAGATCAATAACATTGTGTTAGCAAACACTGCAATATTTTTTTATGTATTCACACTATGCAGCAACGAGCATTCAACACATTTAACAAATGTGATGTAAATGGTTTCGAAAACTGACGTGCTGAAGAATGACACACTTACGAAACATTTGGGTACCTTTATTAAGGAAACGTTTAGCCAGCCAGTGGCTTCTGCAGTCCAATATAGAGAAGAACTATAGAAGATGAGGCGTTTGAGGTAAGGCATCTAACTTCTCACCTTCTCTGTATTGTACTGAAGAAGCCACTGGCTAGCGAAACGTTTTCTCAATAAAGATTCCCAAATGTTGCACAAGTCTCATTCTTCAACATTAAAGAAATTTTGCCATATATCTCAATGCGTATCAAGATTCTTATCTCAATGGAAATTTAAGGTACAACTAGCATTCATGTTATAGAGATTATCATTTCGTCTGTGGAGGAAACTCCGGTGGTAATCTTGGCCCAGATAATGTTAAGAAGATAATGGATGTTTCATAGTCACCTGATATTTTGATAGTATATCATTACTGCAGGATTTATATGGCGTCCTGCATACAACAGTGAAGAAAAACAGTATTCAATAGCAACTTTTGTTGGGACAACTTTTGTTGAAGCAGCTCAAAACACTGCCCCAATAAAAGGGTCTTCTGCAAAGTGTCGTTTATTCTCACTCATAGTACTTGACTTCTGAGGCAGATAATTGTATATTTTTAATATAAGTAACAGCAATTCGCATCGAAGTCACCCTTTAAATTTGCTAAACATGGTTGTCTCGTCTAATAGAAATATAATGAAGATGCCTACTCAAAATTCACGAAGAAATGTTTTCTCATGTAAAGAGAAGTTAAATTATTCATGGCTAATTAAGGTTAGGTAATATTTGGCTAAGTTAGGTTAGTTTAGATAATATTAGGCTAAGGTATACTTATGTTCGGTTTGGTTAGAATATGCTGTATTATGAAAGAAAGGCTAGGTAAGATTAGTTAATATTAGGTTAGCTTCCGTAATGTTAATTTTGTGGCTAGTTAATGGTCCGAATGCGACCGAAACCTCCATATAAGCTTTTCTCCTCTGTAAGGGTTATTTGTGTATGGTTCCAATTACGGTATTGTGCCTTTTTGATTCTTAGTTTTGGTTAGATTAGATAAAGTTAATTTCGGATCACCATTTAATCGCATTAGCGCAATTAAATATTTTAGCTTCATTCGCAAAACTTAAGTGAACGAGAACTACAGTCACACGGTTAATGGAACATGCAAAAAAATAATTCCTCAAAACTCTCTGGTCGGCAGACAAAGCATAAAACAGAGCTGGGCGATAAATTTATATATAAGGAGAAGGGAGCGAAAAATGGTGAGACATGGTCGGAATTGTGAGTGAGGGAAGAGGTGAGGAGTAGAGGGAGACGATAGCAAAATGTGGAGGTGAATTGTGGAAGAACATAGCAGAGAAAAGTAGCTTGAAGATTATATATATACATGTATATAATATATATATATAAATATATATATATATATATATATATATATATATATATATATATATATATATATATATATATATATATATATATATATATATATATATATATATATAATGTTCCTTGATAATGTGAATAGTCACGAAAGTGCTTGTAATTTCTCTATTCCTTCACAGTGGTTGTTTTGCATATATATATATATTATATATAATATATATATATTATATATAATATATATATATTATATATATTATATATTATAAAATCAGTTTTGTCAGAGGCGTGCCAATTTTACACTTGTAAAACCGCAACATATCTTCATCCCGCCTTCAAAGCTCAGGCACAGTACTTCCCATCTCCAGGACTCGTGTCCGGCTAACCGGTTTCCTTGAATCCCTTTATAAATGTTACTTTGCTCACACTCCAACAGCACGTCAAGTCATGAAACACATTTGTCTCCACTCGCTGCAATCTAACACTTTCACGCACGCTTACTGAAAGTCTAAGCCTCTCACACAAAACCTCACGCTGGTCGTCTCCCACAGTGGCAGAATGACCAGGAAAAGAAACACATTCTCTATCATTCACACTATCATTTTCTTGTCAGAGACAAGAAAATCATCGTTAAAAAATACAGGTTACCCTGTGTTATTCATAATAGTAAAAATCATAGGTTACCCTGAGTTATTCATCATGTATCCACACTTCTCCCACATACCACACTACAACAATCACCCACACTTCTCCCACATGCATCACTCTTCAGTAGTCACCCACACGTTTCCCACATACACCCACGCTCCTCACCTCACTTCTCAAAGATAATGATGGGAGAGTAAAGAAAAGGAAATGAAGCATTTGCTCGAATAATTCCTCACTTTAAGAGGAAAGGGGGAAGCGGAGGTGTAATTTGGTGCTGGTGCAGGTCTCTTGATCAAGGAACTGTGACTTTCTATTCTTCGGATCACACTTGATTTCCTACCATTCACTAGGTATTGTATACACTCCTTCCCCTGCAATAAGAATATTTTTTTTAATCCCTGGTCGTCTCCCACCGACGCAGGATGACCGAAAATAGAAGAAACAAAATGTTTCTACTTTTTTCATTTAGTAAGTTATACAGGAGGAGTTGTTAGCCTCTTTCTGTTATTAATTATTATTTACAAAATGATAAGCTTTCCCTATAGACAATCACTAATGGAAAAAATAGAAAAAAAAAAGCGAAGCGGATATTTTAATTACAGATGGAATCTTTTTAGAGATCTTTATTAATGAAAGCAAATCTTAAACTGAATGTTAGGCAGAAAATTATAGTCAAAAACTTATAAAATACAATAAGATAGTCTTTAACCCGATAGAATTAGATTAATGCAACGCTGAGAGTGAAGGAAAGACATAGTTGATTTCCCAAGAGACTAGACTTAAAATAAGCCAGATGATTCCTCTTAGAGACAGAAATAATGTAGGCAATCCTTGCAGATGTGTTCTGATGTCCTGTAAGCTGAGGCAACACTCACCGTGATACCCTCATCGACTAACTGTAGTCTCTCTTCCTGGTGGGAGTCGGCATGATCTAGTTCGAAACATTGCCTTTTAAATGGCCTGTAATATGCCTGTTTTAAATTACCATTTTTTCTCCTAGCAATTAACTGTAAACTCAAAAGCCCTAATTGCAACAATATCCATTAATCACCTTCTTACGGATAGTAGGGGAAGGTAGCCATGTGTATTGCTGGTTTGAACAGTAGTACACCGCTTCTTAGTTACACATTCTTGTGATTTCATCAGTGGTCCCTCAACTTCGACTGTGCGTCTCGCATGGGGGTTCAAATCAGAAGTTATGATTGGTTTAGAAAGACACGTTTAGGTCGTCCAACCTTAATCAAGGTTCCATGACCGAAACGTTATCTAATACATATATCCTAGTGTTCACGTGTCTTTCTAAACCAGTTTGTCGATATCTTTTTCCAAGGTTTATACCAGAAGTTATGATAACCTCTCAGGTGTTTTCGACCTCTCTAGTGACGAAGCCAGAGAAGTAAAGCCCCAGAAAAAATATGATTCGATATGTTAAACTACTGATGAACTTGGAGACATTAAAAGTTACAATATTTAGAGGATAAGGGAAAAAAATGTACTAGAGTTCTCATTGTGAGATTACAGTAATCCTTGTCTCTATAAACTAAACAGAAGCGAGAATTTTTTTAGTAACTCCAGACAGAGCAGATCTTAGGAGGATTGGATGTAGCAGCTGTAGGTGAAGTAACTCGTCACTCCTCACCACTCGTCAATAATGTGTCAAGTCTGCGAACTTCTGGTAAGGTAGTTATTTATGGAATAATGGCGAATGTTATGTTTGGGTGACCCTACATTGGTGGGAGACGGCCGGTGCTACAATACTACTGCTACTACCACTACTTCTACTACCACTACTACTACTTCTACTACTACTACTTCTGCTACTACCACTACTTCTACTACCACTACTACTACTACTACTTCTACTACTACTACTACTACTACTACTACTACTTCTACTACTTCTACTACTACTACTACTACTACTACTACTACTACTTCTACTACTTCTACTACTTCTACTACTACTACTTCTACTACTACTACTTCTACTACTACTACTACTACTTCTACTACTACTACTTCTACTACTTCTACTACTTCTACTACTACTTCTACTACTTCTACTACTACTACTACTACTACTACTACTTCTACTTCTACTACTACTACTACTTCTACTACTACTACTTCTACTACTACTACTTCTACTACTACTACTTCTACTACTACTTCTACTACTACTACTTCTACTACTACTACTTCTACTACTACTACTTCTACTACTACTACTTCTACTACTACTACTTCTACTACTACTACTTCTACTACTACTACTACTACTACTGCTTCTACTACTACTACTACTGCTTCTACTACTTCTACTACTTCTACTGCTTCTACTACTTCTACTTCTACTACTTCTACTACTTCTACTACTACTACTACTTCTACTACTACTACTACTACTACTACTACTGCTTCTACTACTTCTACTGCTTCTACTACTTCTACTACTTTTCACTGTTACTCTCGTGAAATTTTCTTAGGGATAGAGTACTATGGGCGCGCTGGGAAAGGGGTAATCTCGGTTGCACCACAGCTCAGCAAGAATAATATAAACTGATATAAGACCCCATTTGGAGAGGAGTTTTCAGAAAAGCTTAAAATCACTGAACGTGACCATAAACATTTTAAATATGAATTTTATGTTGTTTGTGCGTGTTTGCGTTGTGTGCATTTGGAAATGACAAAGTAAGACAAGATAGACAAGATTTTTCAGGAAACAGGACAAGTGTTTCCTGACGCAGGTCTTAATCATATAGAACTTTTGGTCATCAGACAGAGACCTTCCACTGGCTTACCGGTCCACCCCTTTAAAGATTATGGTTCCTATCGAGGATATGACGTGAAAAGGACTAGCTACAGTGGAACTACGGTATCTCTATTCCTGTCCACCCACACTACCATCAGCAAAAGAAGATAAGTAGCTCCCATGACAAATATCATACATGATTAATTAATAGGTAATGTAGATACAGAGCTTAATTGACAATTTCTTCAATAACCGGGACTATGGCATCCATTCCCATTCAACTATACGTATGCGAAACGGAAGCCTGATAAATATTTTGCACTCTTGCGTGATTGCTGATCTTTTCTTTGCATTCCATAAACAATTCAGATTGATAGTAAATCAACCAGACTTTTACTCAATATGCATTTCTTTATTTCTTTGTCGGTAAACGAGTATTCTGCTTTTCTTCTTGCTAGATACCCTGGTCCAAGACCGGACAGCGTGAGGCATGATACACAGAGCCAGCAACATACATTACTAATACTTCCCCTTGTACTGTACTGGGTGATGCATGGTCAACAGGTCGATCTGAAGCAGCTCCTCAGCTAACGCTAAGATGTCGAGGCTTCATTGACCCCAATGAGCCATGAAAGGCAGCTAGTGGAACACTGTATTTGCAAAGTTGTGGACGAGACGGTTTTGTTGCACGTAAAGTATGAAGGACATTCATCAACTCTGTTTTTTTTTTTTTTTGCGTCGATGTTCCGTGTACTTATCTGAGGTCACCTCACTTTTCAAAAAATACTTGTGTAAATGTAAAAATTCTCAGTCGTGCATGAATGGTATACAATATCTGTGAACGTTTAGACATGCAGTGGCTTTATAATACAATTCAAGGACAAAAGTGGGAAGACTGTAGAACTATATACAAAAGACGAGGCAGTCAGTCCCTTAGCCTCGTTGTGTATGTTTCCTAAGAGAGAAAAGATTTAGTGTTTTCAGTCTTTCTTCATTTTCCTTGGAAAAAATAAAGGAAATATCACATTCTCAAAGGATAAGAGTGTTTCTGAGTATAGTTTGTCACTGACCAACAAAACAAGCTTTACCTCTTTTCCTCAGTCTTGTGTGTTTGAAAGTTTTCCTTATGGTTAGTGACTGTCCATGTTGCAGCAGTCTGTCCTCTTCATCTCTGCTTCTTCTCCATCCACAAGTACACTGCTTCTTCTCCATCCACAAGTACACTGCTTCTTCTCCACCCACACATGTACTGCCCATACTCCATCCACAAGTACACTGCTTCTTCTCCACCCACACGTGTACTGCCCATTCTCCATCCACACGTACATTGCCCCTTCCCATTAGCGCGTGTGTTCCTTTCCAAACAGCACTTACATTACCCCTTTCTCAGCCACACGCGTGCTGCACTCAAACCATTCACACGTGTGCTGCTGCACTCACACCATTCACACGTGTGCTGCTGCAGTCACACCATTCACACGTGTGCTGCTGCAGTCACACCATTCACACGTGTGCTGCTGCACTCGCACCATTCACATGTGTGCTGCTGCACCCGCGCCATCCACACGTGTGCTGCTGCACTCACACCATTCACACGTGTGCTGCTGCACTCGCACCATTCACACGTGTGCTGCTGCACTCGCACCATTCACACGTGTGCTGCTTCACCCGCACCATCCACACGTGAGCTGCTTCACCCGCACCATCCACACGTGTGCTGCTGCACCCGCACCATCCACACGTGTGCTGCTTCACCCGCACCATCCACACGTGTGCTGCTTCACCCGCACCATCCACACGTGTGCTGCTTCACCCGCACCATCCACACGTGTGCTGCTGCACCCGCACCATCCACACGTGAGCTGCTTCACCCGCACCATCCACACGTGTGCTGCTGCACCCGCACCATCCACACGTGTGCTGCTTCACCCGCACCATCCACACGTGTGCTGCTTCACCCGCACCATCCACACGTGTGCTGCTTCACCCGCACCATCCACACGTGTGCTGCTGCACCCGCACCATCCACACGTGTGCTGCTTCACCCGCACCATCCACACGTGTGCTGCTGCACCCGCACCATCCACACGTGTGCTGCTTCACCCGCACCATCCACACGTGTGCTGCTTCACCCGCACCATCCACACGTGTGCTGCTTCACCCGCACCATCCACACGTGTGCTGCTGCACCCGCACCATCCACACGTGTGCTGCTTCACCCGCACCATCCACACGTGTGCTGCTGCACCCGCACCATCCACACGTGTGCTGCTTCACCCGCACCATCCACACGTGTGCTGCTGCACCCGCACCATCCACACGTGTGCTGCTTCACCCGCACCATCCACACGTGTGCTGCTGCACTCGCACCATCCACACGTGTGCTGCTGCACCCACACCATCCACACGTGTGCTGCTGCACCCACACCATCCACACGTGTGCTGCTGCACCCACACCATCCACACGTGTGCTGCTGCACCCGCACCATCCACACGTGTGCTGCTTCACCCGCACCATCCACACGTGTGCTGCTTCACCCGCACCATCCACACGTGTGCTGCTTCACCCGCACCATCCACACGTGTGCTGCTTCACCCGCACCATCCACACGTGTGCTGCTGCACCCACACCATCCACACGTGTGCTGCTGCACCCACACCATCCACACGTGTGCTGCTGCACCCACACCATCCACACGTGTGCTGCTGCACCCACACCATCCACACGTGTGCTGCTGCACCCACACCATCCACACGTGTGTTGCTGCACCCACACCATCCACACGTGTGTTGCTGCACTCGCACCATCCACACGTGTGTTGCTGCACCCACATTATCCACATAGGCGATACAAAGAAAAACGAGAATAAAATGAATACAACATAAGACCTTTCAGTTGTGCCAGCTTCCTCGTGCGTCACTCAGTCCTTACTCACCGGACAAAAGGAAATATGTTTACGGGGAATTGTACGAGTGTTAGGAAATAGTGTGTGTGTGTGTGTGTGTGTGTGTGTGTGTGTGTGTGTGTGTGTGTGTGTCTGCGCGCGCGTTTGCACGGGTGTGTGCGCGTGTGAGCGCGTTTTCGTGTGTTTTGAGTGTGTGTGTGTATCGACTCATGTCGATAGACACTTGGTCTGCTCCTCCCCTTTTTGTGTCTTTCTAATTTATTGCCGTGACTGTTGTAGAATTTAAGAACAAATTCGTAAAAACGGAATTTTCCATCCGTGGTCCCATGCATTCCATTTCTGTAAAAATCTCAAGTGTCCCCGTATTCTTTTCCGTACTATTGTCTCCAGAACTTCTGACAAGATGCCTGTTAGAATTACTGGTCTGCAAGTCAGATCCTCTTGTCTGCCCCCTTTTTAATATATTAATAGGAACAACATTTACCATTTTCCAGTTTTCTAGCAGCTGTCCTGACTGGAGAGTGGTTGAATACCTTTGCTATTGGGTCACAATAGCAAAGGTATTCATGTCTCAGCTCCCATGGACATATGTTATTTGGTCCCATTGCTTTTGTTACATCCAGCTCTTGTAGGAGTCTCGCTACTTCTTCCGTTGTGCTTATTCTCTAAAGTACCTGTTGGACTGCTCTATCTACAGTGCTTTCCGATAGTTCTCCAATTTCCTCTGTGAAGGCTTCTTAGAACCTCTGGCTGTTCTCTTCGCTGATAATCTCTTTTAGTGCCCTTTCATTCTTCTTGTGTGTGTGTGTGTGTGTGTGTGTGTGTGTGTGTGTGTGTGTGTGTGTGTGCGTGTGTACGTACTCGCCTAATTGTGGCTGCAGGTTTTGATTCATAACTCCTGGCCCCTCCTCTTCACTGGTCTCTACTAGGTCCCACTCTCCCTTCTCCATGAGCTTCATCATACCTCTTCTTAAAGCTATACTATATGGATCCTGCCTCCACTACATCACTCTCCACATTTTTCCTGACAACTCTGTGGCTGAAGAAATACTTCCTAGCATCCCTGTGACTAATCTGAGTTTTCAACTTCCAGTTGTGACCTCTTGTTGCTGTGTCCCATCTCTGAAACACTGTCCCTATCCACCTTGTCAATTCCTCTCAGTATTTTATATGTTATGTCCGCCCTATCCCTCCTGTCTTCCAGGGTTGTCAGATAGAGTTCCCTTAACTTCTCCTCGTAGGACAAACTCCTCAGCTCAGGGACTATTCTTGTTGCAAACCTTTGCAGTTTCTCTATTTTTTGACACGCTAGACCAGGTTTGGGTTCTATACTGATGGTGCATACTCCAACATGGGCATCACGTACACGGTGTACAGTGCCGTGAATGACTCCTTACTTAGATGTCGAACCACTGTTCTTAGGTTAGCCAGGCACCTTCATGCTGCAACAGTTATTTGGTTGATGTACTCCTCAGGAGATGTGCTCAGTATGATGCTCACCACAAGATCCTTTTCCTTGAGTGAGTTTTGCAGCCTCTGACTTCTTAGGCTGCACTCCGTCTGCGAACTCCTTTGTCCTTCCCCAAGCTTCGTAACTTTGCACTTGTTAGGGTTAAACTTGAGAAGCCATTTGTCGGACCAAGATTGCAGCCTGTCTAGATCCTTGTAGGCTTACCTGATCCTCGTCCACTTGTATTCTCATTAGTTTCACATTATCTGCAAACAGGATTAACTCTGACTATCCCTTCCGTCAGGTCATTCACATATACAAGTGCAGCGCCGGACCTAGGACTGACCCTTGTGGAACCCCACTCGACACATGCTTCCACTCTGACACCTCATTTCGGGCAGCTACACGTTGTTTCCTTCCTATCAGGTATTCCCTGATCCAATACAGTACTTTTCCTCCGATTCCTGCCTGCTGCTCTAGTTTTTCAGCCAGTCTACCCATCCCTGTGTGTGTACTTACCTAGTTGTACTCACCTAGTTGAGGATGCAGGGGTCGAGCCCTAGCTCCTGGACCCGCTTCTTCACTGGTCGCTACTAGGTCACACTCCCTGAACCGTGAGCTTTATCATACCTCTGCAGGATCCATACATAGCTTTACTATGTATGGATCCTGCCTCCACTACATCGCTTCCCAAACTATTCCACTTCCTGACTACTCTGTGGCTGAAGAAATACTTCCTAACATCCCTGTGATTCATCTGTGTCTTCAACTTCCAACTGTGTCCCCTTGCTGCTGTGTCCCATCTCTGGAATATCCTGTCTTTGTCCACCTTGTCAATTCCTCTCAGTATTTTGTATGTCGTTATCATGTCCCCCTTATCTCTCCTGTCCTCCAGTGTCGTCAGGTTGATTTCCCTTAACCTCTCCTAGTAAGACATACCCCCTAGCTCTGTGACTAGTCTTGTTGCAAACCTTTGCAATTTCTCTAGTTTATTTACGTTTTTGGCTAGGTGTGGGTTCCAGACTGGTGCTGCATACTCCAATATGGGCCTAACGTACACGGTGTACAGGGTCCTGAACGATTCCTTATTAAGATGTCGGAATGCTGTTCTGAGGTTTGCTAGGCGCCCATATGCTGCAGCAGTTATTTGGTTGATGTGTGCCTCAGGAGATGTGCCCGGTGTTATACTCACCCCAAGATCTTTTTCCTTGAGGTTTGAAGTCTCTGGCCCCCTAGACTGTACTCCGTCTGCGGTCTTCTTTGCCCTTCCCCAATCTTCATGAGTTTGCACCTGGTGGGGTTGAACTCCAGGAGCCAGTTGCTAGACCAGGTCTGCAGCCTGTCCAGATCCCTTTGTAGTTCTGCCTGGTCTTCGACCGAATGAATTCTTCTCATCAACTTCGTCATCTGCAAACAGGGACACTTCGAAGTCTATTCCTTCCGTTATGTCGTTCACAAATACCAGAAATAGCACTGGTCCTAGGACTGACGCCTGTGGGACCCCGCTAGTCACAGGCGCCCACTCTGACACCTCGCCACGTACCATGACTCGCTGCTGTCTTCCTGACAAGTATTCCCTGATCTATTGTAGTGCCTTCCCTGTTATCCCTGCCTGGTCCTCCAGTTTTTGCACTAATCTCTTGTGTGGAACTGTCAAACGCCTTCTTACAGTCCAAGAAAATGCAATCTACCCACCCTTCTCTCTCTTGTCTTACTGTTGTCACCCTGTCATAGAATTCCAGTAGGCTTGTGACACAGGATTTCCCGTCCCTGAAACCATGTTGGCTGCTGTTGATGAGATCATTCCTTTCTAGGCGTTTCATCACTCTTCTCCTGATAATCTTCTCCATGACTTTGCATACTATACATGTCAGTGACACTGGTCTGTAGTTTAATGCTTATGTCTGCCTCCTTTTTTAAAGATTGGGACTGCGTTTGCTGTGTGTACTCACCTATTTGTGGCTGCAGGGGTCGAGTCCTAGTGTGTGTGTGTGTGTGTGTGTGTGTGTGTGTGTGTGTCTGTCTGTCTGTCTGTCTGTCTGTCTGTCTGTCTGTCTGTCTGTCTGTGTCTGCCTGCCTGCCTGCCTGCGTGCTCGCGAGTGTGTTTGCGTGTATGTTAGCTCACATGTCTGTATGTGTTCTTCACTTGTTCATACTCGTGCATTTTTATTTGAAGGAACTGTCTCTCAGTTATAAGTAACGTCTGATTGCAATGGTGACAATTTTTTCAAAACTAGATCAGTGATTTTTTCCAATATTTGCTTAATGTTCTAAATGTAAATTACTGCATAATGTGTCATGTATTAGTTATTACAGCACCAGACTATGTAACTTACTTCAGCAACAAACTGTGTGTTGCTACTAGTACAGATAATGTCTACTACTTCATACACAAGGGAGATACTTCATACACAACGTATCTGCTTCACAAGCAGATACCATAAAGCTTTGAAGATAACTCTCTCTAACGCATTCTAGATCCTGCAGTCTGTTGATACTGAGAAATACTAGCCTTGTAGAGTTCCTAAACCCTAACATGGTTCCTATCTTTTCACTGGTATGATATCTAGTATCACAGAGACAAGAATATATATATATTCTTGTATATATATCTGTTTCTGCTAAAAGTCTACTTTAATCGCTATTTTGAGAATTAACGAATACGTGGCAGGTGGTGAACAGGTGACATGCAGCCATAATAACCCTTGTGTAGTCGGAAGGCCGTAAGCTTAATGTATCAACTAACCCACCACAAGATATAAAGTTTTTATTTCTAAGGCCAGTGTGAACATTTGACAACGACATCAGTAATAAAAGTTGCCTTTTATCAGGCACTTCATTCTGATAACGTTCTTTTGTATATTCTTGATCTCCAGGATTATTATGGTACTCGTTAATATTGTAATCTATTATGGTCCTAGCTAATATTAAACTTAATTATTGATCTCGCAATACTCATAATGTATCTCTATTAAGTTATTAATTATTAGTGTATTCGTTATTATTCTGCTCGTTATTCCGATCCACGTTTTTATGGTACTCGTTATTATGGTACTCATTGTTGCGGTTCTGGTAACCCCACTTCCTATCAAAGTGCTTGTTTTAGTATGCTATTTATTATGATACTCTTAATACTGGTTATTACGAACACGGTACTGTTAGGTGGCCTGTGGTATGTGGCTGTAAAGATTTAACTCCAGCAAGGGAGCAGTAGATAAAGCAATCCAGTAAAGTTAAGAACGAAAGAAGGTTGAGTGCATGGCTTTGGCAGATACTATATTATAAATTGTTGATGAGAGTGAGAGAGAGAGAGAGAGCGCGCACGAAGAGTTCTCTTGACATAGCTCATACGCTCATATTACTGGCGGAACTCTAGTACGTATTGATCAGCTGAAAACAAGCAAGGAGCTGATTCCAAGACGAATTTTTGTTTCAAAGTTAACTAGCTTGGAGTGCTCCTCTCACTGTGGTTGCTTGATATTTAACAGCAGTGGTTATTATCTAAGTTGGTGGGAGCCTTTTACACCCACATTGGCAACAAAATACTAGGCTTTCGGATGATTAGTGATGGAATGCTAAATACAGAGGGTGGCCAAATTATAAAGCCACGCCAGAAAAATCGCGTATTTGTAGGCTTTAAGCATTTTACAGTGTCCTTTCTTCGAAAATGTTGGATGAGTAATACATGGTGGAACATAGTTTAATTTAACGTATTCCACACACGTAATGCGTAGTAATACTGAGGTAGTCGGTGGGAAAGTGGTTTACAAGTAGTGTAGTGTTGCTGACCAGATCAGTGTCCTGGAACTGAGAGCGGATGGTTGTATGCAGTTTTTTTGTCGTTGAAGTGAACATTAAACACCTAAAAACAGTACATATATATATATATATATATATATATATATAATTATATATATATATATATATATATATATATATATATATAATTATATATAATTATATCGATTTGTGCTTACATTGGTTTAAATGTGTTTCACAAGTGACTGCATTACTTTTAATTGGGTAAAACAAACGACATATCACCAAAAACAAAGGGTCAAATTCATGTATTATTGACAGAAACAGGTTACTCCCTTAGAAAAATTGCTGAAAACGAAAAATTTAGTGAGTACTGTTGATAGGTTGGCATTAATTATTAACGATGGAGGAAATAATCCCAGCTTTACCCCAATATGAGCTGGTAAAAGTGGTAGAAAGAGCATAACTCCAAGAGCAGACCAACCTATTGAAAAGAAGTTACTAATAGCAACTTAAACACCAACGGATCAAGAAATTCATGTTGCAACGAGAACCCTGACAAAACGCTCACGTGACTTGTCGCCCACTTAAGTAAACCAAGCTGACCTCTTAACCGATGGGCAAAGAAGTACTTTATCTTCACTGGAAGTCTGTAAGTCAGTTTGATAATCCCGCAAGTTTTTTATAACAATGTTACATTACATTACTTTTAAATGTTGACGAAGAAAGGGAAGCGGTAATTTCATGCACTGGCCAGGGAGGTATACCATCTTTTAGGAGTGAAGAACAGGATGTGAGTGTGGGGGAGGTGCGTGAGGCATTACGTAGAATAAAAGGGGGTAAAGCAGCTGGAACTGACGGGATCATGACAGAAATGTTAAAAGCAGGGGGTGATATAGTGTTGGAGTGGTTGGTATTTTTGTTTAATGAAAGTATGAAAGAGGGGAAGGTACCTAGGGATTGTTGTAGAACATGTATAGTCCCTTTATATAAAGGGAAGGGGGACAAAAGAGATTTTAAAAATTATAGAGGAATAAGTTTACTGAGTATACCAGTATAGGAGGTTTCAGAGTGGGTAGGGGATGTGTAGATCAAGTGTTTACATTGAAGCATATTTGTGAACAGTATTTAGATAAAGGTAGCGAAGTTTTATTGCATTTATGGATTTAGAAAAGGCATATGATAGAGTGGATAGGGGAGCAATGTGGCAGATGTTGCAAGTATATGGAATAGGTGGTAAGTTACTAAATGCTGTAAAGAGCTTTTATGAGGATAGTGAGGCTCAGGTTAGGGTGTGTACAAGAGAGGGAGACTACTTCCCGGTAAAAGTAGGTCTTAGACAAGAATGTGTAATGTCACCATGATTGTTTAATATATTTATAGATGGGGTTGCAAAAGAAGTAAATGCAAGGGTTTTCGGGAGAGGGGTTGGATTAAATTATAGGGAATCAAATACAAAATGGGAATTGACACAGTTGCTTTTTGCTGATGATACTGTGCTTATGGTAGATTCTAAAGAAAAATTGCAAAGGTTAGTGGACGAGTTTGGAAGTGTGTGTAAAGGTAGAAAGTTGAAAGTGAACATAGAAAAGAGCAAGGTGATGAGGGTATCAAATGATTTAAAGAAAAATTGGATATCAAATTGGGGAGGAGTATGGAAGAAGTGAATGTTTTCAGATATTTGGGAGTTGACGTGTCGGCGGATGGATTTATGAAGGATGAGGTTAATCAAAGAACTGATGAGGGGAAAAAAGGCGAGTGGTGCGTTGAGGTATATGTGGAGACAAAAAACGTTATCTATGGAGGCAAAGAAGGGAATATATGAAAGTATAGTAGTGGGTGTGAAGCTTGGGTTGTGAATGCAGAAGTGAGGAGGCAGTTGGAGGCAGTGGAGATGTCCTGTCTAAGGGCAATGTGTGGTGTAAATATTATGCAAAAAATTCGGAGTGTGGAAATTAGGAGGTGTGGAGTTAATAAAAGTATTAGAGGGCTGAAGAGGGGTTGTTGTGGTGGTTTGGTCATTTAGAGAGAATGGATCAAAGTAGAATGACATGGAGAGCATTTAAATCTGTAGGGTAAGGAAGGCAGGGTAGGGGTCGTCCTCGAAAAGGTTAGAAGGAAGGGGTAAGGGAGGTTTTGTGGGCGAGGGGCTTGGACTTCCAGCAGGCGTGCATGAGCGTGTTCGATAGGAGTGAATGGAGACCAATGGTATTTGGGACCTGACGATCTGTTGGAGTGTGAGCAGGGTAATATTTAGTGAAGGGATTCAGGGAAACCGGTTATTTTTATATAGCCGGACTTGAGTCCTGGAAATGGGAAGTACAATGCCTGCACTCTAAAGGAGGGGTTCGGGATATTGGCAGTTTGGAGGGATATGTTGTGTATCTTTAAACGTATGTGCTTCTAAACTGTTGTGTTCTGAGCACCTCTGCAAAAACAGTGATTGTGTGAGTGAGGTGAAAATGTTGAATGATGAAAGTATTTTCTTTTTGGGGATTTTTTCTTTTTTGGTCACCCTGCCTCTGTGGGAGACGGCCGACTTGTTAAAAAAAAAAAAAGTTACATTATGAGTGATTTGAATGTTCTTCAAAAATTTGTGTGGCAGACTTCAACATTTTTCATACTGTCTTACTTTCTTCGTAGATTTCCTTCACTGCTGAATCGGTGTTTTAAGAAATGTTTGAAAAATTTCAGTTTGTAAGAAAATCCCATTGAGGAATTACATCCTGAATCTGTCGTGTGCACTGTTACATAACCAACATCTGTGATGGTCTGGTCTGTTATTAGCAGTAAAGGTTCAGGTAGACTGCACATTGAAGGTACCGTTCCAGACTCATTCCTTAAGTACGTTACTGGTTTCAAGGTGAGGAATCATTCCATTGTATGCAGGATGGAGCACCATGCCACACAGCAAAATATGTTAAAAAGCATTTCTGGATTAAAGAAATATCTCTTGTTGACTGGCCAAGCAATTCACTTATATGAATCCAGTGAGAGCAGAGTATCACAACCAAAATACATTTGACAGAAAGACTAACATGGGTATGGAACCAAGACGACGAAGTGCAAACCTACTGTCGTACCTGCATATAAAGCATGTCTTGACGTATAGCTGCTCTAATTAAGGTAAAGCTGGGCCTCCTAAGTATTAAATATGTGGAATATGTGCTCTAGCATAACTGTATCATCCAGCTGAAAGAAACTCTTTGTAATACGATTAAGACCGACAAATATTCGATTTTTCTACTGTGGCTCTAATAATTTGGCCAACCTTTGTAATAATGACGTACTGCTGCACACAATTCTGAAACCATTTTCTTCATTTTGTATAATAAAAATATATGTTTAACTCAAAATCAGTCTATTCAGTAGATACTGAATAATCGTCAATGAAACAACAAGTTTGTCTATATGAGTTCCAAAACAATCAGGACTTTAAGCGAAGAATCTGAATCGTCGACTGTACTGTAAATAAACTGTTTACTAGTTATAATATATTCGGTCGCTCATGTACAGCCAGTCACGGGTGGTAACAGGAAATAACAGAGAAATAAATGTAAGGTAATTTTTACTGAATAGTATTTAAAATTTAATTACATTTCCGGAGGTGTCCTTATCCACCTTCGGTATAAGGCTATTCATGGTATGGTATGTCACTCATATCCCTAGCTATTTTCTCTTTATTATGCTATTCCTATTTTATATCAGTATCATTAGGCATTGTCTACATTTTCAAAAGGAAACTGGATAATTATATCCTGCAAGTGCCTGGATAGTCGAGTTGAGATTGCTGTGGGAATCTGAATGAAGCTGGCACCAACAGTATCCGAACAAGTAGTCAACTTGTAGTCTGGCATCAGACCGGGGTGCGAAACCATAAGTTTCAAACATATCATCGAGATTAGGATGTAATTAGCCAAGTGACGTTCATAGTTTCTTGATGGGTTCGCTGGAATTGCTGGAATACTTAGTATTTTACGTATTCTTTAGCCTTTGGACCAGATATATTTGCATACACAGGAGTACCGCTCCAACTGTCATATACTTGCCATATGTAGGATTTTACTTAGAAATTATTTGAGTTAATACTTTTCGAATTGAAAGTCAGTATAATCAGCCAATGATATTAGTGCATAGTTCACTCGCTGGGAAAACATCAGACGGTATGGGAATATATATGAATAGTCAATACCACCGCCGACTGTTGTGACACCGTATGTTTCAGAAGACCAAGAATGATCATAGAAAAAAAGTAAGTGTTTAAAAATTTCTCTCTATTTTTGTGTCTTCTCTTTTTCTTTCTCTTTATATAAAGTCGTTGACTGGGAAAAATACGGCTCGCCTTGGCCAAGTTTAAAGTTTGTTGTCTCAATAAAACACAGAGGCCAACACCAGCAAGCTACTCTGAGTTATTACAGACTTATGGCCCCAACACTTCGTATTTGGGAAGACGAATTTACTATGTAACTAATAGGTTTTATAGTGTTCACTTCAGATATAAAAATTTGAAAATAATTGTCAATCCACTGTATAGCTTTAATTAAAGAGGCTGCCATAAAATAGCAAATGCATTTGTTTAAGGGCGAAAATACGCTGTATTATCGAAAATTACTAAAAATAGTTATCTGCCTCCTTGGTAACGATTGCTCTTATTTTACAGGGATTAGAAATAAGAACTGCTAAACTATCCCGGTAGAGAATCAGTAAAATACTCTTGGAAGCTACTTATTGAGAAAAATATCCGAATCTCGGAAAAAGTTTGCTAAGAGGTTTGCTTATCTGACCGAGGCCATCCACTGCCTTACCAGTCCACCCCTTTAAAAAATTAAGAATAATTGATCTCTTGGCTAACCAGAAAAGGTTTCTTGTAAAAGTTATCGTGTAGCTGACTATTTTTTTTTAATCAACTTACCTTTACTAGGCAGCATCTTCATATATGAAAATTATCAGATCAAAATACCACTTCGGTCTGTCAGATGATCACCTAATGGCTGTTTGATGCTAGCTCGGCTGATCCGGCGCTGACTATCTGTTCTGTTTCCTCTTGAAGGCACCCAGGGGCCTATTGGTAATTCCCCCGGACTCTTATGGTGTTTTCTTAGTGTACCAATGGCTCCCCTACTTTTCATTGGGGGTATTTTGCACCGCCTGCCCAGTCTTTTGCTTTCGTAGGGAGTGATTTCTGTGTGCAGATTTGGGACCATTCCTTCTAGGATTTTCCAAGTGTAGATTATGATACATCTCTCTCACCTGCGTTCCAGGGAGTATAAGTCAGGTGCTTCCAAGCGTTTCCAGTAGCTGAGGTGTTTGATAAAACTTACATGTGGAGTAAAGGTTCTCTGTGCACACTCTAGATCTGCAATTTCACGTGCTTTGATCGGATATGTTAATGCACAGCAATGTTCCAGCCTAGAGAGAAGTGATTTGTAAAAGATCATCATTGGCTTGGCATCTCTTGTTCTGAACTTTCTCATTATCCATCCTATCATTTTCTTTGCAGTTGTGATTGTGGCACTGTTGTGATCCTTGAAAGGAAGTTCCTAAGACATTACCACTCCCAGGTCCCTCACATTATTTTTCCCCTCTATTGTATGATCAGAGTTTGTAGTATACTCAGCTCTAGTTATTATCTCCTCCAGTTTTCCATAATGGAGTAGTTGGAATTTGTCTTAATTGAACATCATATTGTTTTCCGTTGCCCATTGGAAAACTTGGTTTATATCTTCTTGGAGGTTAGCCGTGTTCTCACTAGATGACAGTCTCGAGCAGATCCTACTATCGCCTGCAAATAATGACACGGTGCCGTGGATTACATCTCTGATATGAGGATGAGTAACAGGATGGGGGCGAGTACTGAGCCTTGTGGAACAGAGCTTTTCACTATTGCAACTTTCAATTTTAGATTAAAATTTAATAAGCACTATTGTGCATTTACAGTATATGTATTTTCTCTTTCTCTCTCATATTCATTATATATATATATATATATATATATATATATATATATATATATATATATATATATATATATATATATATATATATATATATATATATATATATATATGTGTGTGTGTGTGAAATACAGTTGCCGGCAGACGATCTTAACAATGCAAGACATGCCACGGGAGATGGAAATTGTCAGCTGAAGATCTTTCACGCGTCTCCGTGCTTCATCAGGAGCTTTGCAATAGCTCCTGATGACGAGAGAAAGGGAGAGAAGAAAGGGAAGGAGAGAGAGAGAGAGAGAGGGAGGGAGACGAGAACTTTGCATAAGTAGATCCCCACATAGTAAAGTCTGGCCGCCCCTCATCTACAGGATACTAGAGTAAAAAGTGCTGTAGATACTTCTCTGGGAACGCACAGAGACCGAAACTATCTACTTTATTTAAACGTTCATGAGCAGAAATTAGTTTCCCTCGCCATCATTACAAAGGTCTACTTTAACAATTAATGTTAGAGCGCATTTGGAATGTGGAAGGTGTATTGTTAACCCTCTTCAAGAATTTATTTCTTTTGGTCTTGTATTTGAAATTATTTGTTTTTTTGTTCTCTAAATTCACGGCTTTACAAAATTTATAGTGTCAGTTGTTTTGAATTATATTTATTGTTCTGTTAATTTATGTCTTTGATCACATTCAGGGCGAAAGCTTCAGTAGAGCTAATTTGTTTTAGTCAGCTCTTTTGGTAACTCATATTGGAGCAGATTAGTAAGTTTATTTAGTTACAGGTTTACATTATAACTATCATACATAGTTTAACATAATGTATATTACTTAGAGTAACCCAAAAAAGTAGAGCAAAGTGATTTCCCTTGGGATTTTTGTAATATCTTAATATTCAAAGCCTAGCTTTCTCAGGGATATTGAAGATATTCCTAATAAATGGGTGGTGTTTGATATATTGTATTGCATGTGCTTGGAAAACTAGAAGTGGCTACGTGTGGCGAGGTGTGAGCGGTACGATGGATGGGGAGTTATAGGTAAGGTTAGGTTTGTCAGGAAACAGGACAAGTTTCCTAACGCGGGTCTTAGTCATATGACTCGCAGCTGGAGCTTACCGGGTCCACCCCTACAAAAATTATGGTTAACAAAGGGTAGCTCCAGAGAACTGGATGGATGGCTCGTACATAGAAGTGGGAGGCCCATTCATAGGAAGGTGTAGGGATGAGATAGGTTGGGGAAGAAAGTGAAGGTGTTGGGTTGCATATTTAGGGAGAGATGTTTGGGTGGCTCGAGGGAGGTAGGTGTGTGTGTGTGTAGGGGGGGGGGGGTACCAGAATAGATAAGCAGAGCGTTCAGTACGAGCTTGTCACTCGTCCTGATCAGAGATCGGTCGCCATACTACTGGTGGTTTGTCAGTACATCCTCGCTGCTGATGATACAGGTATGTTGAAGGTGTGATGTAAATACACGGTTCAGAGAAGCGAGATGATAAATTCCACATGTGCAATACTTGAGTAACTTTGTGGATGACTTCCTGCCCATAGCCGAAAACCTAGAGTATTAACTGTACAAATTATTCTCCTGATTGAGTACATACCGTTTTTAAACAAGAAAGTTTCTCCTGTCCTAATAGCAGATATCACGTTTCTTCCCTAACATAGGTAAAAATATTTTTTAGCCAAACTAAACTACATTTCTTATACTAGTACTGATAAGATCAGCAGGAAGTATCTTCCAACCTAGCCCACAAAATATAAATGACAACTAGACGACGTCTCTGTTTGTCCTGGCCAGTTATATCACAATTTGATAATATTTCTGGATTGACTTACAAGACAGGTTTTGAGTGATATATGAAAACAAAAGAAAGGAACAAGTAAAGGGTATGTTAGGTGTTGAAAGCTTCTAACAGAAAACACACACAATGGATTCAGAATGGACAAGCACACAATATATATAGAAGCTACGGCACGGTCCTAGTAATTTTCTTAATACGAGTCTCAAAGTAAGTGTTTCGAATTTTTCTTTATGAAACCTGCCGAGGGATCTGCTAGGTGGGTCCTTCTCATACCCACCCATTCTCATTCATAGATTTTTCTAACTAATTTCTAAAGCCGCTCAGGGCATTTGCTAAAATGTTCTCTTGGCATTTAGATAGGTAATGTACATGATGGTGGTACATCACCGTCACCTTCATTACTCTCATAAACAATATTAGGTAATAGATAGGTAACGCCATCCCTGAGAAGAATGTAAGCATCTACACTATACCTTTAACCAAGGGTTAGCGTTATGCGAGAAAAAAGGCAGTAGCAGAAAAAAAATATCTTGAATCTGCTCACTCAAGTCACAGATACCAACACTCAGAACTAAGGACGTTTCCAGTTGGTAGAACTCCCTGCTCATACACTACTCAGTACACACGTCCTGACCTGACATAGGTTTACGGGTTCTGAAACCCCCATCACTTACTCTCCTGAATATACATGCCTATGTTTAGTAAAAACTTGTTCTCCAAGCCAAATGTTGCCTTAATTTTAAAAGTTTGTATTCTGATAAAGTTAAAAGAATGGGAAAAAAATTAGTTTTAAAATATAACCAGCAAAAACTAGAATCGGACAGGTTTCAGGGCTCCAATGCTTATTGCCAAAGGATCTTAGGAATTATTTTTCCCCTCATTCCCTACTCATTAACCACTGTCCTTATATTAGAAATTCGTTACATATTTAACTGATTCACATGTATGCAAAGTGTTTGTACCCCAATTTGTTAAACGACTATTGTACAAGTGCTGGATGGAAATGCTTATGATGTTTCCAGCCTGAAAATGTGTCTTGGAATTAACAAGAGCCCCGCTTTTTCCCAGGATATCCAAGGAAATAAACTTCATGATGCCTGGACGGAAAACGATTATGGTAACTGTGCTTGTGGCTCTGGGGTCGTGGACAGTCCTCGTAGCCACATCCAACGAGCCCTCTGTCACCTTTATTAGGAGTTCCGTCATAGGTCACTTCATGATAGCTAAGGAGCTGACGCTCAGTGACGAGGATGTTTTTGCCACCTTTACAATGAAAAGCGATTGTAAGTTGTTTAAGTTTCTTAATCATAGTTTATCTGCGCTTAGTGGTAGATGATGCCCTTGAAGCAGTCAGAGCTCATTTGAATCTGGTTATCAGCAATGTCATTGACCTAGTCAGAGTATATTCAGACATAGTGGTAAGTGATGTCTCCTCTAACAGGATAGACAAGTTTTATTGATACTGCATGGTTTTTAGATCTCTCAAGCCATTTCTATGGTATGAAGATGAGTAACTAGGACACATACGTTTTAGTAGACATTTAACTGATGAGTAAGCTTTCGTAATGACACGATTGCAAACAAACCATACCCCCGGCCGGGATTGAACCCGCGGTCATAGTCTCAAAACTCCAGCCCGTCGCGTTAGCCACTATTGTGGCTAGCTGGTCTAGTGGCTAACGCGACGGGCTGGAGTTTTGAGACTCTTTGACCGCGGGTTCAATCCCGGCCGGGGGTATGGTGAGTAAGCTTTATTAAACCTGCTTGATAGGCTCCCAACTGAGCGAAACGTTGTCTAAAGTAAAGGCTCGTAATGCGTTACGTCACAACCCTCTTGTCTTTTTATTGCCCTAGTCACTATACCAATTCTCTAACGAAGATTTTGAAAAAAAATTCTCCTTGATAATAGTGACACAATATATCGCTAAAACGGCAATTGCTATGGAACTTAATTTCTTCTTCCTTGTCTATCTCCCTGTAACAAACATGGGTTGTGTAATACTCACCATTCTCTGTCATCCACAAGCTGAATAAATACTACACTTAGGAAGTTCTTGCTATGAAAAATTCTAAATATTATGAAGGACAAATGACAGTGAATACAAGCCACGCTCCAGTCAATCTTTTCTTTCAAGGGATCCTGTGAGCTGGTGAAGAAAATTCTACCTATAAATACTGGTAATTCAAAAAGATTAAACGGTGAGCTTCGCGAGTATGTGGAATGCTTTGTCAGCTCTATGAACGAGATCAGCTGAAACTAAGGTCAAAACCGCCCAGTTGGGATAGCCCCATGGTGGAAAAGACTGTGGCACTATAGAGGGTGTAAGCTTCTGTCCCTGGTGACTTGACTCCCTTCTTTATGACTGGCACACGTCTCGACCTATACCATATTCACATTGCAGTACCTATCGCCGTGCTATTTAGATACGCATGTGTATTTACGGGAACGTAGTTCTTCAGCATCGTCTGTCTTTTCCGAAATGTGCAGGTTTGAAGGCTGGCTTGTTAGACGCAACTAAGTCAACTTGAACACATTTTTGGTTAAATATTTTTATCACGTCATTTACATCCCCTTAATTTACTCCTGTTTTCCATTTATAGACCTTAATCATATTTTTTTTTTTTTTTTTTTATTATCACACCGGCCGATTCCCACCAAGGCAGGGTGGCCCGAAAAAGAAAAACTTTCACCATCATTCACTCCATCACTGTCTTGCCAGAAGGGTGCTTTACACTACAGTTTTTAAACTGCAACATTAACACCCCTCCTTCAGAGTGCAGGCACTGTACTTCCCATCTCCAGGACTCAAGTCCGGCCTGCCGGTTTCCCTGAATCCCTTCATAAATGTTACTTTGCTCACACTCCAACAGCACGTCAAGTATTAAAAACCATTTGTCTCCATTCACTCCTATCAAACACGCTCACGCATGCCTGCTGGAAGTCCAAGCCCCTCGCACACAAAACCTCCTTTACCCCCTCCCTCCAACCCTTCCTAGGCCGACCCCTACCCCGCCTTCCTTCCACTACAGACTGATACACTCTTGAAGTCATTCTGTTTCGCTCCATTCTCTCTACATGTCCGAACCACCTCAACAACCCTTCCTCAGCCCTCTGGACAACAGTTTTGGTAATCCCGCACCTCCTCCTAACTTCCAAACTACGAATTCTCTGCATTATATTCACACCACACATTGCCCTCAGACATGACATCTCCACTGCCTCCAGCCTTCTCCTCGCTGCAACATTCATCACCCACGCTTCACACCCATATAAGAGCGTTGGTAAAACTATACTCTCATACATTCCCCTCTTTGCCTCCAAGGACAAAGTTCTTTGTCTCCACAGACTCCTAAGTGCACCACTCACTCTTTTTCCCTCATCAATTCTATGATTCACCTCATCTTTCATAGACCCATCCGCTGACACGTCCACTCCCAAATATCTGAATACGTTCACCTCCTCCATACTCTCTCCCTCCAATCTGATATTCAATCTTTCATCACCTAATCTTTTTGTTATCCTCATAACCTTACTCTTTCCTGTATTCACCTTTAATTTTCTTCTTTTGCACACCCTACCAAATTCATCCACCAATCTCTGCAACTTCTCTTCAGAATCTCCCAAGAGCACAGTGTCATCAGCAAAGAGCAGCTGTGACAACTCCCACTTTGTGTGTGATTCTTTATCTTTTAACTCCACGCCTCTTGCCAAGACCCTCGCATTTACTTCTCTTACAACCCCATCTATAAATATATTAAACAACCACGGTGACATCACACATCCTTGTCTAAGGCCTACTTTTACTGGGAAAAAAATTCCCCTCTTTCCTACATACTCTAACTTGAGCCTCACTATCCTCGTAAAAACTCTTCACTGCTTTCAGTAACCTACCTCCTACACCATACACTTGCAACATCTGCCACATTGCCCCCCTATCCACCCTGTCATACGCCTTTTCCAAATCCATAAATGCCACAAAGACCTCTTTAGCCTTATCTAAATACTGTTCACTTATATGTTTCACTGTAAACACCTGGTCCACACACCCCCTACCTTTCCTAAAGCCTCCTTGTTCATCTGCTATCCTATTCTCCGTCTTACTCTTAATTCTTTCAATTATAACTCTACCATACACTTTACCAGGTACACTCAACAGACTTATCCCCCTATAATTTTTGCACTCTCTTTTATCCCCTTTGCCTTTATACAAAGGAACTATGCATGCTCTCTGCCAATCCCTAGGTACCTTACCCTCTTCCATACATTTATTAAATAATTGCACCAACCACTCCAAAACTATATCCCCACCTGCTTTTAACATTTCTATCTTTATCCCATCAATCCCGGCTGCCTTACCCCCTTTCATTTTACCTACTGCCTCACGAACTTCCCCCACACTCACAACTGACTCTTCCTCACTCCTACAAGATGTTATTCCTCCTTGCCCTATACACGAAATCACAGCTTCCCTATCTTCATCAACATTTAACAATTCCTCAAAATATTCCTTCCATCTTCCCAATACCTCTAACTCTCCATTTAATAACTCTCCTCTCCTATTTTTAACTGACAAATCCATTTGTTCTCTAGGCTTTCTTAACTTGTTAATCTCACTCCAAAACTTTTTCTTATTTTCAACAAAATTTGTTGATAACATCTCACCCACTCTCTCATTTGCTCTCTTTTTACATTGCTTCACCACTCTCTTAACTTCTCTCTTTTTCTCCATATACTCTTCCCTCCTTGCATCACTTCTACTTTGTAAAAACTTCTCATATGCTAACTTTTTCTCCCTTACTACTCTCTTTACATCATCATTCCACCAATCGCTCCTCTTCCCTCCTGCACCCACTTTCCTGTAACCACAAACTTCTGCTGAACACTCTAACACTACATTTTTAAACCTACCCCATACCTCTTCGACCCCATTGCCTATGCTCTCATTAGCCCATCTATCCTCCAATAGCTGTTTATATCTTACCCTAACTGCCTCCTCTTTTAGTTTATAAACCTTTACCTCTCTCTTCCCTGATGCTTCTATTCTCCTTGTATCCCATCTACCTTTTACTCTCAGTGTAGCTACAACTAGAAAGTGATCTGATATATCTGTGGCCCCTCTATAAACATGTACATCCTGAAGTCTACTCAACAGTCTTTTATCTACCAATACATAATCCAACAAACTACTGTCATTTCGCCCTACATCATATCGTGTATACTTATTTATCCTCTTTTTCTTAAAATATGTATTACCTATAACTAAACCCCTTTCTATACAAAGTTCAATCAAAGGGCTCCCATTATCATTTACACCTGGCACCCCAAACTTACCTACCACACCCTCTCTAAAAGTTTCTCCTACTTTAGCATTCAAGTCCCCTACCACAATTACTCTCTCACTTGGTTCAAAGGCTCCTATACATTCACTTAACATCTCCCAAAATCTCTCTCTCTCCTCTGCATTCCTCTCTTCTCCAGGTGCATACACGCTTATTATGACCCACTTCTCGCATCCAACCTTTACTTTAATCCACATAATTCTTGAATTTACACATTCATATTCTCTTTTCTCCTTCCATAACTGATCATTTAACATTACTGCTACCCCTTCCTTTGCTCTAACTCTCTCAGATACTCCAGATTTAATCCCATTTATTTCCCCCCACTGAAACTCTCCTACCCCCTTCAGCTTTGTTTCGCTTAGGGCCAGGACATCCAACTTCTTTTCATTCATAACATCAGCAATCATCTGTTTCTTGTCATCCGCACTACATCCACGCACATTTAAGCAACCCAGTTTTATAAAGTTTTTCTTCTTCTCTTTTTTAGTAATTGTATACAGGAGAAGGGGTTACTAGCCCATTGCTCCCGGCATTTTAGTCGCCTCATACGACACGCATGGCTTACGGAGGAAAGATTCTTTTCCACTTCCCCATGGACAATAGAAGAAATAAAAAGAACAAGAGCTATTTAGAAAAAGGAGAAAAACCTAGATGTATGTATATATATATATATGCATGTGCGTGTCTATGAAGTGTGACCAAAGTGTAAGTAGGAGTAGCAAGATATCCCTGTTATCTTAGCGTGTTTATGAGACAGAAAAAGAAACCAGCAATCCTACCATCATGCAAAACAGTTACAGGTTTTTGTTTCACAGTCATCTGGCAGGACGGTAGTACTTCCCTGGGTGGTTGCTGTCTACCAACCTACTACCTAATTCTACGCCTTTCTAGAGAATGCAGATTCATTGCCCTCAGTCTATCCTCGTAGGAAAGGTTTCTGATACATGGGATTAACTTTGTCATCCTTTTCTGCGTTCAAGGTGCACTTTTCTAGTGCTGGGTAGGGACCCCATTTGCCCCAGAGCAGCCTGAATCATCGTGGAATAGATTCAACAGAGTGCTGTATACATTTCTTAAGAGATCCCGGACCTTGTTAAAACTAAAGTATCACATACTTGCTGTAGATTTGTCGGCTGCACATTCATGCTTCGAATCTTCCGTTCTACCATATCCCGAATGTTTACGCCAAATTCTGACCCTACCATCTGCATGTCACAAGCGTAATCACGATTCATCAGACCTGGCGACATTTTTCCGATTTGGTGAACCTGTGTCCACTGCAGTCTCAATTTTTTGTTCCTAGCTGACATAAGTGGAACCCAGTGTAGTCTTTTGCTGCTGGTACCCATCCACTTCAAGGTTCGATATGTTGTGTTTAGAGCTGTTCTGCAGACCACTGTTGTAACGCTTTATTTCACTTATTGTTGCCTTCCTCTCAGCTTGATCCAATCTGGCCATTCTCCTCTGACTTCAATTATTAACAAGGCTTTTCGCCCAAAGATCTACCGCTCATTGGATTTTTGTGTTTTTCACACAGTTCTCTATAGACAGTTGCGCGTGAAAATCCCATGAGATCAGTTTTGAGATACTCAAACTACCCAGTCTGGCACCAACCATCATTTCGCTGTCAGTCACATACATCACATTTCTTTTACATTTTGATGTTCTATCTGAAAAGCAATTGAACCTCTTGACCATGTCTGCATGCTGTTAGGCAATAAGGTACTGCTGTGATTGGCTTATTGTGAATTTGTATTAACGAGCAGGTGTACCTAATAAAAGTGGCCAATGATTGTATGATCATGACCATACCTAGATTTATGGCCTGTTCGTTTCTCTATTGTATGACAAAACATCGTTAATTTAATTCACTAAAGTAAATTGTATTTTTTTTCTATTCATAGATCAGCATGTTTAAAAGCTGTTTAACGATGGTTCCAAATGCACCCAAACAATAACATCTGCAACATATGCGCCTTCACTACGCTACATTGCACGGAAAAAAATTTATTTGAAATCGGTAAATATTTAATTTACAGCGCTCAAAAAACTTTGGAAAGTATTGATCACCCTTAGTGCTGTGTAGCATGTTGGTCACACAAAGCGTGTCTTGCACCTGATGTTAAAAAAAGGGATGAATAACACGGTTCAGTGTCGACTATCTTGCAGTGGTCACGTTAATTCTGCGCTCGACAATAACACAAGAGACTTGAGGTTGTAAATAATGTCTTAATCACGTACGTGTGTACGTGAATAAGACAAATGGCAAACTACCTCTCAGGTGTCTTAAGCATGATCATTACTGTTCGCTTCGAGCTCTCGGGTGATTTATTATTCAAGGATATCAAGTTATAATGTCCCTTTATCCACTAGGCGTCCCACCACACAAGACATTTCTCTGGAAAGGAACTTCATTAGTGAGTACAACATCTTCATTGCCAAATAGTTTAGTATTGATACCAAGAAACCGGTTCAGAAATACACGTGAACAAACACCAAGGCCGAAACATGTTTAATAAATATGTCCTGGTGTTTGCTCACCTGTCTTTCTAAACCATAAATAAAACACAATAATCCGCACATCCTATTATTTACATACTCTTGGTGTGTTTTAACACTAGTAATGGGAGAATTATCGAAAAAAAATGTTTGGTAAATAGACACAGATACCACTAATGTGATTTTGGCAACGTTTCGCTCACCAGGATCTTTGTCAAGCCGTACTGTAATGGCTTGAGAGAGAAACACTGCCATAATAAAATGTCAAATTAGTAGCATGTGTGTCCAGTATTCTACCATTGCTTTACCAGGTCCTGCTGTAATCCAGCCCTTCTCACACATGAAAAGTAAGACGTATATAACACTTAGGTATCATTATCGTCGAAATGTTTTGCCTGGGCAGCAGGTTTCTTCTGTAGAATGCAGTTGTCCATTACGATTTAACTTAGATTTATAGATTGTATCGCTTTGACGAATCTGATAATAGATGTACCGTGAAAGCTCTGTGGTTGTGAGATGAAACAGTTGGGTCACAGTTGGTGGCTGCTGGCACAACCATGTCACAAAAGTGATGGTTGTAAAACCATCCAGTTAGAACTCTAGTGGCTGAATGGGTACAGCGTCCCGTCTGTTACTCTCATGAACCACAGTTCGAGTCCCCGGCGAAAATATTCTTTGCCGAAATAGAAGAATGAAAATTTTTTTATGCCATAAATCAGCGAAAATTAATCTGAACACACACACACACACACACACACACACACACACACACACAATGATGATGAAAGAAAGCAGGAGGAGAAAAAAGCGATTGAAGACATCATGAAGGTGATAGGCGAGGGGGACATGACCCAGGTGGCAAATTTTCGGAGAATTGGGTGGTTCACAAAGAAAAGGAATCGGCCTCTCAAAGTAATTTTCAAGGCAGAATCAACCCGAACCATGATCCTGCAGGAGAAAGCACGGCTGAGAGGCAAGCAGGAGTTCCGGAGTGTGTACCTCGACCGAGACAGAACACAGGACGAAAGGAAGACAATGAAAGAGAGAGTTCAAAAACGAAAGGAGAAATGGGAGGAAATGAAAAAGGAGAGCAGAATGACCCAGGATCAAATGGAAGGACAAGCGCACCCCCCAGAAACACCTGCAGAAGGACTCCAGCCACGACACCCCCAAGGCAACTGAACAATCCAAACCAACCATCACACACCGATCCCTCTGTTTCCACCCCCCGCACCACAGTTACAGTATTAGAACAGAAGTTGAAGGTTGGGTACACAAATGCAGATGGATTAACGAATAAACATGAGGAATGGCAAGAAAGAATCAATGAGAAGTCCCCAGACATCATAGCAGTTACAGAAACAAAACTCATGGAGACAATAACAGATGCAATCTTCCCACCAGGATACCAGATCATGAGGAAAGATTGAAGGGGCAGGGGGGGAGGTGGGGTTGCTCTGCTCGTAAAAAACAGATGGAAATTCGAGAAAATGGAAGGAATAGATGAGACGGGAGAAAGAGACTACATAGCAGGTACACTTCAGTCTGGGGAACACAAAGTGGTCATTGCAGTGATGTATAATCCACCACAGAACTGCAGGAGCCCAAGAGAGGAATATGAAGAGAGCAACAGAGCAATGGTGGACACACTTGCTGAGGTGGCAAGAAGAGCTCACTCCAGCAGAGCAAAGTTGCTGGTTATGGGGGATTTCAACCACAGGGAGATTGACTGGGAAAACCTGGAGCCACATGGGGGTCCCGAAACATGGAGAGCCAGGATGTTGGACGTGGTGCTGGAAAACCTCATGCACCAACATGTTAAGGACACTACCAGAGTGAGAGGGGAGGATGAACCAGCAAGATTGGACCTTGTGTTCACCCTGGGCAGCTCAGACATTGAGGACATCAAGTATGAGAGTCCCCTAGGAGCTAGCGACCACGTGGTTCTGTGCTTTGAATACATAGTAGAGCTGCAAGTGGAGAGAATAACAGGAGTAGAATGGGAAAAGCCTGACTATAAAAGAGGGGACTACATAGGGTTGAAGAACTTCCTGCGGGAGGTCCAGTGGGACAGAGAACTGGCAGGAAAGCCAGTAAATGAAATGATGGAATATGTAGCAACAAAATGCAAGGAGGCAGTGGAAAGGTTCATTCCCAAGGGCAACAGTAACAACGGGAAGACCAGAACAAGCCCCTGGTTCACCCGACGGTGTAAGGAGGCAAAAACAAAGTGCAATAGAGAATGGAAAAAGTACAGAAGGCAGAGAACACACGAAAATAGGGAGATCAGTCGCAGAGCCAGGAATGAGTACACACAGGTAAGGAGGGAGGCCCAGCGACAGTATGAAAATGACATAGCATCGAGAATCAAGACAGACCCGAAACTGTTGTATAGCCACATCAGGAGGAAGACAACAGTCAAAGACCAGGTGATCAGATTAAGGACAGAAGGTGGAGAACTCACAAGAAATGATCAGGAGGTATGTGAGGAGCTGAACAGGAGATTTAAGGAAGTTTTTACAGTAGAGACAGGAAGGGCTGTGGGAAGACAGAACAGAAGGGAACATCAAGAGGGAATATACCAACAAGTGTTGGATGACATACGAACAACTGAGGAGGAGGTGAAGAAGCTCTTAAGTGACCTTGACACCTCAAAGGCGATGGGACCGGACAACATCTCCCCATGGGTCCTTAGAGAAGGAGCAGAGATGCTGTGTGTGCCTCTAACCACAATCTTCATCACATCCCTTGAAACTGGGCAACTACCTGAGAAATGGAAGACAGCTAATGTAGTCCCCATATTTAAGAAAGGAAACAGAAACGAGGCACTAAACTACAGACCTGTGTCTCTGACATGTATTGTGTGCAAAGTCATGGAGAAGATTATCAGGAGGAGAGTGGTCGAACACCTGGAAAGGAACAAGATTATAAATGAAAACCAGCATGGGTTCATGGAAGACAAATCTTGTATCACAAACCTCCTGGAGTTTTATGACAAGGTAACAGAAGTAAGACATGAGAGAGAGGGTTGGGTAGATTGCGTTTTCCTAGACTGCAGGAAGGCCTTTGACACAGTTCCCCACAAGAGATTAGTGCAGAAGCTGGAGGATCAGGCACACGTAAAAGGAAGGGCACTGCAATGGATAAGGGAATACCTGACAGGGAGGCAGCAACGAGTCATGGTACGTGAAGAGGTATCACAGTGGGCGCCTGTTACGAGCGGGGTCCCACAGGGGTCAGTTCTAGGACCAGTGCTATTTTTGATATATGTGAACGACATGATGGAAGGAATAGACTCTGAAGTGTCCCTGTTCGCAGATGACGTGAAGTTGATGAGAAGAATTAAATCGGACGAGGATGAGGCAGGACTGCAAAGAGACCTGGAGAGGCTGGACATGTGGTCCAGTAACTGGCTTCTCGAATTCAATCCAGCCAAATGCAAAGTCATGAAGATTGGGGAGGGGCAAAGAAGACCGCAGACAGAGTATAGGCTAGGTGGACAAAGACTACAGACCTCACTCAGGGAGAAAGACCTTGGGGTGACCATAACACCGAGCACATCACCGGAGGCACACATCAACCAAATAACCGCTGCAGCATACGGGCGCCTGGCAAACCTGAGAATAGCGTTCCGATACCTTAATAAGGAATCGTTCAAGACACTGTACACTGTGTATGTTAGGCCCATACTGGAGTATGCAGCACAAGTCTGGAACCCACACCTGGTCAAGCATGTCAAGAAGTTAGAGAAAGTACAAAGGTTTGCAACAAGGCTAGTCCCAGAGCTCAAGGGAATGTCGTACGAGGAAAGGTTAAGGGAAATCGGACTGACGACACTGGAGGACAGAAGGGTCAGGGGAGACATGATAACGACATACAAGATACTGCGGGGAATAGACAAGGTGGACAGAGATAGGATGTTCCAGAGAGGGGACACAGGGACAAGGGGTCACAACTGGAAGCTGAAGACTCAGACGAGTCACAGGGACGTTAGGAAGTATTTCTTCAGTCATAGAGTTGTCAGCAAGTGCAATAGCCTAGCAAGTGAAGTAGTGGAGGCAGGAACCATACATAGTTTTAAGAAGAGGTATGACAAAGCTCAGGAAGCAGAGAGAGGATCCAGTAGCGATCAGTGAAGAGGCGGGGCCAGGAGCTGAGTCTCGGCCCCTGCAACCACAATTAGGTGAGTACAATTAGGTGAGTACACACACACACACACACACACACACACACACACACACACACACACACACACACACACACACACACACACACACACACACACACACACACACACACACACACACACACACAGATATATATATATATATATATATATATATATATATATATATATATGTGTGTGTGTGTGTGTTATTATTAATCATTGAAGCATTATTAAATTAATTTAAATTGATCTATGCTATGCATACCCGAATTTAGCTAAAAGAAATTACGATAGTTTAAGTTAAATTAGGTGAGGCATCTAAGTTTTATTTTGTCTAAAAATAAAACATATATATATATCATTTATAGTGAATAAAAAATATATATTTCATAAACACGCGAGAAAACAGATACGTCTTGCTACTTATACTTATGCTCACTACATATGCATGAACACGAATATGTATACACACCGTTCTGAATTTTCTATTTTTCTAAATAGTTTTTGTTCTTTTTACATCCTTTCATCACCATGGAAAAGAATCTTTCCTCCGTAAGTTATGCGAGTCGTAGGAGGCGACTAAAATGCCGGGAGCTAGTGGTATCGGGAAGATGGAGGGAATATTTTGAGGAACTGGTAAATGTTAAATATAGGGAAGCTGTGACTTCGTGTATGGGGGTAGAAGGTATAACATCTTGTAGGAGTGAGGAAGAGCCAGTTGTGAGTGTTGGGGAACTGCTTGAGACAGTGGGTAGAATGAAAGAGGGTAAAGCAGCTGGGACTGATGAGATAAAGACAGAAATGTTAAAAGCAGGTGAAGATATAATTTTGGAGTGGTTAGTGCTTTTATTTAATAAATGAATGGAAGAGGGTAAGGTATCTAGGGATTGGTAGAGAGCATGCATAGTTATTTTTCATAAAGGCAAAGGGGATAAAAGAGTGCAGAAATTTTAGGGGAATAAGCCTATTGAGTATTCTTGGTAAAGTGTATATACAGTTATTACTGAAAGAATCAAGGGTAAGACTGAGCAGGATCGCAGATAAACAAGGAGGCTTTAGGAAGGGTAAGGGGTATGTAGACCAAGTGGTTACAGTGAAACGTATAGGAGAATGTATTTATATAAGGGTAAAGAGGTTTTTGGGGCATAGTGGAGATTTGAAAAAGCACATGATAGGGTGGATAGGAGGGCATTGTGGCAGATATTGCAAATGTATGGAATAGGAGGTAGGTTACTGAAAGCAGTGAAGAGTTTTTATAAAAATAATGAGGCTCAGGTTAGAGTATGTAGGAGAGAGAGAGATTATTTCCCAGCAATAGTTGGCCTTGGGCGAGGATGTGTGATGTTACCGTGGCTAGTCTATATTTTTATAGATAAGGTTGTAAGAGAAGTGAATGCTCGGGTGTTGGCAAGAGGTGTGGGATTAAATAATAAAGAGTTTAACACAAATGGGAGTTATCACAGTGGCTTTTTGCTGATGACACTGTGCTTTTGGGGGATTCTGAAGAGAAGTTGTGGAGGTTGGTGCACGAGTTTGATAGGGTATGTAAAAGAAGGAAATTAAAAGTGAACATAAGAAAGAGTATGGTGATCAGGAAAAAATTTTCGGTAATGGAAGACTGGATATCAGACTAGATATAAATATGGAGAAAGTGAATGTATTCAGATATTAGAGAGTGATCTTGTCAGCCGATGGGTCTAGGAAAGTTGAGGTGAGTCATAGAATTGATGAGGGGAAAAAGGAGAGTAGTGCATTGATGAGTCTGTGGAGACAAAGAGCGTTATCCATGGAAGCAAACAGGGAAATATATGAGAGTATTGTTATATCAACGGACGTATATGGGTGTAAAGCATGGGTGGTGAATGTTGCAACAGGAAGGCTGTAGACAGTGGATGTCATGCCTGAGGGCAATACACAAATAACCCACACACAGGAGAGAGGAGCTTACGATGACATTTCCGTCCGACTTGGGCCATTTACAAAGTGACTTCGTATTTGGTCCAAGTCGTGTGTGGGGGTTATTTGTGCATTGTTCCAGTCACAGTATTATGCCTTTTTGTTATTCATCTGAGGACAATATGCCATGTGAATATAATGCAGGGAATCCGTAGTTTGGAAATTAGGCGGAAGTGCGGGTTTACTAAAAGTATTATCCAGAGGGCTGAGGAGAGGTTTGTTGAGGTGGTTCGGACATTTAGAGAGGATGAAACAAAACAGAATTACTGTACTTTGAGATCGTAAAAATCTGTAGTGGAAGGAGTGGGAGGTAGGAGTCGGTCTAAGAAAGACTGGAGGGAGGGGGTAAAGGTTTTTGTGTGCAAGGGGCTTAGACTTCTAGGAAGCAAGCATGCGTGAGTGTGTTGGATAGGAGTGGAGACAAATTATTTTTATGACTTGACGTGCTGTTGGAGTGTGAGCAAGGTAACATGAAGGGATTCAGGGAAACCGGCAGGCCGGACTTGAATCCTG
The DNA here is from genome assembly GCF_038502225.1 of Cherax quadricarinatus. Lineage (NCBI taxonomy): Eukaryota > Metazoa > Arthropoda > Malacostraca > Decapoda > Parastacidae > Cherax > Cherax quadricarinatus. Next base: position 14,812,373 of record NC_091355.1, on the reverse strand, counting down.
GAGATGGGAAGTACAGTGTCTGCACTCTGAAGGAGGGGTGTTAATGTTGCAGTTTTATAACTGTAGTGTAAGCACGTCTCTGGAAAGATGGAGTGAATGATGAAAGTGTTTCTTCTTTTTCGGGTCACCCTGCCTGGGTGGGAAACGATGTTGTCTATTTTTATCTCGTGTTAAAGTTTCCCTGATGACTAACGAGAGCCTGTAAAACAAAAAAAAATTATTTTCTCACTAACATATGTGGTATTTCATTAAAATTTCCTATTCAGTTTAGCATGATTGAGAGCTGCTTAACGATGGGTTTCAATACACCACATCATTAACAACTCTCATAAATACACAACACTCGTGTTATATTTAAAAAAAAATATTTCTGTGATGCAGTGAATGTTATATTTATAATGCTCACTAAATTAAGGCATGTATTAATTGCCCAGGTCACTGCCGTATTGCTTGCTGGTCACACAGACAGTGTCATGCTGTTGCGGTAGACAGAGCGGAGGTGAATGAGGGGGTTGAGTGTCGACTCTCTAACAAAAGTCCCATCAACTCTACGCTAGTCAACAACACACAGGCAACCTACTATTACTGGAAAGGTCAGATTTTATTGCAACACTTAAGATACATATACAAAACATTTCGTTAAATCTAGAAGATATTTTGACCCACATTTTGATACAAACGAAGTTATCACTGATACTTAGTTGATACAATCACATTTTACTGCATAACAGTTCATACAATCACATTGCACTGTATAACAGTTGATACAATCACATTGCACTGTATAACAGTTGATACAATCACATTTATACTGCATAACAATTGATACATTCGCAATGTAGTGTATAACAGCTAATTTAATCACAATATATTCCAGCAACAGTCTGTGTAAAATAGCACCACTGAGAGTGTATAACAATAACATTTACAATAAATAACAGTAGCAATATAAACAATCAGTGTTTTTTAAGGAGAATTTTCCTCGCTCTCAATCTGATATTTTCAGTGGCCCTTTTACTTTCATTTTTCCGAGAAAGATATTTACATTACTCTGATCAGTGTTGAAATGCGAGATGATAGGAATATATTGAACTAACGTACATTCATATCATTCAAATTTGATAGTGGGACATGTCTTATTTCCTTTTTCCAAGCGTCTTATTGTTCATGGAATAAGACACATGCAGTGTTATAGGAGATTTTATTTACAACGTTTCGCCTGCACAGTGGGCATTATAGAGTCGCACCTGTTTGTGACTTGATGAAACCCACTGTGTGAGCGAAACCTTGTCTTTTTACACCATTTCTTTTCATTTTATTTTGTTTTTTATTAAATTAGATAAACAAAAATATTTAACAAATATTAATTATTTTTTACGTTATCGTAAATGAAAAAAAAATATTTTTAAACGTGTAAGAGAAAATTTTAGAAAGGACTTAAGTTTATACGAGTTCTTGCTAACTGACCAACTTTATCTAGTCGGCACGACATATATATATATATATATATATATATATATATATATATATATATATATATATATATATATATACAAATAATATGTGCATGCAATAAGATCACAGTAAACAGGTGATTTCAGAATATGCAAAACAACCACTGTGAAAGAATAGAGAAATTCCAAGCGCTTTCGTGGCTACTCACATTATCAAGGAACAAAATAAGTAATGCATCAAAGGAAGGCATATAAAGGGTTTAGACCACACCTCATTATCGCATCCCACAACAAAGCAACACCTGATGCGCGACTCATTAGAAAGAGAACACTGCAGCAGGCCCGCTGGCCAAACTAGACAGGTCCTTCACACAACCCACAAACTATTCTACCCAAGAATTAAAATTTTTTAAATTTATTGTTTGTCCAATGTATTATTAAATTCTTCCCAAATTCTATTAATTATAAATGGATCTAATTTATATAAATTAAGGAAGTATTCATATTATTGTCAAAACTGCTTTTTATGAAACAAGATTCAATTATATTCCTGTCGACCATGGACTTGCTTGATACAACTTTGTCAACTTTTTGAAAATCAATTGGATGGTTAAAATCTCTTACATGAATAAATAGAGCATTGGAATATTGTCCAGTTCTAATGCTATATTTATGCTGTTTTAATCTTAGTTCGAGATTTTTACCAGTTTGACCGTAATAAACATCCGTCAGCATTTTGGGGGGGAATTCTTTATCAAATTTTTTTTTTACTGTATCAAGATTTTTAAATAAAACTTTGATATTAAAAGTCTTAAGGAAAGGCATGTCAACCAAGTTTTCATGGTAAGGGAGAACCAACATATTTTTAGTTGAATAAGGCAGGTTGTCCCTTTTTGGATTGTAAAAAGTATTTCTAGCACTTTTAAAAGAATTTTAAATATTTTAAAATTGCTAGAAATTATTGCATACACAAATTTTCGCTTGATTATCTCACTGTTTTTCTCCTGCCACTTTCACGTAGAACTTAGAGAATGGTATAGAAAACACACATCCAATGAGTGGTAGTTCTGTGGCCGAGAACGCCTTGTTAAAAAGACTGGTCAGAGCAGACCGGCAAGACTGGTTCGAGTTGAAAGGCAGGCGACAGTAACTCTGCATACCGCTGATGTAACACGCGTTACATCAAGAGTATGCAGAAGAGATCTCTGAATGCACATGTCTAACCTTGAAGTGTATGTGCTACAGCAACAGAAAACCACATCAGATTCCAATGCTGTCAACTAAGAACAGGAAACTGAGGCTACATTGGGAACAGGATCACCTAAGCTAGCCGGTTGAAGACTGGAATAATTTTCCCTGATCTGACGAATCATGATTTCTACTGCGACATGCAGATGGAAGGCTTAGACTTTGGCGCAAAATTTGGGATGTGGCGGAATATAAAATTCGTGGCCGTCTCCCACCGTGTTAATGTGACCTGAAAAAGAAACATTTTCATCACTTAAACTATCATTATCTTGCCAGAGGCACGCAGATACGACAGCTTAGATATACCTCTAAGCAGCAAATATCCCAAACCCTTCAAGTGTGCAGCCACTGTACACACACACACACACACACACACACACACACACACACACACACACACACACACACACACACACACACACACACACACACACACAAACAAACAAAGGTTTGCAACAAGACTAGTCCCAGAGCTAAGAGGTATGTCCTACGAGGAGAGGTTAAGGGGAATCAACCTGACGACACTGGAGGACAGGAGAGATAGGGGGGACATGATAACGACATACAAAATACTGAGAGGAATTGACAAGGTGGACAAAGACAGGATGTTCCAGAGATTGGACACAGTAACAAGGGGACACAGTTGGAAGCTGAAGACACAGATGAATCACAGGGATGTTAGGAAGTATTTCTTCAGCCACAGAGTAGTCAGTAAGTGGAATAGTTTGGGAAGCGATGTAGTGGAGGCAGGATCCATACATAGCTTTAAGCAGAGGTATGATAAAGCTCACGGCTCAGGGAGAGTGACCTAGTAGCGATCAGTGAAGAGGCGGGGCCAGGAGCTCGGACTCGACCCCCGCAACCTCAACTAGGTGAGTACAACTAGGTGAGTACACACACACACACACACACACACACACACACACACATATATATATATATATATATTCAGAGATGTATGCTAATATTACGTGTATGTACTTCTAGCTCCACTCAAGGGACTCGTTAATCAAGTGATGGGCGACACTTTCCTTTATTACATCCCGGAAGAGCCGATGAACTTCACTTCAGCTAAAGAACTATGCAAGAAGATCCCTGGTTTCCGCCTCTTCATGCCAAAATTAATTGTTCACTACACCATTGCTCTGCAGTTGTTTAAGAAAAATGGTAATTTTATCTATTTAAATTATACGATTGTCCCCCTGACTTGTATTACCATTCAGCCTATAAAAGCTGTTATTACTTGGCACCAGCTGTAGATCGAAGTCAGTACAGCACAGGAATTTTTCACTTATTGCTAATTTTCTCGGCAGGGCCTATATGGGTTGACCTTCATCGGGCCGAGAATAAAACAATCAAGACTTGGGGCGACCAAACACCATATAACGACTCCCAGATCTCATCTTTAAGTATAAACTTTGCTGATGGCGAAGACAGTGCAGCTGTCTATAGGATTGACAATGAGTACTCTTTCAATGACTGTGATTTCACTAAAAAGTTTTTGTGTGTCTGTCATGCTAACCCACTCGGCCTTGATTGGTAATGTGTGTCAGTTTAGAAAGATAGTTGGTGTGGTATAAGCTAGTCTTAGTAATTCACCGCCTAGTAATAGTTTGTTAGCCTGGAGTACTAGTGTCACTCTGGAATGGCCATGTTTCGAGTCAGAGTGGTAACGATAGATTCATGAAATGTGCTAAACTGGCTTAGTATCGTTGTGTGAATGTCTTAACCTAGAGAAGTATACTTCTAGAAATAGTATTCACTTGTTATTCACTGTTACTCTGTACGCAAAGACACACATTAAATACAATCGATCTAAACAAAATTGTTGATATTGAGGAACATAAAGCAACAATCATTGTAATGCGAGGCTTATCACAGTTTTATTTCATGACCCAGACCCGTGAATACCTCCCTTGAATTTTATAGGACTAACAGCGGTTCCCAACTATTGTGAACACGGGGCCCCACACAGTATTGGCCAGAATAGACATCAGTGGATAACAAGGTATCGAGGGCAGGCTACAAGACCAATACTTGCAGCCAAGCTTTGCTGACCCTTTGGAATAACTCAGTAGGGGTGCACAGCCCACACCTTGGGAGGCCTGGTCAAGGATAGGGGCCGCGGGGGCGTTGACTTCCGGAAAGACCTTCAAGTAGTATTAAGCTGTAGGTCTTAAGCACACAAACTTCTCACACTTATTGTTTTAATATTGCTTATATGTTTTGACCTAAAATGTTGAAAAGATCTGCTCATATTAACAGTCTGTAAGTTAACCATAATATAAGCACTCGTTTTTGTGACAAAAAAAAAAAAAGCAATTAAGTCACTTAATCTTTCCTACATCTCACAAACTTTATAGTAAATATCTATCATGTGTCAATGTTTGCTCGTTCATGAATGGCTCAATAAGTTTACGTTAACAATTTTCCAAAATTATGGATTGAGAACGTTTACGTTTATCATATAATGCTTGCGAGTTACTAGCACCTGTGTGAATAAATTCAGTTTTAAGGGTTCTTAAAACAATTTTGAAATGCACGAATATTATCCATCCTATATTAGTTAAATTTAAGACAATCAATAAAATTATTAAAACCTCTTAAATGAAAAACAGCGTATCCAGGTTCCCACTAAATTAAGTGATGTAATTTTAATCATCTAAAAAGACTTTTTTTTTTATTACTAACGAAATCATAATAACACGACTGCAAACAAATCACTGTACTTGTTTTACTTCTTTTTATTGTTTTACATAAAATTATATGATGTTTTGAGTTAGGAATCCTAAAGACACAATTATCAACATTGTTTGTTTATATAATTCTTAATTGGACATTTTATGAAAATTTTGTTATAAATGCAATAATTCTAGTAAATATTTTACTGAGAAGGATCTGACGAAAGTTTACTTATGGTAGAACCGACATTTTTTTTTTTTTTTTTTTTTTTTTTTTGTGAATACCTCATCACCATCTGGATTGCAAAAGACATTCCTAGTTATTTTTAAAGGACTCTCAAAGACATTGAGTTTCTAATGTTAAAAAAAATCATATTTACCCTGGTTTGTTTGCAATCTTGTCATTACGATTTCTTCATTCTTATTTTATCGTCTATGAACTATTGTACAGAAATACACGACGCTCTCCAAAACATGAAACGGTGTAATGAACGCATCTCTCTCCTGGTGTATATTAAAATAAACATTAATTTGCAATCTAAATATATTTTGCATTCCTAATTCCCTTAAAAATTAAAGATACCTAAATAGCATTGATCTATTTTCACCCTTCACAACAAATTTTATGACTGGAGCACTAATTTCTGTTGACTTCTTGGGCTTTCAACAAGAAGCGTCGCAGTCACATGTGAATTATCGACAGAAAACAGCTGTATGGCTCTCATGGGTAACTGCCCTAAATTGCTTGCTTCTCAAGTATTGGAAACTAAATGAAATACACTGTAATAAGGGTGATACAGTCTGACAATCCGACTGTGCTGCACCATGCCTTTGAAAAAATGGGTGGGTAATTAAAGAAAGTGGAATTCAGATTGTGAAGATAATTTGAAAATACAAAGAGGGAGAATGAGAGCGAACAGTAAAGGAGTAAAAAAAATCTTGCGGGAGAAAAACAGTTTGTCAGAAAGATATGTTTAAAAAAAATATAGACCGAAGATAGAATACGGAATACTAGAAGATAGTGAAAGGGCAGGAAATTGCTGGTAATAATTCAGGACGACGCTTTTTCCCTTTCTCTCAGAATAATATAATCACAAAAGAGTGACACAAGATCCCGTCTACGCTATTGGACATAGCATAAAATACAATCCACACAAATAACCCTCACACAGGAGACTGAAACTTATGACGACGTTTCGGTCCGACTTGGACCATTAACTAGTCGTGCTGAAATGTCGTAAGTGTCACTCTGTGCGGATTATTTGTGTATCACTCCAATCACGATTTTCTGCCTGTTTATTCATAAAATACAAAGCTAACACAAATAAGAAAATCCAGAAGTATTCATAAGAAAACACTAAGTTTTAGTTTATGATTTTTTAAGTTTATTGCATTTCTATATCAGTATAGAGATTTATATACGCATATTTCAATATAAATCTCTCGGTAGAGAATTATTAATGATAAGCTTTTGAAGAACCGGAGTAGAATATATAACTCCAGACAGGTAAACAATGACATAAATTAATCAAACAACGCAACCGATGGTACAAGAGAAATATGGACTCTCAGGAGAGACAATAATGTTTTATAAATTAAAACACCACAGGTAAACAATGACATAAATTAATCAAACAGCGCAACCGATGGTACAAGAGAAATATGGACTCTCAGGAGAGACAATAATGTTTTATAAATTAAAACACCACAGGTAAACAATGACATAAATTAATCAAACAACGCAACCGATGGTACAAGAGAAATATGGACTCTCAGGAGAGACAATAATGTTTTATAAATTAAAACACCAAACGAAAGAAATAATTTATCAACATTTAAGGCAAATATAAAAAAAAATGCTTTGAGTCACCGTTAAATAATCAATGTCAGTAATTCTTATCCTATGAAATGAGTATTTTATTTAAAGAACTAAAACAGTGTACATAAGGTATTCAATTTTCCAAGAATTATTAAATTTTCACAAGTATTATAATTGATAATTCATCCTTGATATTCATCTTTGAAAATATATCTTTGATAACTCATACATGATAATTCAACCTTGATAATTCATCCTTGATAATTCATCTAGTGGTAGCCTTTTCATATTCGTCCAAACTTCCTTACAAGTAGGATATTTCTCAGGAATGATTTCAACTATAGTACAATGTAATCTTTTCTGATAGTTTACATGAGATGTAAACTGCTAGCTACCTGGTTTCCATATTTAATCTGACAGTCGTAGGTGATGCAGCATGTCTTACAAGTGTCAACTGCAAACCACAGGTGGCTTAATGGTACAGCATGTGGATTGCTCCTGACAGAACCTCAGTTCGATCCCCTGAGTCTCTCTCTCTCTCTCTCTCTCTCTCTCTCTCTCTCTCTCTCTCTCTCTCTCTAATTTATTTTTTTTTTTTGATTGAGAACATATCTTATACAGACAGACATAATACAAATTTTTTTTTTAACACTGGCCGATTCCCACCAAGGCAGGGTGGCCCGAAAAAGAAAAACTTTCACCATCATTCACTCCATCACTGTCTTGCCAGAAGGGTGCTTTACACTACAGTTTTTAAACTGCAACATTAACACTGTTGAGAACAATAAGTACATACATAAATTACTACACACGCACACGTTGTTGGACACAGGAGAAGAAACCCGTCACAGACAAAACGAAAAAGAAAGACCATAATTTATTATTGTAATGACGAATGAGTGGTATTGATCAATGACAACACTGCACTAGCTAAGGATTCGCACCTATGTTGTACTGGCCCGCCATTGTGAGCGAAAACCACATGACGCCTTAACCCACAGAACCACCCAATCCTACAAGAACCAAGCACCCAGCCAAGCTAGGTGTTACTTTTGGTCGGAGAACTTACGGAGGTGTGGGAGCTTTCAAGCTAATTTCATTCTCATCCCTGTTTGGCGTACTAGCCTACGAGCAGCATCGTGGTTACAATATATATATATATATATATATATATATATATATATATATATATATATATATATATATATATATATATATATATATATATATATATATATAAATGCATGCTGCTGGCTCACAATGGAGGGCCAGTACAACATGGGTTCGAATCCTTGGCTTGCGCAATGTTGTTATTGATATATTCAGAACAAGCCACATGGGAATGGAAGTCTTTTGCTCTAGATCTTTCGTGCGTCCTCAGGAGCTATGCAGTGTTGCAAGACAGCAACAGATAGGGAAAGTTCTCTGAGGGAAGGCAGAAGCTATAAGAGGGTCCTCATGGAACAACCGCCAATCATACCTTCTGCCTTGCCTCAAAGAATTTCCTCTCCTTTGTTATCTTGCAACATTGCATAGCTTCTGACGATACAAGAGTGTGTGAAAGATATAGAGTTAAGGATTTTCATCCTCATGTGGTTTGTTCTGCGCATGCAAGCAAGCGCGCGCGCACACACACATACACATACATGGTAACTAACACACGTGGTAACTAAAACACACACACACACACACGGTAACTAAAACGCGCGCGCGCGCACACACACACACACACACACACACACACACACACACACACACACACACACGGGGCCAGGAGCTCGGACTCGACCCCCGCAACCTCAACTAGGTGAGTACAACTAGGTGAGTACACACACACACACACGGTAACTAACACACACATGGTAACTAACACACACACACACATATGGTAACTAACACACACGCACACACATATATTGTAACTAACATACACACACATTGTAACTAACACACGCACACACACACGCACACACGGTAACTAACACACACACATGGTAACTAACACACACGCACACACATATATTGTAACTAACACACACACACATATATTGTAACTAACACACACACACACACATATTGTAACTAACACACACACACACACACACAGCAGGGATAACAGGGAAGGCACTACAATGGATCAGGGAATACTTGTCAGGAAGACAGCAGCGAGTCATGGTACGTGGCGAGGTGTCAGAGTGGGCACCTGTGACCAGCGGGGTCCCACAGGGGTCAGTCCTAGGACCAGTGCTGTTTCTGGTATTTGTGAACGACATGACGGAAGGAATAGACTCTGTGGTGTCCCTGTTTGCAGATGACGTGAAGCTGATGAGAAGAAATCACTCGATCGAAGACCAGGCAGAACTACAAAGGGATCTGGACAGGCTGCAGACCTGGTCCAGCAATTGGCTCCTGGAGTTCAATCCCACCAAGTGCAAAGTCATGAAGATTGGGGAAGGGCAAAGAAGACCGCAGACGGAGTACAGTCTAGGGGGCCAGAGACTACAAACCTCACTCAAGGAAAAAGATCTTGGGGTGAGTATAACACCAGGCACATCTCCTGAAGCGCACATCAACCAAATAACTGCTGCAGCATATGGGCGCCTAGCAAACCTCAGAACAGCATTCCGACATCTTAATAAGGAGTCATTCAGGACCCTGTACACCGTGTACGTTAGGCCCATATTGGAGTATGCGGCACCAGTTTGGAACCCACACCTAGCCATGCACGTAAAGAAACTAGAGAAACTGCAAAGGTTTGCAACAAGACTAGTCCCAGAGCTAAGAGGTATGTCCTACGAGGAGAGGTTAAGGGAAATCAACCTGACGACAATGGAGGACAGGAGAGATAGGGGGGACATGATAACGACATACAAAATACTGAGAGGAATTGACAAAGTGGACAAAGACAGGATGTTCCAGAGATTGGACACAGTAACAAGGGGACACAGTTGGAAGTTGAAGACACAGATGAATCACAGGGATGTTAGGAAGTATTTCTTCAGCCACAGAGTAGTCAGTAAGTGGAATAGTTTGGGGAGCGATGTAGTGGAGGCAGGATTCATACATAGCTTTAAGCAGAGGTATGATAAAGCTCACGGCTCAGGGAGAGTGACCTAGTAGCGATCAGTGAAGAGGCGGGGCCAGGAGCTCGGACTCGACCCCCGCAACCTCAACTAGGTGAGTACAATTAGGTGAGTGTACACACACACACACACATATGGTAACTAACACACACATATGGTAACTAACACACACACACACACACACACACACACACACACACACACGTCACTAACATACACACACACACACAAACACACATGTCACTAACATACACACACACACACAAACACACATGTCACTAACACACACACACACACACACACACACACACATGTATATATTAATGCAAAAAATCTAATAGAAAATGGATAAAGTAAGTCCCCCCAAATTAAAAAAAAGTTGTGGAAATTTAATTTTTGCATTTTCAAATTAACAAATCAAATTAAGGTTTTAAAAATCAGATTGTTTAAAAAAGCGTTAAAATCTGTTTGGTTTTCTATATATCTATTTCAATACTTTTAAAAATTTCTTCAAATACTTAGAAATTGTACCCTGGTGGCCTGGTGGTTAACGCTCTCGCTTCACACGGCGAGGGCCTGGCTTCGATTCCCAGCCAGAGTAGAAACATTGGACGTGTTTCTTTCCACCTGTTGTCTATGTTCCCCATCAGTAAAATGGGTACCTGGGTGTTAGTCGACTGGTGTGGGTCGCATCCTGGGACACTGACCTAAGGAGGCCTGGTCACAGACCGGGCCGCGGGGGCGTTGACCCCCGGAACTCTCTCCAGATAAACTCCAGATATATAAAACTCTTCAGGGATAACATATACATTTTCTATATATAAATCTCAAAGCATCTCAGTACCATATATACAAAAAAAATCACTAAGTGTTGTCCGTAGGAAACAGAATTCCTTGTTGAAATAGTGATCAATCATGCTGTTGGTGCCCGTTCTCCAGTCACCACACCCTGGCTGTTCAAGCCCTTGTTAAGAACATAAGAAAAAAGGAGCCCACTCATATACTTGGCTAACCTATTTTTTAAAGCTACAGTTGTTTATTCACAGCTAGGAGGTATTAGTGTATAGCCGGGACGAGTGTATAGCCGGGACGAGTGTATAGCCGGGACGAGTGTATAGCCGGGACGAGTGTATAGCCGGGACGAGTGTGTAGCCGGGACGAGTGTGTAGCCGGGACGAGTGTGTAGCCGGGACGAGTGTATAGCCGGGACGAGTATGTGGCCGGGACGAGTGTGTGGCCGGGACGAGTGTGTAGCCGGGACGAGTGTATAGCCGGGACGAGTGTATAGCCGGGACGAGTGTATAGCCGGGACGAGTGTATAGCCGGGACGAGTGTATAGCCGGGACGAGTGTATAGCCGGGACGAGTGTATAGCCGGGACGAGTGTATAGCCGGGACGAGTGTATAGCCGGGACGAGTGTATAGCCGGGACGAGTGTATAGCCGGGACGAGTGTATAGCCGGGACGAGTGTATAGCCGGGACGAGTGTATAGCCGGGACGAGTGTATAGCCGGGACGAGTGTATAGCCGGGACGAGTGTATAGCCGGGACGAGTGTATAGCCGGGACGAGTGTATAGCCGGGACGAGTGTATAGCCGGGACGAGTGTGTAGCCGGGACGAGTGTGTAGCCGGGACGAGTGTGTGGCCGGGACGAGTGTGTGGCCGGGACGAGTGTGTGGCCGGGACGAGTGTGTGGCCGGGACGAGTGTGTGGCCGGGACGAGTGTGTGGCCGGGACGAGTGTGTAGCCGGGACGAGTGTATAGCCGGGACGAGTGTATAGCCGGGACGAGTGTGTGGCCGGGACGAGTGTGTGGCCGGGACGAGTGTGTGGCCGGGACGAGTGTGTGGCCGGGACGAGTGTGTGGCCGGGACGAGTGTGTAGCCGGGACGAGTGTATAGCCGGGACGAGTGTATAGCCGGGACGAGTGTATAGCCGGGACGAGTGTATAGCCGGGACGAGTGTATAGCCGGGACGAGTGTGTGGCCGGGACGAGTGTGTGGCCGGGACGAGTGTGTGGCCGGGACGAGTGTGTGGCCGGGACGAGTGTGTGGCCGGGACGAGTGTGTAGCCGGGACGAGTGTGTAGCCGGGACGAGTGTATAGCCGGGACGAGTGTATAGCCGGGACGAGTGTATAGCCGGGACGAGTGTATAGCCGGGACGAGTGTATAGCCGGGACGAGTGTATACCTAGGACGAGTGTATTGCTGGGACGAGATTATAACTTAGAAGAGAGAGAGAGAGAGAGAGCAAGCGCAAGAGAGCAAGCGCAAGAGAGCAAGCTACAGGTCTCAGTAATATGCTAGACTAATTATCCTATAATTTTCTGACCAGAATAACTTAATTGCATTGCCTCAAGTTTTTCTCTTCATCTAAATAGCGACTGTATTCTGGGCACTTTAGTGCAGAACTTGGAGCAAATATTTCAAATTCTGATAAAAGATTAATGGTGGTGAGAGTCTGTGCTCTTATTTCAGCAGTGGTTGCTGCATCTCAATTTGTTTGAATATTGAGAAGGCGGAATATAGCAACGACGCTGGGAAAAAAAATGGAATTGGAAAATGCAAAGTTTGAGGCAAGGAAATGAAATTAACATGTTAGGACTCGGGAAAATGAAGAGATGGGAAGATGTAGGGATTAAATTTTATTTGCAAATGCTTAAGAGAAAGAAAATATGGAAGAAATGTGATATTTTTGGGTAGATGGGACGAAATGTTTGTAGCGAAAGGGGTAAAGGATTAGATGAAGGGAGAAAGAGGAAAAAAATCATCCTGATTTCGTTCATGAAGGAAGGCAAATGCAGCAGAAATAGGATTACTTTTAAGAATAGCAAAAGTCCAAAGGTGGTGTATAGAATATAAAGAGTTGAGAATAATAATTATTACCAGCTTACTAGTAACCTTGCTAACTCTCCAACAATACGTTATCCCTATGTATGATAATCGGTTTTATGTTATACCTGTGCCTAAATAAATTTATACGCCTGCAGGATAATCAAGCCCCTTCTACTTAAAATCTAATATAATCCCTCCCTCCAACGTTTTCTGGGACAACCCGTTACCAAGAAGTCCTTAAACCCTCATTTTATAAATACATTTTTTTATTGTCGCCATCATGGTCTGCTATGCTATTTCGAAATGATCAAACCACATCAACTATTTCTCCGCCATATAATAGTACAATAATGTCTTATAGGTTACCCTTAAAAAATTCTTCATATAATACTACACGCACACCCCACAACCACACATTATTTACCTGTACGCATACGTACAGATGTGTATGAAGCTTCTTCGTCATTTCCATCAGGCTTAGCAGTGTGTCACAGGTGTCAGACCACAACATACAAGTGCTCAATCCAACACACTTGTAATGTTTTAGAGAACTACTGCCTCAGTTCGCCTAATTTGCGATTGTGTGTCTGATGTTCTCTTCACGCATCATACTCCTTCCGACGTCTTGTTACCAGGCTTGCAGTGAGGATTGTAAGTGCCAAGGCATACCCAATGCGGAAACCAATTTAGCTTGAAATGGAGACTAAACATTCTTGTACATTGCATACATTGCTGACCTGACAGGTAAATATCACGTGCTAAATTCGATCTGGTCACTGCTTTTACTGTAACTTAGTAGAGATGCTGCACTCTGTGCTGTTCATCAGTATTTATTAACTCTATTCATTCGATCGTGTTACAGTGGCGCCTCTAATCTCCTCTTTGGTGAACATGGCATCTTTTCTGCCTGGTCATTAACAAGATCTCAGGAAGACTGTCCAATGAGCTCTACATCTTATTCTTGGATAATGGCACTGCTGGCTCTGCGGAATCCGTCCTGTAGAACGTCAGAAACATGTACGGTCTCGGAGTGAAGCTTGGACTATCCAAATCAGTCACCTTGCCGGAAGCACGAGCTATTGATCCAGCAGACAGCACTTTCTCTGGTGCTGCTTTCAGTTTCATTGCCATCGATCTGATTCTAAGAAAAAATATCATATACCTCAGAAAGATAGAAGGCCGGACTGGAGAAGTTGACACATGATATTTTCTTCCTACTCAGTAAATTTCAGTTCCTCCCACTTCTTGCGATGCTCCGCAGCTGTCAGCCATCACAAACTCTAAGAATATCACACCTAAAAATCCATGTTCGAAATCGTCCTGAACTTTTCCTTTGATGACAAAACAAGGGGGCTTGGGAATACGTATAGTCTCCTGAATTGACCAATGAACTTTAGTATCGTTGCTGACTGGGAGGCACTGCTTCAGCATCAAGACGAGCTGTGATGCTGGTCTGCAAACTGTGCAGCACCATTACAGAAAAAGTGGATAAAAATATGCTCGCTGCTGCAACATGCATCAAGGAGTCTTTGTTATAAAGCAACGAATGCACATCATTCGAGAGACTTCCTTTTAACAATTCCTGTTTCAGCAATGGGCACATGTCTAGACCCACTGGCCCTCTGTACTGTAGTGTAGTAGGTAGGTAGTAGCTTGGTAGACAGCAGCCGCCCAGGAAGGTACTTACGTCCTGCCAAGTAAGTGTAAAACAAAAACCTGTACTTGTTTTACATGATGGTAGGATTGCTGGTGTCATTTATCTCATCAACATGCAAGATTTCTGGAACATCTTGCTACTTTTGCTTACACTTAGGTCACACTACGCATGCATGTACAAGCGTATATATACACACTTCTTTGGGATTTCTTTTATTTTCTTACTTGCTCTTGTTTATTTCCTCTTATTTCCGAGGAGGAGTGGAACAGAATTCCTCCCTAAGCCAGGCGTGTCGTAAGAGGCGACTAAAATGCCGGGAGCAAAGGGTTAATAACCCCTTCTCCTGTACACATTACTAAAGTTAAAAATAGAAACATTCGTTTTCTTTTTGGGCCACCCTGCATCGGTGGGATACGGCCGGTTTGTTGAAAGAAGAAATATAATTATATATATATATATATATATATATATATATATATATATATATATATATATATATATATATATATATATATATATATATATATATATATATATATATATATATTAAACTTTGACCATTAGTAATATCGACGAGCGAGAAACATGATTCTTTGATGAAACTTGTGGCACTTTTTCGGGAGAGACCAAATACTACTGACCTTAACGGGACAAAGGGGAACTGGTGAGCCAATTTTTTTCTTTTGTGAGGCTACAAGATCGGTGGCAAGAATGGAAGGGGATATACTGCATTTAGAAAGAGGAGAGTAAAACGTTGCGAGTAGATAGGAAGAGAAATGTAAGGTAGGATAGGTAGCCTGAGTGCCTGACGTGGGTTTAAAGAGAGTGGTTTTTGTCACATAGTGAAGGGTGTTTTCATGTTGTGTGTTTGTACTGAATATATGCTAAATAACGTATTATCAATTTTTAGCTTTTCTATAGAATTTAATTGGTAGAAGCTGATATTCTAAAAGCTTATAGATAAGCCTTGTATAAAAATAATTATTTTGTGTTCCTTTTCCACACGTTCATGAGCTTAATTAAGGTACGTTTTAATAAATAGAATCTCTATAGGATAAGTATTTCTTCTCGTATTTTAATTTCAGGTTCCTACAAATACCTTTCACGCATCTAACGGGAGAGTTAGAACCTGCTTGTTTTTCTGTAGAAGTGGGGAATCACTAGACCCGTTCGGCTTGTTCAGTGCCTGGGGAGTGGAAGAAGGTAGAGTTCGATCCGTGGAGTATAATATTAGCTCCAATTCATTGATCAAGAGCTCTTCCTCGGCCTCATTGCACCTTCCTTCCCGTGAAGGATATGACGTACAACAGACTTCTCTCTGTGCTAGAACCGGGATTACTTCATTAACAGCTTTGTTAGCTTATTAAAAAAAAAAAAAGAACAGGAAATCTATTATCCAAGAAGAATCAAATTAAGAATTTAATCTCCCTCTAATATGACGAACAAGTAATTCAATTTAAAGTCAGTAAAAATTGGTTTTCAATAGACTACTAAAAATTGCATTATTAAAAGGTATTAATTTAATTTCAGACATGGGACTTCATTATTACGCTCTATTGCAATGTTGCATGCATTGTTTTTATGGTTTAAAATAGTACTTAAATTTATCCACTGGATATGCATTTCTGAAGAGTAAGAAGATTTTTCTCCTGTAACCTGAACATTACCAATCAGCGATACTTTATTCTCTATTAACTAGTCACATAGAGCGAAAGGAACGGAGAGGTGAGGGGCGGGACTATTAGAACGAGAGGAGGTGATAGTAGCATAATGGTAGAAATAGTGATGGTGGTAGTAGCAGCAGCAGCAGTAGTAGTGGTAGTAGTAGTAGCAGCAGCAACAGCAGTAGTAGTAACAGTAGTAGCAGTTGAGGTAGTCTAAGGACACAAGTTTCATTCTCCTATGTTCGGGTTATTTGTGCATATTTTATTCTCTAAATTGCGGACTGAAATAGATACTCTATGATAATACTGTATACTGTGAGAAACATCTCTAGATGCATGTAATTTTGCACAGGTAAGTATCCTGAAGTCGTAGGTTTTTCGAGAAAAAATGGGTTAGGCAAGCCGGAGGAGGTAGCGAAGCGACTCGTGTCGAGAATGAAGAGAGCTGGCGGAAGCCAAGGACGTAGTACATATTAAATGCATTAAGCAATATATAATTCTATCAGAATTTCCAGAAATTGCTATCTGAGTATAACTGAAGTATTGATATCTTGTACTGTTATTATTAAAGTAATAATGATTTCTTATTAGTAGTATTAAATTTGTTGGGATACTCTAAATTAATCATACAACGAATGGGTAATGGAAGGTAATCAGGTCTGATACAAACAAGAATAAGGTAGCTCCAGTTCCTCGTATCAAAAGCCCTTCCTCAAAATCAAGTCTCCTGCACTAGCAATGCGACAAACAAAACAATTAACACAATATTCTTGGGGGGTGGGGGAGTATTCCTTGAACACTGAGTTCATTAGCTTCGCCAGTGTTCATATCGCGATGTTGCAGCCAGGAGGAGAGGCACATTTTCCAAGGCATAAGTAATGCATCAGTTAATCAAACTTGTGCCGCTGTTTCTTTGATCTCTCTCCTTTGTTACAGTATTCATCAAATACACGCTTTTCCTAAAATAAACAAGTGAAACAATTAAAAATGGGGATACATTGCTTTTTGACAATGGTATGAATGACATATATATTATGTATTATATATGCGCGGCATGGCCGGGGATCGATCCCGAGCCACCTAGTTCCGCCCCGTGGGAAGGGAGACAACGTTCGCGACGCTCTAACCACTGGATCAACAATCCTAAAAATACCATGCACCCAGTAGAACTGGGTACAATTCATGGTACGAGGAATACCAGTTTTCACAAGCAAGTGGTTTTGAATCATTAATCGAAATACGGAACTTATGATTCAAAACCTCTTGTTTCGTGCTTTCATTAATAAACAGACTGTTCGTGAAGGCTGGTATTCAGACTGAAGTAGGTTGCAATTAGCTCGAGCTTACCACGGCCACGTATGTCCTTGTACCGTGAATCATGCCCAGTTCTACTGGGTGCATGGTATTTTTAGAAATGTTGGTCCAGTGGTCAGTGTCGCTAACGTTGTCTTGCTTCCCACGGGGCAGAACAAGATGGCGCGGAATCGGTCCCCGGCCATGCCGCAGTTTGGCTAATGATTATATATATAATATGTATATATAAATAATATCGCCTCAGGCCGGAGGTATGAAACTAGTTGAGAATAATCATCATATACGCAAGGAAGCTAGATGCATACGAAACAGAAGAGCAAAATAACTGTCTACTGAATGTAAGAGAGGATGAGCACTGTAGTTCATTGACTACATCTGTCAACGTCTTCACACATCCGCAACTCTTGCTAAACGAGAGCTACGCCACATGTGGCTTCATGAGGTCCTCCCGAGCACTACATGTACTGTACAACACTGGTGACCGGGAATCCTAGTCATTATCACACCACAGGGCACCATGTGTGAAGCT
Organism: Cherax quadricarinatus; assembly: GCF_038502225.1. Classification (NCBI taxonomy): domain Eukaryota; kingdom Metazoa; phylum Arthropoda; class Malacostraca; order Decapoda; family Parastacidae; genus Cherax; species Cherax quadricarinatus. The sequence goes on along the minus strand of NC_091355.1, from coordinate 14,794,091 downwards.
CACTGGTGGCGTAAGCTTCATGCCAGTATCCTACCACATGAATGACATGATCCCAGGAATTGGAGCACCTCCTCTTCCTCGGATTTAACCTACTTTTCTCATATTCCTCTCATTTCCATACAGGATTAGCCATTTCATGAGTGTATACTTTCATGCGAGTATATAATTTAACGAGTGTATACTTTCACTTGAGTATATGCTTTCGTGTGAGTATATACTTTCACGTGAGTACATACTTTCACGTGACTATACTTGCTGTGAGTATATACTTTCATATGAATATAAACTGTGGTGCGAGTATACCAGCCCTGAGCACCACATGTGATGCCATGATAGGATACTACCCAGGAGATAGCCATTCCACCGCTCAGCCACAGGATACTACCCAGGAGATAGTCATTCCACCGCTCAGCCACAGGATACTACCCAGGAGATAGTCATTCCACCGCTCAGCCACAGGATACTACCCAGGAGATAGTCATTCCACCGCTCAGCCACAGGATACTACCCAGGAGATAGTCATTCCACCGCTCAGCCACAGGATACTACCCAGGAGATAGTCATTCCACCGCTCAGCCACAGGATACTACCCAGGAGATAGTCATTCCACCGCTCAGCCACAGGATACTACCCAGGAGATAGTCATTCCACCGCTCAGCCACAGGATACTACCCAGGAGATAGTCATTCCACCGCTCAGCCACAGGATACTACCCAGGAGATAGTCATTCCACCGCTCAGCCACAGGATACTACCCAGGAGATAGTCATTCCACCGCTCAGCCACAGGATACTACCCAGGAGATAGTCATTCCACCGCTCAGCCACAGGATACTACCCAGGAGATAGTCATTCCACCGCTCAGCCACAGGATACTACCCAGGAGATAGTCATTCCACCGCTCAGCCACAGGATACTACCCAGGAGATAGTCATTCCACCGCTCAGCCACAGGATACTACCCAGGAGATAGTCATTCCACCGCTCAGCCACAGGATACTACCCAGGAGATAGTCATTCCACCGCTCAGCCACAGGATACTACCCAGGAGATAGTCATTCCACCGCTCAGCCACAGGATACTACCCAGGAGATAGTCATTCCACCGCTCAGCCACAGGATACTACCCAGGAGATAGTCATTCCACCGCTCAGCCACAGGATACTACCCAGGAGATAGTCATTCCACCGCTCAGCCACAGGATACTACCCAGGAGATAGTCATTCCACCGCTCAGCCACAGGATACTACCCAGGAGATAGTCATTCCACCGCTCAGCCACAGGATACTACCCAGGAGATAGTCATTCCACCGCTCAGCCACAGGATACTACCCAGGAGATAGTCATTCCACCGCTCAGCCACAGGATACTACCCAGGAGATAGTCATTCCACCGCTCAGCCACAGGATACTACCCAGGAGATAGTCATTCCACCGCTCAGCCACAGGATACTACCCAGGAGATAGTCATTCCACCGCTCAGCCACAGGATACTACCCAGGAGATAGTCATTCCACCGCTCAGCCACAGGATACTACCCAGGAGATAGTCATTCCACCGCTCAGCCACAGGATACTACCCAGGAGATAGTCATTCCACCGCTCAGCCACAGGATACTACCCAGGAGATAGTCATTCCACCGCTCAGCCACAGGATACTACCCAGGAGATAGTCATTCCACCGCTCAGCCACAGGATACTACCCAGGAGATAGTCATTCCACCGCTCAGCCACAGGATACTACCCAGGAGATAGTCATTCCACCGCTCAGCCACAGGATACTACCCAGGAGATAGTCATTCCACCGCTCAGCCACAGGATACTACCCAGGAGATAGTCATTCCACCGCTCAGCCACAGGATACTACCCAGGAGATAGTCATTCCACCGCTCAGCCACAGGATACTACCCAGGAGATAGTCATTCCACCGCTCAGCCACAGGATACTACCCAGGAGATAGTCATTCCACCGCTCAGCCACAGGATACTACCCAGGAGATAGTCATTCCACCGCTCAGCCACAGGATACTACCCAGGAGATAGTCATTCCACCGCTCAGCCACAGGATACTACCCAGGAGATAGTCATTCCACCGCTCAGCCACAGGATACTACCCAGGAGATAGTCATTCCACCGCTCAGCCACAGGATACTACCCAGGAGATAGTCATTCCACCGCTCAGCCACAGGATACTACCCAGGAGATAGTCATTCCACCGCTCAGCCACAGGATACTACCCAGGAGATAGTCATTCCACCGCTCAGCCACAGGATACTACCCAGGAGATAGTCATTCCACCGCTCAGCCACAGGATACTACCCAGGAGATAGTCATTCCACCGCTCAGCCACAGGATACTACCCAGGAGATAGTCATTCCACCGCTCAGCCACAGGATACTACCCAGGAGATAGTCATTCCACCGCTCAGCCACAGGATACTACCCAGGAGATAGTCATTCCACCGCTCAGCCACAGGATACTACCCAGGAGATAGTCATTCCACCGCTCAGCCACAGGATACTACCCAGGAGATAGTCATTCCACCGCTCAGCCACAGGATACTACCCAGGAGATAGTCATTCCACCGCTCAGCCACAGGATACTACCCAGGAGATAGTCATTCCACCGCTCAGCCACAGGATACTACCCAGGAGATAGTCATTCCACCGCTCAGCCACAGGATACTACCCAGGAGATAGTCATTCCACCGCTCAGCCACAGGATACTACCCAGGAGATAGTCATTCCACCGCTCAGCCACAGGATACTACCCAGGAGATAGTCATTCCACCGCTCAGCCACAGGATACTACCCAGGAGATAGTCATTCCACCGCTCAGCCACAGGATACTACCCAGGAGATAGTCATTCCACCGCTCAGCCACAGGATACTACCCAGGAGATAGTCATTCCACCGCTCAGCCACAGGATACTACCCAGGAGATAGTCATTCCACCGCTCAGCCACAGGATACTACCCAGGAGATAGTCATTCCACCGCTCAGCCACAGGATACTACCCAGGAGATAGTCATTCCACCGCTCAGCCACAGGATACTACCCAGGAGATAGTCATTCCACCGCTCAGCCACAGGATACTACCCAGGAGATAGTCATTCCACCGCTCAGCCACAGGATACTACCCAGGAGATAGTCATTCCACCGCTCAGCCACAGGATACTACCCAGGAGATAGTCATTCCACCGCTCAGTCACTAAGTTTGATGAAGTTCAAACTTCATAAAGTATGATTTAAGAGTTTAAGATTTTTGAGGAAAAAAGTGATTAAAGACCCAAGTTAATGTCTCTTAAAATTTCTATTTATTCTTATATGCATTAAATACAAGACCTGTCAGATTACATGAGTCGCCAGATACAAAAAAAAAAAAAAAAAAAAAAAAAAAAAAAAAAAAAAAAAAACTCACGTAAAGACTCTAAATTCAGAAATAATCACGCTTAAAATTAACATTCATTAGTAATATATGCATTTTTCAGGCTGAGGCGGATTTAAGATAAATTTATCAAGTTTCAGCATTCCATAACAGATACTTTTTTTTTTTAACTACTGGAATGTTAATGATTTAGTAATGTAAGATTTCATTCCCTGCCCCCCTCTTCCCGCCCCCCACACAAAAAAATGCGCACAACAGGTCTGTCATAGCTCGCAACCCAGGCTCAGCTTTAGGGTTAAAAACAAAATTGACATCTTCATAGTTAATTAACAATCCAGGTCTTTTTATCAGTAAGATCAGATGAGGCATTTTGAAGTTATTGCACAGAAACCAATATCTCGGTTTGTTCAACACTATGGACTAATTGACACCTGAAAAACCCCACAACCCAATCCTGCCTTTCTTATTTTTATAACATTCACAAGCATCGAAAATTTGAAATTGATCAGACGTGTTATTACTGGACGGAAGCCAGTATCTTCAGTTTATGTAAGAAAAATTTGACTTTTTTTTTTTTTTAGACTTAATCAGCTCAGTAACAATTCATTAAGAAAAATATGCAAGTCGTGAAAGCTTATCGGAGTCCTTCAACTAAGATCAATAATCGCAACATTTTTAATTATGTTGTAAATCTGGCAGCGTTGCTGTACTGAGAATTGGTTTCCACTAGGCACACTAGTGTTTAAAGTTTGAAACCGTTCGTAAACCACGTTAATGCATAAAAAATAGCTCCCAATTACAAAAAATTATTTAAATGACTATAAAGTTTATCGAAGATTTGATACACCGGTACTGAAAGTTTGAATCCAATCAGAAGAAGTGAAGTTATCGCACGGTCCGTAAATCTGACAAATTGGCACCTACACGGCCCAATAACAGTCTGAAAACAGGAACACAAATTTTAAACTCTGAGCTTCCTCAAATACACACTTTCCTACCCTTCTTGGTTAGTTTTCATTATATTAAGTATTGAGCAACAATAGTTTGCCGAAGACGTGTAATGATATCTGAATATTTATGAGGCTTCCTGGTTAATTAATTATTATGCCTAATTATCCAACATTCTTACTACTTCAGAGAGAGGAAATTATAGTTACCAGCATCTTAACAAAGTCTTGATGGTTTAATTATACTGATAAATTATGAAGTGAAGGATGAGGGAGCTAAGGACCAGATGGTGTTGATTACTGATGATGTATTAATATCTGTCCTGAGTCGGTGCTTAATTAAAGCGCCCGGCATGTTGTTGTCCTCTTCCTCAGTGTTACTGACATCTAATGGTTATAATCATAACACTAATTTTTAAAGGGATGAAGGGGTAAGCCAGCGGAAAACCTCGGTCAGATGACCAAAAGCTCCAGCTGCAGGTCATCATATGACTAAGAATCGCGTCAGGAAACACTTGTCCTGTTTCTTGGCAAACCTTACCTAACCTAATCAATGTTACGGACACCACAGAAATCCGAAATTCGCTCTAGGTCATTCAGTAGCGGTGATGTAGATATGGTGATGGTAGAACAAGATATCTGGTATCCAAGCACGACTTGTTTCTGTCAGAGTTTAAGTTAGACTGCCGCCCGTGTAATGTACTTTATACGTTAGTAATGTAATTCTCTTCACTATGTTATGAGTAATATCGGTGAGGTTTTCTTGCTGTGTTTATCACTTGCTTAGAAAAACTTAGTCACTCACAGGAGAGTCCTTGACCCTGGTGAGGGATTCGTGATCCAAGGAATGGAACCTCACCACTTCTTCCCTCGGATCAAACCTGGTTGTCTTTATTTCTCAAGACACTGTATGACTCCTACGGATTTAGCCCTCCCCTCCCCGCCTCTCCTTCCATGAACTTGATGTAAAAAAAATAAGCCGGAGATTGATTATTGTTCTACTCACTGATATTTTCTTTCGTAATCATAACCTAATTTAGGTACATTTGTAGGGAAAGCACTTCAGTTTACTTTCTTAATTTACGTTTTTAGTATTTTTAGTGTTATATAGGTTCTGGTTATCTCAGGTCAGTGTTACATAGGTTCTGGTTATCTCAGGTCAGTGTTACATAGGTTCTGGTTATCTCAGGTCAGTGCTACATAGGTTCTGGTTATCTCAGGTCAGTGTTACATAGGTTCTGGTTATCTCAGGTCAGTGTTACATAGGTTCTGGTTATCTCAGGTCAGTGCTACATAGGTTCTGGTTATCTTAGGTCAGTGCTACATAGGTTCTGGTTATCTCAGGTCAGTGCTACATAGGTTCTGGTTATCTCAGATCAGTGCTACATAGGTTCTGGTTATCTCAGGTCAGTGCTACATAGGTTCTGGTTGTCTTAGGTCAGTGCTACACAGGTTCTGGTTGTCTCAGGTCAGTGTTACATAGGTTCTGGTTGTATCAGGTCAGTGTTATATAGGCTCTGGGTATCTCATGTCAGGTAGTGTTATATAGGCTCTGGGTATCTCATGTCAGGTAGTGTTAAATATGTGTTGGATATCTTGTGATGCGACCAAAATGCGCTATTGAGTATAAATATTTTTTCTCGACTTTTGTTGCTAGCTTCGATTTTTTTAATTACGTGAACCGTAAAATATTGGTGGCATATTCAATCCAGATTTTTTTGCCCCTATAGTGAGAATTTACCTAAATTCCAAGAGTTGTATATTTCAAAGCTTTTTTTTTATCGGCTATTGAGTTGACAAGAATGGGAAGAAGAAAAAGTATAAAAAAATAGTGGGAACGAATCTGTAAGAAGACAAGAAGAGAAAGATAAGAAAGGGTAAGTGGAATAACCACTTTGGGCTAATTTTAAGTAAGTGTTTTCTGACATGTAGTGTAGATTTATATGGCTCAATGTACATATGCGGAGAGTTTGGTTTAATTCCAGTTTTAAGGATTAACATATCTTGAGTGGTGTTGCAGATGTATGTTGCAGTCTTCATGACCTTCTTATATTAGATAGGCTTTAAATGTAATACCCACAACTCCGTATGTAACCCATCTTCATATGAAAACTTTGTTTTAAATGTGTGTACTCACCTAATTGTGGTTGCAGGGGTCGAGACTTAGCTCCTCTGTGTGTCCGCGCGCGCGTGTGTGTGAGTGAAGGAGAATGAGTATGAGAGTGAATGTAACTGAAGAATGATGCTAAGGGTGAGCTAGAGTTAGAATGAGAGTGAAGGCGAGAGGAAGTGTGTGTGACAGAGCAATGGAAAGTCCTTTGTGAGCTGGGAGAGTCCTTTGTGAGAGCTAGAAATATTGTGTTATGGAGAGGGAGAGGGGGGGAGAGGGGAGAGAGAGAGAGAGAGAGAGAGAGAGAGAGAGAGAGAGAGAGAGAGAGAGAGAGAGAGGGAGGGAGAGGAGGGCTGGGGAGGGTCATCGCACTATCTGCTGGAGCAGTGATCGTATTTCACACTTGGCCGTCGTCAGTGTTACCCAACTGTTGGGGGTTTATACATAATAGTAAGTGATGGAGGTGGAATGGTGGAGAGAGATGGTGGATCAGGGAGGGAGGAAGAGAGAGAATGGTTGCAGACTAGGGATGGGATGGGATGGGGGATGATAGTAGGAGAGGAGATGGAAGGTCGTATACTAGAAAGCAAGTGAAAGCCGGTTGAGTAGAATTGTTGATATTAGTTAGTGGAAAAGAGAAATTGCTGATGCTTTGCCGAAAGTAGGAACAGGAACAGGAGGAGGAGAAAGAAGAAGAGGGGAGAAAAGATAAATAGCTGGGCAAAGGGCGGTGATGAAGAAAGAAAATGGAAAGCTCCGTGACTGATGTGGTTTGAAAGCCTTGGCAACAATGTTGGTGTTTCTTCTGCTACGAGTCAGAAACCACCACAACCTGGACCAGGAGCTATGGGTCAGCCCTTGCTTGTTTACAAAGAATTTTTTTCTGAGACTTCTTTTAATATTTCATAAAAAAATTGAGTTAATACACTCTCCCTTTTTTTTTTTTTATCTAAATCTTCTTGTGATAACGGTAGTTTCATCAAACACTTTACAGTGTAGGCATCGACCTCCAGCTCCAGGTCCCACTACTAATTAGGCTGTAAATATTTGAACAGTTTAAATTCCAGCTTCAGGGTCTGAAAGATTAACTTTTAAGTGTTTGAAAGTTGACCTCCAGTGATTTGGAGTCTTGAAAGTGTTGCGTTACACACCGGCTTTTTGGCCTCTTATTCTATGGCCTCTCGTGAGTGTTGAGGTACAGCTCCTTGGCTCCTTAAGGTTGAGCTGAAGCTAGAGGAATGTTATGCGTGTGAGGATCCAGAAGCAATGAGTAACCTTTGACAGTATAATTATCAGCGATCGAGATTCGTATATAGTTAGGTGTCCCATTTTTTTTTTTTTGCCGTCCCCTTTATTGTCGTCTTGGTCGTCATCTTGGTCTTCTGCCTGGTCGTTTTGGTTTTCCTGATCATCTAGGTCTTTTAGGCCTTGGTCTTGGTTTTCGTCCTGGTCTTCTTGGTTTTGGTTTTCGTCTTCAGTAAGTTTATTACCGATCTATTACTCGCCGCCTCCTCTGATCGACCTCAAACACTTAACACTTGAGATTCTTCGTATTTATTGTTGCTTCTTATTTTTCTGTTTTAGAAAAAAAATTTGTAGGGACATTAACCGGAGTAATAACAAATTGGTAGACCTGCGGCAGTTATTATTATTATTATTCTTATTATGATTCTTTTAGTAATCACAACTGATAACGAAACACTGAAAGTCATGCGATTTATTCTTTGAATATTTGCCTTACATGTGACAAAATTTCTCACTCTTTAAAAGTATTAACTTTCATTCTAGAATGTTATTGTCTTCGGTATAGGTTCAAAAAAATATAAAACTAATTATCTTAAAATTAGAAAATTAGCCTTTAAAGAATACTAATTTTTTTTCTTAAAGGATTGTTACTTTGGTGCAAATTTCTCCACTCCTTCATTTTAGATATTCATAAGAAAAATACACGTTTATTTTTTAGCTATATCATACACTCTATGGATTTGCGATATTCAGTCAAGCTGTAAAATCTCATTAAATGTCAAATTTCATGTATTATTATTGTTTAATGTATTATCTATTTTGTTACTTGGCTTTATCACACCAATTCGTTGAAAAATTTAAGTACTAACGTCATGGCTCGAATAATTCGCAAATAATTCTTCTATGGAAGAGAACATTTTAATCTATGTTTGGGCTCACTCTGGCCTATTAGCGAGAAAAACTGAAAGACAAATAACTAGAAAATCAGAACACAGAGGATAGAAAGTTAGGAGAAACGTTGTGATAAAAATACGAAGAAAAAAAATCAGGAAGTATTATTGTAATTATTTATTATTGTTAGTACTAGTAAATATAACGCAGAGAATCCATAGTTTGGAAATTAGGAGGAGGTGCAGATTTAATAAAATTATTATCCAGAGGGCTGAGGAGAGGTTGAGGTGGGTCGGACATTTACAGAGCATGGAACGAAATAGAATGACTTTGAGAGCGTATAAATCTGCAGTGGAAGGAAGGCGGGGTAGAGGTCGGCCTAGGAAAGGTTAGATGGAGGGGGTAAAGGAGGTTTTGTGTGCGAGAGGCGAGGGATTCAAGGAAAGCGACAGGCCGGTTTTGAGTCCTGGAGATGGGAAGTACAGTGCTTGCACTCTGATGGAGGGGATGTTAATGTTGCAGTTTTTTTTATAACTGTAGTGTAAGAATGCCTATGGCAAGACAGTGATGGAGTGAATGATGAAAGTTTTTCTTTTTCGGGCCGCCCTGCCTTGGTTAGAAACGGCCGATGTGTTAATAAAAAATAATTACTACTAGTATTACTAGTAATGGTGGTAGTATAGTAGTAATAGAAGCAGTACAATAGAAATAGTAATAGTAGTAGAGTAATAGATTTTGACTCTTAGCGGTTTTAGCCTTCACTGAAGAGGTCACCTCTGCACGCTAACGGGGTTGACTGATAAGCAAGTGGAAGGCTTCGGTCAGATGACCAAAAGCACCAATTGCAGGCCATCATATGACTAACACCCGCGTCAGGAAACACTTATTCTGTTACCCGACCAATCTTACCTCACCTAACTTCCACTCATTATCGTTATGTGCCATGCAAGATATCTAACACATTCACTTGTGCCTGTTGAATTCTCCACAGACGATTTTCTTCTCCTGTGAGAAAGAACTCTTACTTCTGTGACTCTTAAGGGTCGAAAGGGCTCTGGTGGCCTGGTGGTTAAAGCTCTCGCTTCACACGGTGAGGGCCTGGGTTCGATTCCCAGCCAGAGTAGAAACATTGGACGTGTTTCTTTCCACCTGTTGTCTATGTTCTCCATCAGTAAAATGGGTACCTGGGTGTTAGTCGACTGGTGTGGGTCGCATCCTGGGACACTAACCTAAGGAGGCCTGGTCACAGACCGGGCCGCGGGGGCGTTGACCCTCGGAACTCTCTCCAGATAAACTCCAGATAAAGCAGACAGAAATGCAGTTATAGTAGAATCTTTTATTGACGAGATTTCGCACACGAAAAGGACCTTAACTGATAAAACCACTATGTGGTCGAAATGTTGATAAAGGATTTCATATTCTGTAAATGAATTTGTCTCTACCATTATTACCTGTATAGCCTTTTAAGGGTGTTAACATTAACTAAGGGGCCTTTTAAGGGTATAAACATTATCACTGTATCCTTGTATCCTTTTAAAGGTGACATAATTACCCAAAGTAGTCCTTTAACATTACCTATACAGCCTTTTAAAATTCGTTTTTGTATTATAAGCAATCCCTTCAACAGAATTTTCAATAACGTGTCGTTCGAAACATCTCCAGTTTCCATTGTTTGATATGGTTGGATTCCAGCTGTATGTTTTACCAACATTTCCCTCACTAACAACACGAAGCAAATATCACGACTGAAGTTATGTAGCTTAGTTTTGGCTTTGGTTAGACACTATTGTAGTCTATGGAGAATAATTAACCAATTATCACGTGCCATAAGGTGGATAAAATGGTCTCAAGTGGGAACAGAGAGTGGGAAGCCATCTAACCCCTAGAAAATACTGAATCATTTAATCACAGTTTGAGAGCAGTCAAGTGTTTGTCTTAGCAACAGTGAAATATTGACTCTTATTAGGATGATGGGTTGCACACACGAGTGCAGGATTCGCATACACCAAGCAACGGGTTTGATTTCCTTTCGGAAAGTCAAGAATTTTATTTCTTCTTCACTTGAAATTAACTGTTGCAAATTAGTCTTTCGCGCGAGAATTTCTATTTGACAAACGGCCGTTTGCGATACTTCATCAATCTGGCTTCACCTTTTTTAATTATCTTCCGAAGGAATAAATGTATGATGTAAATGCATCTTTAATATTGTGAAAATCTTACTGTAAGATGAAAAATATTGATTTTCTGCTGCTCGTCCTCATCCTACTGCCTCCTGTAAGTCCACCTTCTCCCGCCTCCTCTTCCTGCCTACTCCTACTGTCTCCTCCTGCCTCCTCGTTTATCGAAGTCAATTCATATTAGACACAACAGGTAATAGTTCCACCATTTGTCTTCGAAACGTTTTTGTCAGTCTTCCTGCGTGTCTTGTGATGGTGTGTTTTGTGAGGGTGTGTTTTGTGAGGGTGTGTTTTGTGAGGGTGTGTTTTGTGAGGGTGTGTTTTGTGAGGGTGTGTTTTGTGAGGGTGTGTTTTGTGAGGGTGTGTTTTGTGATGGTGTGTTTTGTGAGGGTGTGTTTTGTGATGGTGTGTTTTGTGATGGTGTGTTTTGTGATGGTGTGTTTTGTGATGGTGTGTTTTGTGATGGTGTGTTTTGTGATGGTGTGTTTTGTGATGGTGTGTCTTGTGATGGTGTGTCTTGTGATGGTGTGTCTTGTGATGGTGTGTCTTGTGATGGTGTGTCTTGTGATGGTGTGTCTTGTGATGGTGTGTCTTGTGATGGTGTGTCTTGTGATGGTGTGTCTTGTGATGGTGTGTCTTGTGATGGTGTGTCTTGTGATGGTGTGTCTTGTGATGGTGTGTCTTGTGATGGTGTGTCTTGTGATGGTGTGTCTTGTGATGGTGTGTCTTGTGATGGTGTGTCTTGTGATGGTGTGTCTTGTGATGGTGTGTCTTGTGATGGTGTGTCTTGTGATGGTGTGTCTTGTGATGGTGTGTCTTGTGATGGTGTGTCTTGTGATGGTGTGTCTTGTGATGGTGTGTCTTGTGATGGTGTGTCTTGTGATGGTGTGTCTTGTGATGGTGTGTCTTGTGATGGTGTGTCTTGTGATGGTGCGTCTTGTGATGGTGCGTCTTGTGAAGGTGCGTCTTGTGAAGGTGCGTCTTGTGAAGGTGCGTCTTGTGAAGGTGCGTCTTGTGAAGGTGCGTCTTGTGAAGGTGCGTCTTGTGAAGGTGCGTCTTGTGAAGGTGCGTCTTGTGAAGGTGCGTCTTGTGAAGGTGCGTCTTGTGAAGGTGCGTCTTGTGAAGGTGCGTCTTGTGAAGGTGCGTCTTGTGAAGGTGCGTCTTGTGAAGGTGCGTCTTGTGAAGGTGCGTCTTGTGAAGGTGCGTCTTGTGAAGGTGCGTCTTGTGAAGGTGCGTCTTGTGAAGGTGCGTCTTGTGAAGGTGCGTCTTGTGATGGTGCGTCTTGTGAAGGTGCGTCTTGTGAAGGTGCGTCTTGTGAAGGTGCGTCTTGTGAAGGTGCGTCTTGTGATGGTGCGTCTTGTGAAGGTGCGTCTTGTGAAGGTGCGTCTTGTGAAGGTGCGTCTTGTGAAGGTGCGTCTTGTGAAGGTGCGTCTTGGGAAGGTGCGTCTTGGGAAGGTGCGTCTTGGGAAGGTGCGTCTTGGGAAGGTGCGTCTTGCGAATGTGTGTCTTGAGATGGTGTAAGTATCTGAAGATTCCAAGAGTATCTTATGATACCTTAAGTATCTTTGATCCTTTCTGAGTGTTCCGAGTTCCTTTGAGTACCTTGAAACCTGTCAGCTTGTTATTATGTTATATTTTATGATGTGATTATCGATCCTTCGTGTACCTTAAGCCCCTCCGAATATCTAATTATGTGTTCTTTTGAGTATGTTGCGATTCACTTTTAACCGATAAATATATGAATTATATATGAATTTATATATATATATATATATATATATATTATAAATCATATTGTAACCACGAACGAATGGTCTTTAATCAGTAATAACACTGCGACAAACTGAGGGCTCGAACCCGTGTTGTTTTAGCCCACTTTATGGTGAGCGAAAATCACCAAACGGGGAGCAGAATAAAATTAGCTCTGAGGCACCCACACCATCGTATGTCCTCGAATCACGGTGCAACACCTACCTCTGCTGGGTGCGTGATCTTTGTAAGATTAGGTGGTCCTGTAGGTTACAGCGTCATGTGTTTTTTAGCTTATGAGGCGGGCCAAAACAACACGGGTTCGATCCCTCGGCTAGTCGCATTGTTGTTATTGATTAAATGTCACTCGTTCGTGGTTACAATACGATGTATACTGCTTGTGGAAGCTAGTGCACCAAATGGGGAGTAGTGAAATTAGCTGTGAGGCACCCACACTACACAAAACAAGAATACATATGCATACACACTCATAGATATACATTCATATGCACTCATAGATATGCATTCATATGCGCTTATAAATATACATTCATACATACAAAAATCAATACATTTGTTCGCGTAAACATATACAAAAACACAACTGAGGAAAATAACCACAGGAGTTGATTGATAGCTCTTGATAATTTGTAGATTGCGACAAGGCCTATAGCAATCATTCAACTCCCCCTGTGGTTATTTTGCATCTCTTATCGCTAGCTCGCGATTATTGCATACACGTGTGTGTGTGTGTGTGTGTGTGTGTGTGTGTGTGTGTGTGTGTGTGTGTGTGTGTGTGTGTATGCCTGCATTTATATATAGACGCATGTGTGTGCAGATGTATACATGCGTATATAAATACATATTTTTACATTTTGCTTCTTTCGAATTTTATCACCACTCTGTACTATTTTATCACCACTCTGTACTATTTTATCACCACTCTGTACTATTTTATCACCACTCTGCACTATTCATTTAGATAGAGGGGGCTGGGCTTATGGAATGCGGGGATATTTTCTCAGATCGAGCAGAGACCGAAATACATCCAGCTTGAGTTGTGATGTCTTGGCATTTCTGGCAGTACAGTGACTGATGGTGAATGTATTTTCCATATTAAGAGGATCATTCTCCCGGTAGTTTTAGAAAATCTTCACTGAAAGGAAACCCAATATGAAATGGTTACACACACACACACACACACACACACACACACACACACACACACACACACACACACACACACACACACACGCAGGGGGACACATGAACAGGGGGACGCAAGTGGAAGTTACAAAATCAGGTGAATCATAAGGATGTTAGGAGGTATTTCTTCAGCCTTAGAGTTGTCAGGAAGTGGAATAAAATATGGAGAGAGAGAGAGAGGCAGCGTTGGCAGGATTCATGCATACCTTTAAGAGGAGGTACGATACGGCTCTTGGAGTAGGGAGAGGATGGACCTAGTAGCGACTAGCGAAGAGGCGTGGCCAGGAGTTGTAAATGAACCCCTGCAATCACAATTAGGCGAGCACATATAGGTGATTACACACACACTTTTTCAATGTTTTTCCTCCCTATTTCCACCTCTCACCTTTACCCGAAGGCGCTTAAGTCAACAGAATATATGATGAGGTCTTTCCCACCCCGATGAAGTTCTCAATATTGAACTTCTTCTTTTAGTCAATTCTGATTTTCTTTTTTGTCTTGGCGATAAACTTAAGCAAACTTCTGAACATTCAAACTATTTCGTCTTAACTTTCTAACACTGTCAAAATTCTTTATTCAGAACTATTTACCTCTCAAATGTTTAACCAACATTAATCAGGACATAATGCAGTAATTTTATTTCCATTTGTTAGCCCGAGCCTCGTCCTCTTTATTTTGTTCATCTTGTTGATTTTGTTCATCCTGTTGATTTTGTTCTGTTGATTTTGTTCAACCTGTTGATTTTGTTCAACCTGTTGATTTTCTTCATCCTGTTGATTTTGTTCATCCTGTTGATTTTGTTCATCCTGTTGGTTTTGTTCATCCTGTTCATCCTGTCTACCCTATTCATCCTGTTTGTCTTGTTCATCCTGTTGATTCTGTTCTGGTTTATCCTGTTCATCCTGTTCATCTGTGGTAGGCTCTGCAGTACCTCCTGGATCATTGTTCAGTCAACTGCAATGCGAAAAATTCGGTTTCGGCTTTATTTTCCCGCTGATGTTTTCCTCAATGTATACTGGCAATTCCTTCTCCAAACTTAAAGCTTATAAAAAGTAATGTTATTTATTATAGAGTGTTATCCGTGACAGGTTGCAAGGGTAATTTGAAGCGATTTCTATTAGACTCTTGGAAGAAAAAAATGTGGGTAAATTATATTTTAATGATGCACATTTTTAGAAAAACATGCATCATTAAAATATTTTAGAAGAAATATTTTAAATACTGCTGTTAGATTGAGTAATATCTTAAATTATAATTTTTTTTTAGGGGGGGGGAATTTTCTAACTTTGCTACACATTCTCTATAAATTTATTATTTTCCGGCTAATCTGTGAAACTTTATACTAAGTCATACTTTTCTGATGGATATTTGTTCGAGATTGACCGGAAAGCTGAAAATTTAGGTAAATTATAACAGGGTTTTTCAACTAGGATTATTATTTTTTTTTTTTTTTTTAAATTTACCAAAACTAGACGCTTCCCTATGAATACATAATATTAGGCATTAATAAAGATATGATCTCTGCTAAAAATTGAAATAAACAGTACCCAGAGCTTCATAAATCTTAATTAAACTGTATTGAGATGCATGATAGTTCAAAACGAATATCACTCCATCAGATATACATTTTCACTTATATCTTTTTACTCACACTTCACCGTTCATTAAGCTGGACAAATCTCTGGGATTATACATTATTTGTAAAAACTTGTAACCTAACATATACGTCTTTAGAATGACGCTGTGTTGACGTTAAATATTCAAACTATGGAAAAAAAAATTGGTAGAAATGTAAAGTGTACAGAACAAACCTTTGTTTATTTACTTCGTTTTTCCTCTAAACAGAGAAACAAACCAGGGAACGGGTGGGGTTTGAGACCATGGCGAGTGAGTCGTAAAATTCCATTGTGTTCAAACCCCACCCGTTCCGTGGTTAGTTTGCAATCGTGTTATAAAGATTTCGTAAATCACTCTAAATAGAGCTTTGCTGACATGCTAAAGCTCTGTTTAGAATAAGACAGCCCTTGTTACGCGGTCTCTCCAATCCCCTCTGCTGTATAGCCCTTGTGGCTTAGCGCTTCTTTTTGATTATAATAATAATAATCCAATCCCCTCTTCCATAAACGTAGCTGCGTAATCTATACTCTTTCAAACAACTTACGGAAGTAACACGTCACTACCTTCACTAATACCATAAAAACATTTTCACACCTCATACTCTGTGTTGTTGGATGTTATGACCTTTTTTTTTTTTCTAACGCTGAATATTTGGGATGTACAAGCTTTTAGCTCCTTGTTAAAAAAAAAAAAAAAAAAACTAAGCCTCTCAAATTTCGCAAACCATGTATAATTATTACCAGCTCATTTTTAAGTTAAGAATTTCCAGTTATGACTTGTGTGTGGAAGTATGAGAGGGGTGGTGGGGGAACTTGCATCACTGTTTTTTTTCCCTTCTAACAAATAAGGAATAGTTTGCATATGAGCCCTTACGGTACAGATATATTTATTATATATAGCACACATAATTAAGAATAAAACTTGGGAAGGTTAAGCACAAAGAGTAGAGGATATACAAGGAGTATATGTTGCTGGTGAAACTGGAGTTTCACGGAACCAGAGGCCACGCTCACATGAAGCCCCAACTCACCAACAGGCGTCAGAATATGACTATCAGCTACGAAAACCCATCATCCTAAACTTTAAAAATAGTGGTGCCACGGTGAATCGATTATTCCTAGTTAAAAACAACAGAACTCAGACACAATACGAGAAATGGGTACCTACCTCTTTTGATATACCACGTGTCCGACTCAACCTACCTAGGTACTCCGTGCAAATAAGGGGCCCAAAATTTGAAACTTCCTTCCAAACAATGCAAAAAGTTCCCCATCTGCCACCTACATAAAAAATTTAGTTAGAAAGCAGCTACTTGTTCTGAGCTAAATCCTGCTCAAATTATATAAAAAGTCAATAGATCAACAGCAATCATTTTGATCCGAATATTAGTATTCATAATCTCAATATCACCAGAATATTTCAGCATAATGTTATTATATTCTGCTTCAGCATATTTCATTACGCTGTACCCGCTTGTTAAATAAGATTTCAAAATGTCATAAATCATTAAAATGTTCAAGAATCCAAACCACATCATTCTGATTAGTGTAGTTACAAGTTAATTTTAAGACTGGGTTTTCTGTAAAGTAATTTGAGCATGTAAATTCATCTTATATCAAGTATTTAATATTCTTTTTAGAAACAGTTTGTTCTTGTCACTGTACGTATAATAACTGTGAAGCAATTGCTTACGGTTACCTCTGTTCATGTATAATATAACGTATTAGTTATAGTGTAAAAAAAAATTGTAAGAAATCAGTTTTTTTCCCGGCGACTCGAAGTACTCCCAAGTAACTGACCAAAGTTTTATCAGTCAGGTCATTCCGCCTAAGTTGGATACTTCCAAACCCTCCATATCCTGTAGCTTTAGAAACTTACGCAGGGAACGAATTATGACTCGTGCCATTATAACAGCATCCCACAGTGGAACAACCCCAGACAACGCCTGACTCTTGTTCACTTTATCATCTATGAGTTATGAAAACCGGTAAGCCAGTGGAAGGCCTCGGTTAGGTGATCAAAAGCTTCAGCTGCGCGTCATCATATGACTAAGATCCACGTCAGGAAACTCTTGTCCCGTTTCCTGACAAACTTTACCTAACCTTCTGAAGGTTTTCTCGGAGATTCCATTTACTTGTCAAGTCAAGTGACAGCCAAAGCCTTACCGATCGAGCCACCTTAGCCTGACGGAATGCTTTCCAAACATAGCCAGCTAGGTAGCCAGCTATTAATATTACAATTCTTTCTATTCTCAGCCTGTAAGCTATCGTAGCACACAACTTTACTGATTTTTCAGGTAAGCAGCTCTACTCAGTGACCAGCAATCCTGTTAATTCACGTTCTATTAAATTACATCAAATTTACTAACCTGGCTTATTGAATGCCATGTTTCACGCGTTCAACGATTTGCTTGATGGATATGGATTATGTAGGTGTCATCACAAGCCACAGCTGTAGGATAACCATTTAATAAGTTATCAATGCAAGGTGCTAAGCACCAGGTCATCCTGCTCTGAACGACTCCTCCCAAACCTGCAACCTGTTGTAGCTATGGCATTTGTAGTGACTAGCTGAGTTCCGGCTGTTTAAACATCAAGCGACCCACACCAATTAAACATGGTGGTGGTAACTAACTCTTGTCCCCTACTGCCATCTGTGAGCTATTTAGTGTAATGAACGCTTGTAACAATTCAAGATGCCACGAGAGAGAGAGAGAGACACAGACAGACAGACAGACAGACAGACAGACAGACAGACAGACAGAAAGCGAAGCATAAGAGGTAAGCAAAATTATAAAAACCCTAAATAACAAAAAGGCACAATACCGTGACTGGAACGATACACAAATAACCCGCACATAAAAGACAGAAGCTTACGACGACGTTTCGGTCCGACTTGGACCATTGACAAAGTCACAGTGTGACTTTGTCAATGGTCCAAGTCGGACCGAAACGTCGTCGTAAGCTTCTGTCTTTTATGTGCGGGTTATTTGTGTATAAAAACCCTAGTAGTCGATTGTTAAACATTCTTTTGTATAATCGGACATTGCTGAATTAAAACCATCATATTAAAAAACTGCCTAGGTACAAGCACCAAGAAATTTCAGTGAAGCTCATCAAACTCATGCAATGGATTTATTGGATATTCCAC
This sequence comes from Cherax quadricarinatus, assembly GCF_038502225.1. Lineage (NCBI taxonomy): Eukaryota > Metazoa > Arthropoda > Malacostraca > Decapoda > Parastacidae > Cherax > Cherax quadricarinatus. Next base: position 14,775,619 of record NC_091355.1, on the reverse strand, counting down.
AGGTAATACTAGAACCATATCCAGTTCTATATCCTACTCTCACTAATTAACTCTTTCCTCATTACTCCTCAATTTTGTTTTATCTCTCCCTCTTCTTCACGTCCATCCTATTTTTTTTCGTTTTCACTTGTCATACTCATAAAGGGTCGAGTATGACCTTGAGAATTTTCTTCAATTTTCGGCTTTCTCTTCTTTATATATTGCATCCATTCCTCAGGCTTCTTTCTCCAGTGGCAAAGCCGGAGACTGGCTATTGGGGAAACCAATCAGCGTAGTTGGGTTTCCATGACGTCACCTCTTCTCCAATCAGCAGAATTAAATTTTCATGACGTCAGACACTTCCTGGTATAAGAGCCAATCACTGTGATTCAATTTCGATGACGTAACGTTCTCGTCTGCTAGGAACCCAATCAGACTAATGGAATTTGGGAAGAACATTTTTGTAGAAGGTGGTAAATAATCAGGTTAATGGATTTTTTAAGGCATAAAATTTATTTCAAGCTGGAGTTTGTGTTTTTGCGTAGAAGCCTCTTTTAATATTTGGCAAAGAGATATAACTATTTACATGAGCTTTTGTAAAGCACTCGTAGAATTATTAAATTTAATCGTCTGAACTACTTTGTGTGTGTGTGTGTGTGTGTGTGTGTGTGTGTGTGTGTGTGTGTGTGTGTGTGTACGACTTAGAGCTCATTCTTGAGTATTTTTTAACACAAATCTTCACTTTTCTCAAGTAGGAAGTTTTCAGGTTTGTTTTTCTTTTTAATCTTCAGCTCGCATAGCCCATGTTTTTTTTTTTTTCTCAGTTTTTCTTTGTCTTAAGAGAGATTATTTATCCATTACTTGTTATCATGATATGACCATGTTATCTTGTTATAATTTGTTGCACCGACGAGTCTTGGCAATCCACTAAGCTGAACAATTTTGCAATATTTGGGAATATTTATTGTGGAAAGGTTTCGTCAAGAAATGGCTGCCTCAGTCCGATACACTGTTGCAACAGTGTCTAATTCTTCAACTTGTCGGTTTTCTAAACCGTTTACACTAAACTTTTACATTCGTTTATTACGAATGATCGAATCATTTACATATGCTTCAGAAGTCACAAGATCATGATCTATAAGCTAAAAATTTATGTCTAGAATAGTATCAATGACTAACAATAACCTCTCTTGTGAGAATTGTTTACTGGAGACCCGACGATTGACGGATCACGGGATCGAGTATCGGCATTCCACTGAATAATTACAGTCGTTTATTAGTAATTTTTGGATCATATACCGGTTTGCGTGATGTATATTATTAAACTTAGATGTGTCCACCTATAGTGTAACTAAGAGGATCCATACTTCCACAGCCTCGGAGTAGACAAGATGTTTTTTTCTTCCTGAGTGTGTTTGAATATTATACTTCTGTCAACCCACTTTTTATAATTGTGCATGTATATCTGCTTTATTATGTAATATGGTATATAAATGACACATAATGGTACATACATGTTGGAGTGCAAAATACATGTTGCCTGGGTGGCTAACCCTCCGCGGTTAAAAATCCGAACGAAATCTTATCTTAACGGTGATACGAATGATCTACAGGTCGAGGCGTGTGGCTAGAAAGGAGTTGGTAAAAGCAAAGCAAAATAAAAAATCTCCCACTGCCAGGAGAGGAGCTCTGACCCGTTTAACACACACACACACACACACACACACACACACACACACACACACACACACACACACACACACACACAAGCATTGATGTTTGTTGCTGATAGGAACAGATTTGGTTGAGGAGCTGCTCGAGTATCCTGCAAAATAAACTAACATAACAATTAGTACCTATTACGGAAAAGCCATTTGTAATATATTCCAGCTCACGAAGCATATCTCCAAGAGGAACAATAAAGTTATACCAACTCTAAGTTTTAATTTTCATTTAAAACAATCTAAATATACCAGTTACATTAAATACCAATGTAGAAATAGGAAGTTAGTTATTCCTGATCGCCAGTCTAATAACTAACACTTATGCTTAACAAAAAGGCACAATACCGTGACTGGAACAATACACAAATAACCCGCACATAAAAGAGAGAAGCTTACTACGACGTTTCGGTCCGACTTGGACCATTGACAAAGTCACGACTTTGTCAATGGTGACTTTGTCAATGGTCCAAGTCGGACCGAAACGTCGTCGTAAGCTTCTCTCTTTTATGTGCGGGTTATTTGTGTAACACTTATGCTACGCGGATGCGGTACTGCAAGGATGCCAGGGCCGTGCGTCATCGGCAGCCAGTAGCAGATGTGAACAACACGACTGGATTCTTGAACTGTTGTAAGTGTTAAGCAGTGTGTTCGCGAACTGTATTACAAACCAGAATAAGGTTACAAGACTGAGTGAGGACGCAAATCAAAGTGGAGAGAGAAGGCACTATTAAGACAAGTGTGAGGGTCACGTTCGTGTGAGGATACAAACACCGAACTCATCTCGAAAACTGAAAAAAAAATGTGTGTACTCCCCCCTTCCCTCATGAACGGAGAAATGAGATGCAGATGAATTTGCGCAGATGTTGCCTGTGTTCATATGCATAATGCAGGGAAATACTGTGAGATAAAACGCCCACTTTCTAACTCCCCCACTCACTCTCCCTCCCTCCCTCCCTCCCTCCCGCCCTCTCTACCTCCCTCTCTCTCTCTCTCTCTCTCTCTCTCTCTCTCTAACCTATTCGAATTTTTCAATTATATACACGGCTCTAGGATGTAGTAAATATTTATCCCCCCCCCAAAAAAAAAAAATCTTGATCAAGGGAAATTGAATCTCTGCTCCTGTTCCCTGAATTGAGCCTCAGTGCCTTCCATAACCCCCCCCCTCCACAGGCGCTGTATAATCCCTACAGGTATAGCGCTTCCCATAGTAATAATAATATTTGAATGACTGGCTCGCAAACAGGAAACATAACTGTACTCACAGGAGAGGTAATGGAGTGGCTAGAAGTAAGGAGCGGGGTTCTCCAGGGATCGGTTTTTGGTCCAGTTGTCTTTACACAGTACGTAATTGAGTTCGAATTAGGGCTGACTTCGAAGACGGCAAAATTTGCGGATGTCACCTAATAGGAGAGAAAAAAAAACAGCTCCATGGAATATTGTTTGAATATTAAGAGGGAACCAGGACAGGTTGGTCCTGTGTTCAGAGTCGTGGGAGTAAAGTTTAAACTTAGAGAAGTGTAAAGTGTTGCATTTTGGGTACAGCAGTCTGTGAAAAGTACAAAATGTTTGATAGAATACTAAGCGAAATAAGAGAATGAAAGGGCCTTGGAGTAGTTATAAGCTATGATCTTTAAAGTACCAAAAAATTCCCATCCGTTAGGAGCAAAGCTAACAGAATGCGAAGTTTGATAGTTGGAAACGTCGTGCCCAAAACACCAGACGCGTTATTGATTATATCTTACTGGTAAGACCATAGCTTGATTACCCCGTTCAATGTGTACACTTCCAAATCTTCTGTTATCTCCCGTCTGCCTTTTCGAGTCTCTCTCTCTCTCTCTCTCTCTCTCTCTCTCTCTCTCTCTGTCTCTCTGTCTCTCTCTCTGTCTCTCTCTCTGTCTCTCTCTCTGTCTCTCTCTCTGTCTCTCTCTCTGTCTCTCTCTCTGTCTCTCTCTCTGTCTCTCTCTCTGTCTCTCTCTCTCTGTCTCTCTCTCTGTCTCTCTCTCTCTCTGTCTGTCTCTGTCTGTCTCTCTCTCTCTCTCTCTCTCTCTCTCTCTCTCTCTCTCTCTCTCTCTCCCCCCCCCTCCTCTCCCCTCTGTTACGCGTGCGCGCTCACACACACACACACACACACACACACACACACACACACACACACACACACACATTGTTGCAAAGATAGGCTAAGATTTACTTTTATTTTATAAACTAAGAATTGTGATCTACTAAAGTTCATTTGAAAGTCTTCCCTAACATTATCTATCAAGTGGCTATAAATTTGTGCAACATTGAAACCACCTTCATTTTACATAGAAATCCACAAACATTATTTCTTCCAGTAATGAAAAGATAACTCTTAAAACTGAGAGTGTAATCTACAAAATTAAAAGGCAGATTTAAATAGAACAGTGTGTCTTCTGTCAAATCTGTGCCTTAATTAGACAATTTCATCTCAGCCAGAAATTAATTATTTACTCAGTTATTTAAAATACGTAAATATTAAAATCTTTACTTGTGAAACACGATCAAGTGCCAACTAAATATGGTTTCATTTGTTCCTTCGACTTTATTTCATTAATGTCTGAACGCAGTGAGAATATGTTCGTAAGTTGAGTCATTCGTAAGTTGAGTCATTCACAGATGAAGTGATATTCTTGAGTAAGATAGAGCCAGTGTGTCTTGGTTACACTTCATGCTAACCTTGAAGTGTAACCAAGACTGTCAGGCCATTATCATCTCTCCGGTATTGAAGGAGCTACTTAAATTACTTTCCATCCAAGCTAGGATTCAGACGAGGAATAAGTCGCCTTGTTCGGTTTTCTATTCTGCCCAGAAGCCGCAGATGAGATTGGGACGGTAGGCAATCCAAGAAAGTACGTACTCAAGATGAGAGTACATACGTGAGCCTAGTACTGAGTTTTACCGCCACTGTTGTTAAGCAGGTACGAGGTATGTCTTAGTTCTGTTAACCTCTTGGCTGCCTTGTTTGCAAGATTTACAACGTTATTCTACATAGTTCTTAGGGAGTCAGATTTCATTCTTACCAAAGCTCTAGCATTATCGTCATGCACAGTACCAAATGCAACCTGTCATGGTGTAGCCAAGGTATATATACGGTAGCCATCTATAAACCTGGCTTCTCTTCTCTTGGTGTGTGAGTAAGACGCATCTCATTCCTGCGTTAGTAAATATTTGAACACTATTTGTATAAAGAACAAAGTCACAGTACCGTGACTGGAACAATACACAAATAACCCACACATAGGAGAGAGAAGTTTAAGACGACGTTTCGGTCTGGCTTGCTCCGTTTACAAAGTCATATTCCTCAAGGAAGGTTCCTTGATGTTGGTGAGGGGCTCTTGATCTAGGGAATTGGATATGTGCTCCAGTTCCCTTTATTAAACCTGAATACCTTCCACATCCCCCACAGGCGTTGTTTAATCCTGCGGGTTTAGTGCTTCCTCCTTGATTGATTATAATAATACAAAGTCACATTTCTTAGACATGAGATTATGGGATGAGATGAAACGGGTCATTTAAGTTATTCCATAAAAAAAAAATAAGAACACCTGTATAAAACATTCATCTACGAGTGGCTTGTCAACTCTGGTATATAATACCGACTAGATGACAAGTTAGACACATGGTCAACACCTGGGTATTTTTATATCAAATATGGATAACTTGGTGTTGCACATGTATTTAATTCCTGGTTCATACACTTTAAGACGAGCAGAGTGATTGTTGTCGGCTAAACAGAGCCCAACCTACCTACCTCTCGTATGACATCCAGTCCTCCTGCTGTATGTAGTAGTAGCTGTAGTAGTCAAAGGCTTGTGTGTGTGTGTGTGTGTGTGTGTGTGTGTGTGTGTGTGTGTGTGTACTCGCGTAGTTGTGGTTGCAGGGGTCGATTCATAGCACCCGGACCCGCCTCTTCACTGGCCGCTACTGGGTCACTCTCCCTGCACCATGAGCTTGTGTGTGTACTCACCTAATTGTACTAGCCTAATTGTGGCTGCAGAGGTCGAGACTCAGCTCCTGGCCCTGCCTCTTCACTGATCTGTGTGTGTGTGTGTGTGTGTGTGTGTGTGTGTGTGTGTGTGTGTGTGCGTGTGTGCGTGTGTGTGTGCGTGTGTGCGTGTGTGTGTGTGCGTGTGTGTGTGTGCGCGCGCGCGCGTGTATATTTACTATTGTCAAAGGCACTTTTATATTGACACTTGGCCTGTTTTGTGTGAATATTATTTCCCAAAAATGGCTAAGGGTAAATTAAAAAAAAAACTGATTGCTAAGTAACCAGTGTACACTAATAATTGTATTAGTGGAAACATCACTAACATTTAATAACTCTTTCTAAATACAGTTGACGATTATCCCGCACATTAATTGAATGCGCAGTGTGTATAAAAATGTCGAGAATACCTGGTAAACTATGACCTCTCAATGTTTTACCAATTTTCCTTGTCAAAAAGTTATTTTCCATATATTACAAATATTTAGAAAAAAAAATTATATACCGTCAGGGAAGATTCCTTGACTCTGAGGGGCTCTTGATCTAGGGGATTGGATATGTGCTCCAGTTCTCTGAATTGAGTCTGAATAGCTTACATCCCCCACCCCCACAGGCGCTGTATAATCCCTACGGGTTTAGCGCTTTCCCATGATTATAATAAAAATTATCATGCCTGTCTGTAAGAGCAGGTAATCCCGTCAGACAGCAGGATTATCACACCGTCAGCCAGTATTATGTCGGTATTGGGAATTCGCTCTATCATGGCCGCTGTTCATATAATAATTTATTCATAATTCTTAATGAGGCTCCCGGTAAATTCAAACGGGACTATTTTTGTATATTGAATAGTGGTTTGACAAACACGCATTTATGTTTCTCTCTCTCTCTCTCTCTCTCTCTCTCTCTCTCTCTCTCTCTCTCTCTCTCTCTCTCTCTCTCTCTCACGCTCGCTCAATACGCATTCTCCACGATTTTTATATTTAGTAAGAAATAGAACTTAGAGAAGAAAGGAACAATTATGCAAATAAAAAAAATCAAGATACGAACGCAAGAAAAGAAGTAGAGGTGAAAGACGCAGTTAAAGAAGGAAATATGTTGAAAAAAGTATCCCGAGTAATTGCACCGAACACGAACGGACGTCACTCATCGTAGTCTTAAGAAAAAATACGTTTCTACCTGTAGACTAATGGCACAAAACCGACGAAAGGTGACTAATGTTACGCTTTTTATTGCGTAACTTAATAAAAAGTCCTGGTTCCTAAAGGGTAAATCCTGGTATGTCTAAGGGCATGTATAGTACATTAAAAAAGCAACCACTCTAGGGCCCGCACGTACCTTCATACAAATTATGAAGCATAAATTTAAATAGTCATTGTATTATGAGTAAGAACACAAAAACTCACTTACGCAAAAATATAATGCATATAAAAAAATATACAGCCTACAGTCAACATCACCACACTCCAGTTCACCTTCAGCTCACTAGCACACTGCTAGTGAGCTAAAGGATAATCACAATTTTCATTAAATTGAACAAACACTAGATATTATCGATATCAATTAATGTGGCAAGACTCATTTTCTAATATAATTGAAGGTATATGACACGCTGATGATATCGAAACTAACCTATTGTGCAACGTTAGTGCAGAGTTCAGAGTCGGAATAATAGAAGGTAGCAGAACAACAGTGACAGTCTGGTGAAACTCACCGTCCAAGGTACCTTGATGCTGGTAAGGGGCTTGTGATCTAAGGAATTGCTTCCCTGAATTGAAAGCCTGAATGATTTCCATACCCCCCCACCCCCCACAGGCGCTATATAATTTCTATGGGTTTAGAGCTCCACCATAATAATAATATTGATAATAATAATGATAAATCCAGTTATCTCTCCTAAGTTTTCCTACTATTGTTCTCTTGTTGTCATCTTATTTTTGTCCTGTTGTAGCGGATAGCTTAAAACGCAAGGTAATCTTATCCACTTAGTACGTATTATTTTCAATAGTTTTTTTTTTTTACATATATTTTTGCCAAATTTTCAAGCAGATTACTCTTAACATTATTTTTTTATTCACATTTGATCCATTCGGATCATTCATAAACACAGAAATTTGAATTTGATATGAAAAAACTAAGCCTTGGTATGGAACCCTATTATATTATTGTGCTTTCTAATGTATTAACATTGCTATCAGAGAGTTACCTCCACATCAACAAAATTATTGAAGCCACTATAGTTTGTTTTTCTTCCAGTGACCTTTCTAACAAGCAGAAAAGTGAAGCATAAGGAGTTCACTTTCTTTGGTACTGCTTAATATATATTAAACATGGAGTTTTTCGAAATGTAATTGCTGCCAGACTAAAACCCTCTGGAATGACGAGGTACATGATAAAACACTTTGCTATCTGGGACAATAAGTGGAGTAATTTCTCCACTTTCTTTAAACAAACTCCATCGCTTAAGACATTCCATCAAATTTAAAGTATAATAAAATGTTAAACAACCTTCTTGAATATATTAAATGATCAAAAGGGAGCAAGAAAATGAATTCACATTATATATAGTACACACACACACACACCTGGTCAAGCACGTCAAGAAGTTAGAGAAAGTACAAAGGTTTGCAACAAGGCTAGTCCCAGAGCTCAGGGGAATGTCGTACGAGGAAAGGTTGAGGGAAATCGGACTGACGACACTGGAGGACAGAAGGGTCAGGGGAGACATGATAACGACATACAAGATACCGCGGGGAATAGACAAGGTGGACAGAGATAGGATGTTCCAGAGAGGGGACACAGAGACAAGGTCACAACTGGAAGCTGAAGACTCGGACAAGTCACAGGGACGTTAGGAAGTATTTCTTCAGTCATAGAGTCGTCAGGAAGTGGAATAGCCCAACAAGTGAAGTAGTGGAGGCAGGAACCATATATAGTTTTAAGAAGAGGTATGACAAAGCTCAGGAAGCAGAGAGGGAGACGACCTAGTAGTGATCAGTGAAAAGGCGGGGCCAGGAGCCGAGTCTCGACCCCTGCAACCACAATTAGGTGAGTACACACACTAAATTATGTACATTTTTTAGCAACCCTACCAAGTCAAGAATAGCATTTTGTTCAGGGTGTTCCCAAGAGCATAACGTATTTGCATACCAAGTTTCTTTAAATCAAGAAATTTCCTCCATTCCAGGAAATATTCAGAAAAATTTGGATATCCTGACTCCTCCTTCAGAAAGGTTTACACAGTGCTAAACAAGGCTGTTAAGAAGTATTTCCACTGTCCCTTACAGAAAGAATGAAAGTTAAGTAAATTATCCATTGGTCAACATGTTAATTCACGAAAAAAATGAACGTCTGGTTTTCATATAGTAATTTGTTAATGTTTCATCCGGTACGATTCAAACCTTCAATGTTGATGTGTGTTACTTAGATGACGCTTTGGTTTGTTACTGGACGGTGTAGGTGACAAATTGCTAATTTTATCGAAAATTTGGTATTTTTACCATGATCAGTTTTTTTCAATTCGTTTTGAGTGACTCTGCTTATTGGCTTTCAACTTTCCTAGCTGAAGACTTCCACTTAATGGAAAGTTCAGACTTAGTTTGGGCGATGAACGGGCTAATTAGTCCTTTTTACTAAAGAAATATAGATATAAGTTTTCGTGGGATAACTTTTGTATGCATTTGATCGGCTCCAGATCTTAAACGCTAATACATGTATTTAACTGCCTTAAGGGGTACATAAGTTCCCCTGTCTCCTAATGTCATGTTTAATTTTCCCCTATAATCTACCTTGTCCGTAATTACTATCCCATTTGCTTCGTCTGCTTTCGTAAGGTGAAGTCTGGGATGTTTCCTTAATTCATGGTATAACTTAGATCTTTGAGGACAATTGTGTTGCAGAGGTCTGAGTTTCACTCGAACCTCAGACCCCGATTTAAGCCAGAATCCCTTCCATTCCCCCAACCCCACAGGCGCTGTATAATCCCTACGGGTTTAATGCTTCCCATGTTAATCTATTTTTATTGAAAAACAAACCCTTTCTTTTAATTTTATAACCTTTTATTGCATACAAAATTTCTTTATTTCTTCCTATGTGTACTTATAATAGAAATACAGAATTTCCCCCACATAATAGACGAAGTTTATGTGAGGAAAATATATTATTAAAATATATTATTAAAATATATTATTAAAATATATTATTAAAATATTAAAATATGACTGTGAACAACCATAAGCAGTCGGTTCATCATTAAAGCATTAACAAAAGTGAAATATACCGGCTTCCCAGGCAACCAGTCGACACGAGGCAACTTCCCCTCACTTGTCCAACATGAATCACAAGCCATCGACCATAAATTATGAATCACGAGCCATAAACTGTGAAGTATGAATATTGCCAGAAACGGTCGTGTTGGTCTTTAAAGTGTGTACTTTATGCTCCTCTTGGGGGATATAGTTTACTCTGCCTCTTTGGTGTATATAGTTCACTGTCGTCTACTGGTGTAGACAGTTTCTGTACTCAAGTGGTGAATTAAGTTTTCTGTGTTTCACCAATGTTTTAAGTTTACTGTACATCAGTGGTGTACACTGTTTTCTTTGCTCTTCTCATGTACAATATAGTTATCAATTTTCCTCTAGAATAGTTTTTCAGTTCAAGTTATATAATCGTGCTGCTCTAGTTCATATAATAATCATTGCTCTAATGTGTATAGTTTATTATGCGCGTCTGGTGTATATAGATTGCTTCATTTTTGCTCTTAACGGCTTTATATATATATATATATATATATATATTATATATATATATATATATATATATAATTATATATATATATATATATATATATATATATATATATATATAATTATATATATATATATATATATATATATATATATATATATATATATATATATATATATATATATATATATATGTGTGTGTGTGTGTGTGGGATGGTGCTCCCCAGCTTGAGGTCGGCGCCTCCCAACTTAAGGAAGGGGAGCGGCAACCCCTCCAACTTAAAGCCATTTACTCAACCCTAGTGGGATGCACGCATTGTGGTGCGGGTGAACCACTGCTCTAGTGTATATAGCTTACTGAAGTTCTCGTCTGTAATACGTTTGATGTAAGCCTCTTGAGATGAAGTGGACATCCTGAGCCCAGCCTGAGCTCCAGAGGTCGTTATGCAAAACCATAGTGATTATAGTACTGCAGGCTGAAGTTTGGGTGAAGAAGATGGAAAATTGGAGAGAAAATGGTGATTTCCTTCAATAATTAATTACTGGCACCTCCTCCTCCTTGGTAAATGATAGTAGATAAGCCCGAGGAGGAAAACCTAAGTATTTGACATAAGCAAAATAGAATAGTTGTTAGGTTTTAATATTTTGATTTCTGGTAGGTTCTGCTTTTCTGGGTAACATCGCTTGTACATGCAATTCCACACAACTCGTGTGCTTGATTCTAAAGATTAGAAACAAAGCCTATAAAAAATTGCATTTTAATGCCATAAATATTATACTGAAAATTTAGTATCCACTGAAATACTAATTGAGAGGATCACCACTGGCTGGCGAAACGTTTACATAATAGATATATCCAATTGTTGCACAAGTATCTCCTTCAATGTGTCGTTTTCATAACCCTTGACATTTCTTGCTCGCAGATCTGGCGTCCTTATGTATACAATCACAGTCCATCCATAAGATGTCATGATGTTTTATCTTGCAGTTTAGTTATTCTATACTATAAACACTTTCCTGTCGGTAGAGTGGTATGTTTCATCTCTTATTCATTTATTATAAGAAGCTTAAAAGGGGGGTTCACACTAGGGATCTCCCTCACACTGATTTCACACTCATTACAGACGGCTTAGACGTAGTTGATCTTTTTCTCGGTCGCCTGGTCGCCGCTAGTTTCATGTAGCAGCCGAAATCTCATTTGCATTTTAAACAAACTCAGTATACAGAAGGTCATGTCTGTTGTTCAGGAAGTCATACCTAATATTCCAACTTAGTCCTCGTAAAAAAATTGATGCTAAAGCTTATACAACAATATAAAACAATTTATCAACTTGTATTATCACAGTTATTCATTATAATTATCTGAGGATCACTAACCCACCGAGCAAGGTATATTCAATGCAATCAAATTTTCTAGAGGAATGTTGCTAAATTTTTGGATTATCTCAGAAACGAGCATTAAAAATCCTAGTCTTGCTACACTTCAATAATTGACTTAACAATAATTCTGAGGCCAGGAACTTGAACATCCAACAGGCTTGTGTGAGCGTTTTAGACAGCATTGAGTACAGGCAAGTGATGTTTTTATGCTTTGATGGGTTGTTGGAGTAACATTTATGAAAGGTAACATTTATGAAAGGATTCGGGGAAACCGGTTAGCCGGATTTCAGCCGTGGAAGAGAAAAGTACAGTGACTGTCCACTGAAGAAGACGTGGGAATATGCGGTTTGGTGGGTCAGCTGAACCGTGAGGTCGGTGCCCCTTGGGCAAGACAATGATTAAATGAATGAAAGTAAAACTTTGTTGTTGTTGTCAGGTCTCCCTACCTAAGTGGGAGATGGCTGGAGTGTTAAAAAAAAATCTGATAACTTTCAATACTAATTGTTAAGTGATTACGCAGCTGATTTATTCACTACATTGCGAATTTATTCCCTAAACCTGAATTTCAGAAACCATATATACTAAGTATGTTGTACAAGTATACATACAGACTCGACTCAGGCTTACAAAGTTTAGGCTGTTCTGAAAAATTTACAAGAAATATTTACCACACCCTAACATAGGTACGCCTCGAAGGGCAGGTCTTTTTTGTTATACTGTGTTGCATATAGTTTGCTGTAGTTCTCTGTTGCATAGTTTACTGCATTTTTGTTCTCTGTATTGTTCGTATGTAGAGAGCTTACATGTTCCTATGTACAGAGGTCAGTGCTCGTATGTACAGAGTTGATTGTTCTTATGAAAAGAGATTTGTAATATCTGTACTGACGAACAGTATTGCATAGTGTTCGTAGGTACATATATTACAATAGTATTCCTAGGTACAGACATTGCAATAATGTTCGTAGGTACATATATTACTGTAGTTCTCGTATATACAAAGTTCAGTGATCGAATGTACAAAATTTAGTGTTCGCATGTACAGAGTTTAAACGAGCTGTTAATTAACAAACACTCCCAAATTTCCATCTTCTGTTTTTTCATTGACTTTTTGCTTAAAATAATGATACCTCTATTTTCTTCTAATTACAACTTTATATCTGTATTTTCCTCTATTTTCTTCTAATTACAACTTTATATCTGTATTTTCCTCTGTTATGTCTTCTCTCTTCCGACACCTTCACAATTGTTATTTTTTCGTGAGGATTCCGTTGCTATTGTCCTGTAAATGAGAACGCTCTGATCTAATTTTTGCATTAAATTCTGTGATATTCATTATATGATAATGTTTTTGGTAATAGCTAGCACCATTTTCCACTGGCTAAGCATTGATGAGTGGGTCTATTTGCCTTAATTGTGACCTATAAACAAATTAATTAGGCTCTTTCATGACAAAGGGTTGAATAAAACATTACCAAAATGAAAACATTCCGGCAATATTTATAACGGTTAAATCTATGAATTATTTTAAGAAAGTACAGTATCTATAAAATAATTTGGTTACTTCAAATTTAGGAAGAATATTTAATTTGTAAAGCTTTTGTTATACAGGAGAAAAATCCATTAATTGCTAAAGGAATTAAGAATGAATTTTTTTTAATTCGTTTTCAATATAGTCTTTTGTTCTAGTTTCTGCGGAAACCTGGAGTAACTGGAATGAAAAATGGGAGAAAGAAAATGCTGCCAGGAAGGAAAATACCTGAAGAAAAAGTCATTGTAATTCAGGTGAGCGAGTTGGACTCAAGGCACTAACGAGCTAACTACTCAAGGGGAAAATTGATTGGTGCTTTATTGCATCTCCGGCGGAGCAGTGAAGGAAAGAGTCAACGCTGTCCTGAGCTGAACAGTCAGTGATATATCTGTCAGGGTGAAGGTAGTGGTGTATGTGAGCTTTAGTTGTGGAGTGATCACTGCTTTTTAGTCGCTTTTGTTGGTGATGGTGGTCTTTCTCGGTGGTGGTGTCTGTTAGTTGCTGATGTCTGTTAGCTGCTCTTGCTGGTGGTGGTGTCGTCTGTTGATTGTTGGTGGCAGTCTCTATGGCTATTGCTGGCTTTTTTCTCTGTTGGCTATGTTATTGGTGGTCTTGATCAGTTGTGGTCTCTGTACCCATCTGTTTCTGGTTGCAGGGGTCGAGCACAGCTCCTGGCCCCACCTATTTGCTGGTCGCTACTAGGTCCACTCTCTACCTGCTCCATGAGCTTTATCGTACTTCTCAAAATTATGTTTGGATCCTGTCTTTACTGCATCACTCTCCAGATTGTTCCACTTCCTGCCAACTCTGTGACTGAAAAAATACTTCCTGACATCCCTGTGACTCATCTGAGTTTTCAACTTCCAGTTGTGACTCTTTGTTACTGTGTCCGATGTCTGAAACATTATCTCCGTATCCACCTTGCCAATTCCTCTCAGTATTTTGTATGTCGTTATCATGTCCCCTATATCCCAGCTTTCCTCCACTGTCGTTAGGTTGAGCTCCTATAACCTCTCCTCGTAGGACATATCCCTCAGATCTGGATTAGCCTTGATGCAATCCTTTGCACTTTCTCTAATTTCTTGACATGCTTGACCAGGTGTGGGTTTCATTTTGGTGCTGCATACTCTAATATGGGCCTGACGTACACGGTTCACAGTGTCTTTAATAACTCCTTACTCAGGTGTCGAAATGCTATTCCTAGGTTTGCCAAGGCGCCCATATGCTGCAGCACTTGGCTGGTGTGCGCCTCAAGAGATGTGCTCGGTATGACACTCACCCCAAGATCCTTTTTCTTCAATGAGTTTTGCAGTCATTGCCCCCCCCCCCGTCTTAGCCTGTCCTCCGTCAGTAATCTTCTTTGACCTTCTCCAGTCTTCATGACTTCGCACTTCGTGGGTTTAAACTCCAGGAGCCAGTTTTTGGAATAGCCTTGCAGCCTGTCCGGAATTCTTTGTAGTCCTACCTGATCCCCATCAGTTTGAATTCTGCGCATTAGCTTTACATCATCTGCAAACAGGAACAGCTCTGAATCTATCCCTTCCGTCATGTCATTCACATATACCAGACACAGCACCGGCCCTAGGACTGACCTTTGTAGAACCCCACTCGTCGCATTCATCCACTCTCATACCTCTTCACGTACCATCACTCGTTGTTTCCTTCCTGTCAGATATTTTATGATCCATTGCAGAGTAGTATTCCTGCCTGCTCCTCTGGCTTTTGCACTAATCTCTTGTGCGGAACTGTGTCGAAAGCGTTCTTACAGGCGACGAAAATGTACCCTACCATCTCGGTTTGCTGGAGTCCTTTCTAATTCCAATGAAAAGGCTTCCTTAAATCTCGTGTTGAGCTTTTCACATACTTTTTGGTCGTTTCATGTGATCTGCCTTCCTTCCTCCTTAGCCTGATAACCATGTTTTTTGACTGTTGTTTTCCTCCTGATGTGGCTGTACAACAGCTTTGGGTCAATTTGATTTTCGATGATATGTCATTCTCCTATTGCCGATGGGCCTTCTTATCCATGCATATTTGTTTCTGGCTCTTCGACTAATCTCCTTATTTTCTTTTTTCCTGAGGCCTGTTGATGCTCTCCGGCAATTTTTGGATGGTTACTGCCGGTGTGTGGTGAAAATTGTTTTTTTCCATAGTGTCACTGGAGTTGGTGTGACAGTGTTGGTAATCCTCGCCCACCACTTACCTACCTTGATGAAAGCGTTAACGTCCTCGTCATCATGGCTTCAGAAACTGTTCTATAAGTTAGCTTGTTAGGCACCGCTCTCCCAGGCAACATGATCACATGTAAAGCTGAGATACGTAGCAGAATCGCCAAGGTCAACATTCAGCAAAACCTTCACCTTCTCTGCTAGAAAAATAACAGAAAACTCTCTTACAGAGCCTATCGTCTCGCAACCTATCCAGAACCCAAGCCCTAAGATCGCCACAGGCATACCATTTCTCAGTTTTTCTTGTATCTATATTACTAACCCTTGTCTCTTATAATATTTCCTTATGCTGTTTATTTTCCATTCTTACTTTTCATTTCGTGATTCTGTGTATGGACAGTTATTCTTGTATTTAACAAGTTATTTCGTGTATTTTCGTTCATTATAATTTATGTATACAGATCTATTTCTTAGATCTATCTGCTTGTTTTGTCTCGTCTGCGTCGAATGACCCATGCCGAGTCACAAGACTAATAAGACAAAAAATAAATAGTTAAAAGAATTGGCGAGGACTAAGAATAATTACGTAAAAAGACGTAAGTTAAATCAGGTCCGATTACATTAATATCCCAACACCTAGAAACGGGAGTGGAATTTCATACTTAGACTTATTGAGAACAGAAAGTCAAGAGATATCAAACCCTCTCGGAAGGCCCTTGTTAACTCCCACCGGGTGCAGTACAAAAAAAAAGGAGAGGGGAGGGGGAGGGGTAAGAGAGGTAACCATGCACACCCCTTTACTCAACAAGCATTCACCCATTTATACAACTTCCACCATTCAGTCATGCTTACACTCTTATCTAACGAATTTTTCCCCTCACACTGTGTTCGCGAACCATATTTTGAGTTTTTTTCTGTTAGTTTATTTCACTTTGGAGTTTCCTGGCTTCGTGTTACATTCCCGTGTGTCAAGTATGGCAGGGGAGGAGCTGGCACAGTAAGACTTGAAGAGAAGGAATGTTAAAAAGGTATAATTTTCAGAATAGTGTATGCGTAGTTAGGTGAAGTATTAGGTAGTGTAGATAGGAAACGGGGAGAAAAGATAGGTTGTATTTGGCATTGATTTTGCTTCTGTGGAAATGGGAGGATTTGAAAATTGAGGCGGGCTTGATAGGAGCTAGACAGGGAGATTGTCCTGAGAAATGGGATCTCTGGATGCTGGGATTCTCGCCTCTCATCGCCTTCCTTGTTTATCTTCCCTGTGTCAGTCGGTGTTTAATTCACTCCCTCACGTAATTTTTTTTTATCCCCGTTCTGTTCTCATAGACGTGTGTGTACAGTTATAATGTGTGTATTCACCTTATGTATGTGTGTGTGTGTGTGTGTGTGTGTGTGTGTGTGTGTGTGTTTGTGTGTGTGCGAGCGCGCATCTTGTATTTCTTCTTGAGCTCTTGTTATCTCCAGATTCCAGTCTCTTCATCAAAGAACCTGCCAACACAGACTCGAGTCAGTAATCACTATTGAGCTCTTGTCGATTTCATCACTAATATTTCTTATGCTCTTCAGATCTATATTCCTTTTTTTTTTCTTACTAATATCATTTATTTGTTTTGCTACCCTTCTACACCCTGATTTTATATTTTTTTTTATTTATTATCACACTGGCTGATTCCCACCAAGGCAGGGTGGCCCGAAAAAGAAACTTTCACCATCATTCACTCCATCACTGTCTTGCCATAAGGGTGCTTTACACTACAGTTTTTAAACTGCAACATTAACACCCCTCCTTCAGAGTGCAGGCACTGTACTTCCCATCTCCAGGACTCAAGTCCGGCCTGCCGGTTTCCCTGAACCCCTTCATAAATGTTACTTTGCTCACACTCCAACAGCACGTCAAGTATTAAAAACCATTCGTCTCCATTCACTCCTATCAAACACGCTCACGCACGCCTGCTGGAAGTCCAAGCCCCTCGCACACAAAACCTCCTTTACCCCCTCCCTCCAACCTTTCCTAGGCCGACCCCTACCCCGCCTTCCTTCCACTACAGACTGATACACTCTTGAAGTCATTCTGTTTCGCTCCATTCTCTCTACATATCCGAACCACCTCAACAACCCTTCCTCAGCCCTCTGGACAACAGTTTTGGTAATCCCGCACCTCCTCCTAACTTCCAAACTACGAATTCTCTGCATTATATTCACACCACACATTGCCCTCAGACATGACATCTCCACTGCCTCCAGCCTTCTCCTCGCTGCAACATTCATCACACATGCTTCACACCCATATAAGAGTGTTGGTAAAACTATACTCTCATACATTCCCCTCTTTGCCTCCAAGGACAAAGTTCTTTGTCTCCACAGACTCCTAAGTGCACCACTCACCCTTTTCCCCTCATCAATTCTATGATTCACCTCATCCTTCATAGACCCATCCGCTGACACGTCCACTCCCAAATATCTGAATACATTCACCTCCTCCATATTCTCTCCCTCCAATCTGATATCCAATCTTTCATCACCTAATATTTTTGTTATCCTCATAACCTTACTCTTTCCTGTATTCACTTTTAATTTTCTTCTTTTGCACACCCTACCAAATTCATCCACCAATCTCTGCAACTTCTCTTCAGAATCTCCCAAGAGCACAGTGTCATCAGCAAAGAGCAACTGTGACAACTCCCACTTTGTGTGATTCTTTATCTTTTAACTCCACGCCTCTTGTCAAGACCCTCGCATTTACTTCTCTTACAACCCCATCTATAAATATATTAAACAACCACGGTGACATCACACATCCTTGTGTAAGGCCTACTTTTACTGGGAAATAATTTCCCTCTTTCCTATGTACTCTAACTTGAGCCTCACTATCCTCGTAAAAACTCTTCACTGCTTTCAGTAACCTACCTCCTACACCATACACCTGCAACATCTGCCACATTGCCCCCCTATCCACCCTGTCATACGCCTTTTCCAAATCCATAAATGCCACAAAGACCTCTTTAGCCTTATCTAAATACTGTTCACTTATATGTTTCACTGTAAACACCTGGTCCACACACCCCCTACTTTTCCTAAAGCCTCCTTGTTCATCTGCTATCCTATTCTCAGTCTCACTTTTAATTCTTTCAATAATAACTCGACCATACACTGATTTTATATATATATATATATATATATATATATATATATATATATATATATATATATATATATATATAAATATATATATAATGATGGGGTCCACCTCTGGTGTAAATTGTGGGACCCATAGCCTCGGAGAAGTGGATAAAAAGGCTTCAAGGAAGAATATTTGGATTTCTTCCTGAAGCCGTTTGAATATTCCACTTCCCCTACCACCCCATCTTTTCATTTTTTTTTTAACAATAGGAATATTTTATTACATAATATGGTACAGAAGATTTAAGAGATACATTGTTGATATAAAGGTGGCATATACGGTACATGTTGTTACGTGTGTATCACCGATTATAAGGCGAAAATCTCATCCAGCTCCTCAGAGCTGGGGCGTGTGCCCAAAATACAGCAGGCATTACCCCTTTGAACAGCCGCACTGAGCCGCTGGAACAGAAAACTAGCTGCCCTGGGATTCCTAGTTACCCTGATGAGTCTTTTTCCCAGCTACTTATGGAATTTAGATGCATTCTTTCCCCATGAGCCAAGGGTCTCTGAACCTATGGGAACAAACAAGTTCTCCACATTTTCTAGACTTTTGGGACTCCCTGAGGCTGGCAGCTGCCCCTCCTTCCTCCCTGGTGTATTGGAGATAGGTATCAGCCAAGGTAGATGCACATGTATAGTCCCACACCACCTGCTTCCCATCTGTCCAGGCTTGAAGGGTGATACCATCGGGACGCTTCTGGCTGCCATCAGATCTGCATTGCTGGGGTGGCTCCCTTACTGCTGGGCATCCGGCTGTTGTGAGGCTCCTCTTGATGTTATTAACCTCCTCATGTCTTGCAATCTTTCCCTCGGATTTACGGCACACAAGACCATGGTACCCGAATCGGTCTGCTGCTTCACTGCCACATATACACCTGTGTTCGGCGAGAATAGGGGCGGCAAATCGAAGGGCAACACCGATGTGGATGGTCTGTGGGTCGAGGCGTGTGCCAAGGCTGGAGTTAGGAACAGCCAACAGAAAATCCCCTGTATGAGGGGCTCTCACTGCCAGGAGGAGGGCTCTATCCTTCCCTGACACACTCTGAAGCATTGTTGAGGCAATATTTTCCACTATTGGACCATCCCAGTGCGATTGTTTGTAGTTGTTGGGGGGAGCATGTCTGGTTTCAGAGCCCGTTAGACTATCCCAGATCATGGCTCCGTCAATGAACTTATGGTCCTGGACTCCAATCTTGTCACTAAGTTGTTCAGGAGAATCGCTGCTACAAGCCCTCTGGATGCAATACATGACAGAAAAGCAGGTAGCGCAATCTGTGATGACTTGAGGACACCAATGCCTCCTAGTCTGACTGGAAGTGTAGCTTGGTTCCACTGCCCGTCGTCTAGAGTAAGGTTAAGTACTTTCGTACTTATATATATATATATATATATATATATATATATATATATATATATATATATATATATATATATATATCTATATATATATATATATATATATATATATATATCTGCAATAAGATCACAGTAAACAGGTGATTTCAGAATATGCAAAACAACCACTCTGAAAGAATAGAGAAATTCCAAGCGCTTTTGTGACTACTCACATTATCAAGGAACTATGAAAGTAAAGCATCCAAGGAAGCTATATAAGGGGTCTGGCCAGCACCTCACTATCAGATCCCACAACGGTTAAACACCTGACGCGCGCCGACCCAACTTGGATAGGTCCTTTGCACAACTCACCCCACAAACTATTCTACCCAAGAAAATTTAAAAATTATTTGTCCAGTGTATTATTAAATTCTTCCCAAATTCTATTAATTATAAATGGATCTAATTTATATAAACCAAAGGAAATATTCATATTATTGTCAAAACTGCTTTTTATGAAACAAGATTCAATTATATTCCTGTCGACCATGGACTTGCTTGATACTACTTTCTCAACTTTTTGAAAATCAATTGGATGGTTAAAATATCTTACATGAATAAATAGAGCATTGGAATCTTGTCCAGTTCTAATGCTATATTTATGTTTTAATCTTAGTTCGAGATTTTTACCAGTTTGACCGTAATAAACTTTATCGCAAATTTTACAAGGAACCTTATAGACACATCCATCAGCATTTTGGGGGGAATTCTTTATCAAAAGTTTTTTACTGTATCAAGATTTTTGAATACAACTTTAATATTAAAAGTCTTAAGAAGAGAAGGCATATCAACCAAGTTTTCATGGTAAGGGAGAACCAACATATTTTTAGTTGAATAAGGCTGGTTGTCCCTTTTTGGATTGTAAAAATTATTTCTAGCAACTTTAAAAAATTTATCAATTACATTTCTTGTAAGGTTCCTTGTAAAATTTGCGATAAAGTTTATTACGGTCAAACTGGTAAAAATCTCGAACTAAGATTAAAACAACATAAATATAGCATTAGAACTGGACAAGATTCCAATGCTCTATTTATTCATGTAAGAGATTTTAACCATCCAATTGATTTTCAAAAAGTTGAGAAAGTAGTATCAAGCAAGTCCATGGTCGACAGGAATATAATTGAATCTTGTTTCATAAAAAGCAGTTTTGACAATATGAATATTTCCTTTGGTTTATATAAATTAGATCCATTTATAATTAATAGAATTTGGGAAGAATTTAATAATACACTGGACAAATAATTTTTAAATTTTCTTGGGTAGAATAGTTTGTGGGGTGAGTTGTGCAAAGGACCTATCCAGGTTGGGTCGGCGCGCGTCAGGTGTTTAACCGTTGTGGGATCTGATAGTGAGGTGCTGGCCAGACCCCTTATATAGCTTCCTTGGATGCTTTACTTTCATAGTTCCTTGATAATGTGAGTAGTCACGAAAGCGCTTGGAATTTCTCTATTCTTTCAGAGTGGTTATTTTGCGCATATATATATATATATATATATATATATATATATATATATATATATATATATATATCCATTAAAATTATATTTTCCTAAATCGTGAATTTGTATTCTTGATTAGCAAATGTGTATATTTAAATACGTCTCATTTACATTTACATCATGTTCGTGTAAATTCTTGAACTAAGTTTGTTGTACAAAGTCAAAATACCAATATTCAGAACGGGGAATATCACCAGGGATCTGACTGTAACATCACCAGGGATCTGACTGTAACATCACCAGGGATCTGACTGTAACATCACCAGGGATCTGACTGTAACATCACCAGGGATCTGACTGTAACATCACCAGGGATCTGACTGTAACATCACCAGGGATCTGACTGTAACATCACCAGGAATCTGGTGGCAACATCACCAGGGATCTGGTGACACCTTCACCAGGGATCTGGCGACACCTTCACCAGGGATCTGGCGACACCTTCACCAGGGATCTGGTGACACCTTCACCAGGGATCTGGCGACACCTTCACCAGGGATCTGGCGACACCTTCACCAGGGATCTGGCGACACCTTCACCAGGTATCTGACTGTAACATCACCAGGGATCTGACTGTAACATCACCAGGGATCTGACTGTAACATCACCAGGAATCTGGTGGCAACATCACTAGGGATATTATGGAAACTTCACCAGGGATCTGATTAACATCACCAGGGATCTAGTGGCAACATCGCCAGGGATGTGGCGGCAACATCACCAGGGATGTAGCGGCAACATCACCAGGGATGTGGCGGCAACATCACCAGGGATGTGGTGGCAGCATCACCAGGGATGTGGTGGCAACTTCAACAGGGATCTGGCGGCAACTTCACCAGGGATCTGGCGGCAACTTCACCAGGGATCTGGTGGGAACTTCACCAGGGATCTGGTGGGAACTTCACCAGGGATCTGGCGGCAACATCACCAAGGATCTGGCGGCAACATCACCAGGGATCTGGCGACACCTTCACCAGGGATCTGGCGACACCTTCACCAGGGATCTGGCGACACCTTCACCAGGGATCTGGCGACACCTTCACCAGGGATCTGGCAACACCTTCACCAGGGATCTGGCGACACCTTCACCAGGGATCTGGCGACACCTTCACCAGGGATCTGGCGACACCTTCACCAGGGATCTGGCGACACCTTCACCAGGGATCTGGCGACACCTTCACCAGGGATCTGGCGACACCTTCACCAGGGATCTGGCGACACCTTCACCAGGGATCTGGCGACACCTTCACCAGGGATCTGGCGACACCTTCACCAGGGATCTGGCGACACCTTCACCAGGGATCTGGCGACACCTTCACCAGGGATCTGGCGACACCTTCACCAGGGATCTGACTGTAACATCACCAGGGATCTGACTGTAACATCACCAGGAATCTGGTGGCAACATCACCAGGGATCTGACTGTAACATCACCAGGAATCTGGTGGCAACATCGCCAGGGATGTGGCGGCAACATCACCAGGGATGTAGCGGCAACATCACCAGGGATGTGGCGGCAACATCACCAGGGATGTGGTGGCAGCATCACCAGGGATGTGGTGGCAAAATCAACAGGGATCTGGCGGCAACTTCACCAGGGATCTGGCGGCAACTTCACCAGGGATCTGGTGGGAACTTCACCAGGGATCTGGCAGCAACATCACCAAGGATCTGGCGGCAACATCACCAGGGATCTGGTGACACCTTCACCAGGGATCTGGCGACACCTTCACCAGGGATCTGGCGACACCTTCACCAGGGATCTGGCGACACCTTCACCAGGGATCTGGCGACACCTTCACCAGGGATCTGGCGACACCTTCACCAGGGATCTGGCGACACCTTCACCAGGGATCTGGCGACACCTTCACCAGGGATCTGGCGACACCTTCACCAGGGATCTGGCGACACCTTCACCAGGGATCTGGCGACACCTTCACCAGGGATCTGGCGACACCTTCACCAGGGATCTGACTAACATCACCAGGGATCTGACTGTAACATCACCAGGGATCTGACTGTAACATCACCAGGGATCTGGCGGCAACTTCACCAGGGATCTGGCGGCAACTTCACCAGGGATCTGGCGGGAACTTCACCAGGGATCTGGCGGCAACATCACCAAGGATCTGGCGGCAACATCACCAGGGATCTGGTGACACCTTCACCAGGGATCTGGCGACACCTTCACCAGGGATCTGGCGACACCTTCACCAGGGATCTGGCGACACCTTCACCAGGGATCTGGCGACACCTTCACCAGGGATCTGGCGACACCTTCACCAGGGATCTGGCGACACCTTCACCAGGGATCTGGCGACACCTTCACCAGGGATCTGGCGACACCTTCACCAGGGATGTGGCGGCAACATCGCCAGGGATGTGGCGGCAACATCGCCAGGGATGTGGCGGCAACATCGCCAGGGATGTGGCGGCAACATCGCCAGGGATGTGGCGGCAACATCGCCAGGGATGTGGCGGCAACATCGCCAGGGATGTGGCGGCAACATCGCCAGGGATCTGGCGACACCTTCGCCAGGGATCTGGCGACACCTTCGCCAGGGATCTGGCGACACCTTCGCCAGGGATCTGGCGACACCTTCGCCAGGGATCTGGCGACACCTTCGCCAGGGATCTGGCGACACCTTCGCCAGGGATCTGGCGACACCTTCGCCAGGGATCTGGCGACACCTTCGCCAGGGATCTGGCGACACCTTCGCCAGGGATCTGGCGACACCTTCGCCAGGGATCTGGCGACACCTTCGCCAGGGATCTGGCGACACCTTCGCCAGGGATCTGGCGGCCACTTCGCCAGGGATCTGGCGGCCACTTCGCCAGGGATCTGGCGGCCACTTCGCCAGGGATCTGGCGGCCACTTCGCCAGGGATCTGGCGGCACCTTCGCCAGGGATCTGGCGGCCACTTCGCCAGGGATCTGGCGGCCACTTCGCCAGGGATCTGGCGGCCACTTCGCCAGGGATCTGGCGGCCACTTCGCCAGGGATCTGGCGGCCACTTCGCCAGGGATCTGGCGGCCACTTCGCCAGGGATCTGGCGGCCACTTCGCCAGGGATCTGGCGGCCACTTCGCCAGGGATCTGGCGGCCACTTCGCCAGGGATCTGGCGGCCACTTCGCCAGGGATCTGGCGGCCACTTCGCCAGGGATCTGGAGGCCACTTCGCCAGGGATCTGGCGGCCACTTCGCCAGGGATCTGGAGGCCACTTCGCCAGGGATCTGGCGGTCGCTTCGCCAGGGATCTGGCGGTCGCTTCACCAGGGATCTGGCGGTCGCTTCACCAGGGATCTGGCGGCCGCTTCACCAGGGATCTGACGGCCGCTTCACCAGGGATCTGGCGGCAACATCACCAGGGATCTGGTAATGTCACGAGATCCCTGGTGACATTTTTCAATTTTGAATTTAATGCTCTACAATTCAGAGCAAACAAATTAGCATCAGTTTAAATAACAAAAAAAAAAAGGGCACAATACCGTGACTGGAACGATACACAAATAACCCGCACAGAAAAGAGAGAAGCTTACGACGACGTTTCGGTCCGACTTGGACCACTGACAAAGTCACACTTTGTGACTTTGTCAATGGTCCAAGTCGGACCAAAACGTCGTCGTAAGCTTCTCTTTTCTGTGCGGGTTATTTGTGTAGCATCAGTTTTATTAAAAAGAACAATACAAGTCTACCTCTAAATAAGATTCTCCAGCAATGAAAGTTTCTTTCTGGCTAGTGGATGCAAAAACAAGTCATCGCTAAGAAAGAAATCATTTCAGTTTGTTCAGTGAAATTAGCAAATTGGTTCGTTCACGTCTGAAAACTGTTTCAAACATTCGTCTTCCTGAGATACATCAGTGGATCAGAAGAGGCATCTTAAAGACGACGGTACGAGTGGGGTTAGAATTCATGGCAATTGAGTCGTATGCTCAGTGGTTTACGCACTGGCTTGGAGTTTTACGAGTCACTTGCCATGGGTTCTAACACCACCCGTACCCTGGTTTGTTTACAATCGTATTATTACAATTTAGTGAGTCATCTTACAGATATCGCTGAAAAGAAATTAATATTTTATTCTATAAAAGTAGGAAATCCTGATTTACACAGTTCAGTAACACTTTTCTTTAATGTACATACACCAGTATTATATAACTGGCAAATCGGCACTTACATAGCCTAAAAAAAAACGCAACGCAATACAATAATAATGGAAATTTGAAGGCGATCGGGGGCGGTATTGTCAAGATATCTCGCCACAGCCACGCTGTATAACCCTTGTGGTTCTGCGCTTCTTTTTATTATTATAATCGCCAAAAACCCGGAAAGAAAAAAAATTATGTAACCACTAAGTGTCCTCATTCTGAGGACACTTAGTAAACAAGAGAGAGCAGCATCAACAACAGCAAGCTGATCTAGTAACACACAAATTCAGATTAAACAAGCAAACAGCGTCTCTCAGATCTATAATACAGACAGACACAAACAATGGCAGGTGCAGTTGTGGGCATGAGTAATGGGATAATATATCAGCCACAGCACAACAGAGGGTTGGTGGCGGTGCGTCAGTGGTGGGCGACACCCGCAGTATTTTGTGGTGTGTTCCTACCTTGTTGTTCTCACTGTGAAGTGGCCTTTTCTTGTACAGATGTTTATGACTTGAATTAATTCGTATAAAACACCACCACCACGTAACGTGGGAAACAATTAGTAAAAAGTATTATGTAAATGATTGACACCAAATATAATTCTGACACCAATACCAATATTTTTCTGAAGCAATTAATAGTAAAGAAAAAAAAAACATGATTAGCTGAATTAGAGGGCTCTTCAGGACTGAGTAGGCTCAACCAAGCAAGAAAGCCTAATCAGAAACAGAAAACAAAATCCTGGTGCAATTCTCAGCCACATACCCAGAAAAGTACATGTCATCCTTGAAATCTAAGAATGTTCGTGGCAATAACTTTAACTTTCTTTAGTTACGAGCCTAGAAGTAATATTACTGAAAATGAATAACAGTGGGACTGTTATTTTTTTTCTAACACATCTACGCGACGTGCGCCTCTAACATTCTGTAACTCGTACTGAGTTTTATTTGACGTGGACCTCAAAACCTAGACTTCTTTCAGGAGATGTATCCATCATACAATCCCAACACCCTGTACTTCAGCCCTATGCAATAGGCCCAATTGCTATACCTAAACCCTCAGAGAAACGATTGTTCAATTCCTTCTGGAGAACTGGAAGCTGAGACTCGACCCTCACCATCGGCCCAGGAAATGAAAATCACCAATTTCAAGGGAAAAAACAGTTACATCTCTCTTTGAGACTGAATATTCTACTTATCCTACCACCTCGTCTTTTATACATTATGCAAAATGGTATTCAGGAACGCAATATACGCAGGAGATTATCATGACACCTGTGATTTTGTCGATACTTAAATACTGAAAACTTCAGCTCCACGGAGCCTGAATGCGTATCCAGAATACAACAGGCATTACCCCCTTTGAACTGCACCACTGAGATCCAGGAACAGAAAACTAGCTGCTCTGGGATCTTTTCTTCATAATTTCTAATTCCAAGTTTGCAAGGTAATTCCATCTGGGCACTGTTGGCTGCCGAAGTATCTGAAAAGTTGGGGCGGCTCCTGTACTGCTGAGTAAGCAACTACTGCAGACTTTCTTCTGATGTTAAACTCTTCATGCTTTGTAATCTTTCCCTCAGACTTGAAGCAAACGAGACGATAGTGCCTGAATCAGTCTACCGAGGCACTGCTGCAGACAAACCTGTGTTTCATGAGGATAGGGGCGACAAGGCAATGTTATACTAAAACGAATTGTCTGTGGATCCAAGCGTTTGCCCATAAAAGAATTTAGGGATGGCCAACAAAAAATCCCCTGCATGAGGAGCTCTAACTGCCAGGGGACGAGCTCTGTCCTTCCAAACATTCACTCAACTATTGTCGAGGCTATATTCTGAGAGTTTCCTTTCATTCTTGTTTTAGAGGTAATATTTTTATTGGTTACGAGCAGGTTACATACTGCCTTAATGATCCTCGTGTAGTTGACAGACTTGAAACAAAAATTAACCATCCCTACACCACACGTATGAGTATATACATCAAGAGGTTTTTGTCTCGCAATACATACACAACACTATAAGTATCTAAGTAATGATCCTTTGTTTTTAAGTGGAGTGAGAACTTAGCTCTTGTAGGCCAGCGGAAGTATAACCACTTAGTCATCACTAGACGAGATGAGAAATTTTTGTACTGCCTTACAAATAAAACACTAACACCAAATTTTCAGGGTAGACCAGTAAATCAGTGGAAGACCTCGGTCATATGATTAAAACCTTCACTGACAGGGTCATATGACCGCTGTCTGGAAAATAACTGAAAATAATTTTAAACAAAATATTTCCAGGCAACCTCAGTTTTTTATTTACTGTTTATAAGATTATTCATTCCATTTTCTTAAGAGACATAAGGCCATTCTATAAGCATTATCATGCGCCATAAAACGCGTTCTTCCCGTTTAATTTTTTTTAAAATAGCAAACATATAAATCCATATTAGCAATTTCTGTATGCCGCTAGATGCTCCCTTACACGACACATCAACAGAAGTTAAAGTTGTCGTATTTTGTGACGTCTCAACTTTGACGAAACTGAACTTTCTTTTACAGTCTCCAACCCTTATCAGCCAACCAGTCCTCCGCATTTGTTACCTCACGTGTGAAAAAGAGGGAACGAAGTTTAGGTATATGTCCCGTGCTGCCAGATGTAAGCCACCTATCTTTAACATTTTCTTTATTGTTAAATAATTATACTCTAATATACATTACCTTTACCCAAAACTTATCATTATAATAGTACTGAGAAGTAGGCGAGTAAGACACAAGTGCAGTAGTTAGGTGTATTAATTTCTGAATCGTTTCACCTACATGGTAGGCTTCTTCAGTGAATACAGAAGTGACTAAACATGGAAACAGCAGAAGCAGTGGCGAGGTTAACATGATGTAATCAGTCCCTCAGCCTTGATGTAGAAGTTTTGATTTATTCAGTCTCTCTCTCTCTCACACGCAATGTCTTACATGTGTGACAACGGTGGTCTTCCCTCAAGCAGTGTTTTAACAAACGTAGTCTTCTCACAGGTAGTGTTGCCCTGGGTTTGTGATGATGGGAAGCCAAGACCAAAAGCGTTGCCCCGGGTATGTATGCCCACCAAGGAGCTCAAACACCAAATAATGAAGAATAAAAGGCTCAGTATCGTGTCTGGAACAATACACAAATAACTCGCACATTACAAGAATGAAAGTTATGACGACTTTTCGGTCCGACTTGGACCATTAATTAGTCACACAGAAGCATGAAGGGAAGGGAGCCTGTGTGTGTGTGTGTGTGTGTGTGTGTGTGTGTGTGTGTGTGTGTGTGTGTGTGTGTGTGTGTGTGTGTGTGTGTGTGTGTACGTGTGTACGGGGCCGGATGTAGAACGATATAAGGCAGTTTAATAGAAGCAGTGATAGTAGTAGTATTAGTAATAGTATAAGGAGTGCAGCAGTGACAGATATGGCAGTGCCTCAATAGTCAGAAAGTGAAATGTTTAGCGAAGCAGTAGTAGTATTCGTGAAAGTAGACTAAGGACAAGATAAAAATGGAGAACTGCAGGAGAACAAATGGTCAACGAGGGGAGGACAAAAGTCCGGGGAAAAAATTCGTAGGACAGAACCCACCTAGTCAGGTCCAAGTCAAACCAAAACGTCGTCATAAATTCCAGTCCCCTATGTATAGGTTGTTTGTGTAATGTGCACCGGCTGATCACTATATTACACACGAGATTGTGTAATAAACATTGTGGATTTGTGGAGAATATTTATTCAGAATTTTAATACACACAGTATTATTCGCAGTTAATTCCTCTGGCAAACAAATCCTTATATTTTACACACAAAAAATGTTTGGCTTTATTGAACTGAAATCTTAAGAAATCTACTGTTGTCATTAACCGAGGAGAAAACTTATAAGAACATAAGAACGAAGGAACACTGCAGAAGGCCTACTGGCCCATGCGAGGCAGGTCCAAGTCTCCTACCGGCTTAAGCCAATGCACCCAACCTAGTCAGGTCAGGTCACATTGACTTAAGGGAGGAACACGGCAACCGACCTGGTAGCACAAGCTATCAGGTCCAACTCACACCCACCCACATCTACTCATCCATCCTATTTTTAAAGCTACACAACTTTCTGGCCTCTATAACGGTACTTGGGAGTTTGTTCCACTCATCCACAACTCTATTACCAAACCAGTACTTTCCTATATCCTTCCTGAATCTGAATTTTTCCAACTTAAAACCATTGCTGCGAGTCCTGTCTAGGCTAGATATTTTCAGCACACTATTTACATCCCCTTTATTTATTCCTGTCTTCCATTTATACACCTCAATCATATCCCCCCTAATTCTACGTCTTTCTAGAGAGTGCAGATTCAGGGCCCTTATTCTATCCTCATAGGGAAGGTTTCTGATACATGGGATCAACTTTGTCATCCTCCTTTGTACATTTTCCAGAGAATTTATATCCATTCTGTAATACGGTGACCAAAACTGTGCAGCATAATCTAAATGAGGCCTAACCAAGGATGTATAGAGTTGAAGAACAACCTGAGGACTCCTATTATTTATGCTTCTTGATATGAAGCCAAGGATTCTATTAGCTTTATTGCGAACACTTATGCACTGTTGTCTTGGTTTCAGATTACTGCTAACCAGAACTCCTAAATCTTTTTCTCAGTCCGTAATATTAAGATCTACATTATTTAGCTTATATGTGGCATGGTTATTGTCCTGTCCAACATTTAGAACTTTGCATTTGTCTATATTAAACTGCATCTGCCATTTCTCCGACCACTGCATCAGTCTATTCAAATCTTCCTGGAGTGCTCAAATGTCCTCGTCAGAATGAATTCGACGGCCTATTTTGGTGTCATCGGCAAACTTGCTGATGTCGCTCTTTATGCCCTCATCTATGTCGTTTATGTAGATTGTGAACAGCAGGGGGCCCAACACTGACCCCTGTGGAACACCGCTCGTGACGCTTCCCCACTCTGATTTCTCCCCATTTATGCAAACTCTCTGCTGCCTATTTGACAACCATGCCTCTATCCAGGAAAAAATTTCTCCTCCTATTCCATGTGCTTTAATTTTCCTCAATAGTCTCTGATGTGGGACCCTGTCAAAAGCCTTACTGAAGTCCATATACACAATATCATATTCATTACCATGATCTACCTCCTCAAATACCTTAGTGAAAAAAGTTAATAAATTCGTAAGGCAGGAACGCCCCTTCGTAAAACCATGCTGAGATTCGTTCATTAATTTATGCTTTTCAAGGTGGCTACGAACTGCCTCGGCAATTATTGATTCCATAAATTTTCCCACTATGGAGGTTAGGCTTATTGGTCTATAGTTCGAAGCTAAGGACCTGTCACCTGTTTTGAATATAGGTATCACATTTGCCATTTTCCACTTATCTGGCACCATGCCAGTTTGTAGTGATATGTTGAAAAGATTAGTGAAAGGTGTGCTAAGTTCCTCTTTACATTCCTTTAGAACCCTTGCATACAGTTCATCAGGGCCTGGGGATTTGTTAGGTTTTAATTTATCTATTTGCCTAAGGACCATGTCACTTGTGACCCTAATCGTGCACAGTTTATTATCGTCCTGTTCTACATAATTTATCATTACTGGAATATCGCTGGTATCCTCCTGTGTAAAAACTGAGAGGAAGTATGTGTTAAAAATTCTACACATTTCCTTATCACTGTCAGTGAGCTGACCCGAGGAACTTTTGAGTGGGCCTATATTGTCCCTGATCTTACTTCTGTATACCTGAAAGAATCCTTTTGGGTTAGTCTTCGATTCTCTTGCCACTTTAACCTCATAATCTCTTTTTGCTTTTCTAATTCCCTTTTTTATTTCTCTCTTTAACTGAATATATCGATTTCTTAATTGCCCCTCTCCTCTTTTGATTTGCCTATATATGCCTCTCTTTTGACCAATCAGATATTTTAATCTATTGTTCATCCATTTAGGATCATTTTTGTTTGATCTGATTTCCCTATTTGGAACATAATTTGACTGAGCAGCTAGAACTATGCCCTGAAAAGCACCATATCGGCAACCATCACCACCTACCTGACCCTTAGTCAGGTCATTCCAGTTCAGCCCACCTAAGCAATTTTTCAGTCCTATGAAATCAGCCAAGCGAAAGTCAGGGACGGAGACTTGATTGCCATTATTAGGGGAATTCCATGATGTATTAAAACTGAGTGATTTGTGATCACTTTCCCCAAGCTCATCATTAACCTCAAGATTATTAATTAGTGTTTCCCTACTGGCAAGAACCAAGTCAAGGAAGTTATTTCCCCAAGTTGGCTCTGTCACAAACTGTTTTAAAAAAACAATCCTGGATCGTATCAAGAAAGTCACCTGACTCTAAATTTCCTGTCAAATTGCTCCAGTCAATCTGTCTATAGTTGAAATCTCCCATTAGCACAACATTTTCGTATGTAGATGCCTTACGAATTTCGTCCCATAGAAGTTTACTGCACTCCCTATCAAGATTTGGGGCCCTGTAAATCACACCCAAAATTAGTTTTTATCGGCCCTCGAGAAGCTGTAACCAAACAGATTCAGTGGCTGACGCTTCTAATTTAATATCTTGTCTAACACAACAATTTAAATTGTCTCTGACATACATCGCTACTCCACCACCTTTCCTGTTGACCCTGTCAGTGTGGAATAATTTATAGCCTTGTATGTGACATTCAGAGGGCATCTCTCTATCTTTCAGATTGAGCCAGGTCTCTGTTATAGCAATAATATCTATGTTTCCTGCACTTGCAATTAATCTTAGCTCATCTATCTTATTTCTTACACTCCTGCTATTAGTATAGTAAACCTTAAGGGAGCTAGTCCCTTGCTGCCCTCTGCTGTCCCCCTTTGTTTGCTGACCTGATTTATTGTCTTTATTTATAACTTCATGCTGAATGCCTTTTATACATTTACTGTTTCCAACCCAAGTGTTGCAACCTGCTTGTTTCCCACACACACCCATACCTCTATCTTCCATCAGTTTAAAATCATAGGCATTTCACCAATGGCCTTCTCAATCGAGTCTGCAAGTGCTACCACCCCTGCCCCAGAGAGATGTACCCCATCCCTTGCATACATATCATGTTTGCCATAAAAGTTGTTCCAGTTTTCAATGAATGGGATTGCAAGTTCCTTGCAGTATCTGTCTAGACAGCAATTTACACCAATTGCCCTAGACAACCATTCATTTCCTACTCCCCTTCTAGGCAAGATGCTATATATGATTGGGATCCCTCCCTTAGACTTAATGAAATCTATAGCTGACCTGTACTTATCTAGCAGCTCTTCTCTCCTACCCTTCCCAATATCATTTCCACCAGCAATGAGACAGATAATGGGCTTGTTCCCATTACCTGACATGATATTATCCAGCCTGTTGACAATGTCCCCAACACCAGCTCCAGGGAAGCACACTCTATCTCTCATCTTATTCCTATTATAAAAAGCACGGTCAATATATCTTAGCTGAGAGTCACCAACCCCAAGAATGCGCTTACCTCCATTAGCAGGGGCAGTAGTACCCTTACCTTCACTGGCCACTGAAGTACATTCATCCTGAAGAACAGAGAAGCGATTTCCTACCTTCAGATCTTCACTCTTAACTTTCCTTACTCTGATGCGCCTCCCATTACTGTGAACCACTCGCCACTTGTAGCAGGTGCTGGACTGCACCTCACTGCTGGTAACCGTTGCTACCTCCCCAACTACAGCCTCCTCACAGCGAGAGACAGACTGCACCTCACTGCTAGAAGCCTCATGAGAGAAATCTAATGTTGCTACAAAAATACACGAGAGAAGATTACTGTCTAAATGGTTTAGAAAACAGACAAGTTGGTAAATGGGGGTATCTTTTTCTGGAAATGTTTCCCAGCCAGTGGCTTCTTTAGTCCATTGAAATGAACTGTGAAAGATGAGGAGTTTGAGGTAATCAATTCCTCATCCTGAAGTCGATGTGTTCAGTCCATCAATCTTGATATAAAAGTCTAGCTTTTGCTGGAGTGAGTGTCTGCTGGAGTGAGTGACACTCACTCCAGCAAAGGTGCGTCCTGCGACCGTATTTGCTTGGACCACCACCTCTTTTCTTCAACATTGCAAGTACCTGGTGTGTTTATTGGAACACCAACACTCCATGGTTGTTTTGCATCTTTTATCACTTGTTATATATTAATGCAACCACGAACAACTAGTTTTAAAGCAATTAAGCTTCGGTTAGCTGAAGATCGAAACCGTGTTATTTAGCACACCTTGTGGGAAGAGAGTAAAAAATTCACGACATTTGCTTCCCACGAGGCTGAATAAAATAACATGGGTTCGATCTCCGGCTGGCTGCAGTTTGTTAATTGCTTAAAACCACTTGTTCTTGATTCACATTTATATGTGGACTGCCTGTGAAGGTTGGTATTTCGAACGGAACTAGAACGAAATTAGTTCTGAGCTTACCACAGCCTCATGTGTCCTCGCATCATGAAACATGCCCAGTTCTACTGGGTACATGATTGTTGGATTATCAGTCCAGTGATTTGGGTATCTATATTCTGGAAACCTATCGCCAGCCAGTGGCATCTTAAGTCCAGTGCAAAGAGAGCTGAAAAATGAGGAGACTGGGCAAATGTTTTGTTTAGTGGGATGGATTGTAAAGGACCTGCCTAGTATGGGCCAACAGGCCTGCTGCAGTGTTACTCCTTTCTTATATATGTTCTTATGAGTTTATGGTAATCAGTCCCTCAGGCCGAAGGACTGATAACCTCAAACTCCTCATCTTTCACCTTTCTTTTCGTCGTACTGAGAAAGCCACTGACTGGCGAAATGTTTCCAGAATATAGATACCCAAATGTTGCACAAGTCTCATTTATTAATTTACAAGTTCCTTCACCACCCGTTCCTCTTCCACCTTTCAATTTTGGCTCCATTCTCATTAAATACCCAAACCACCTGAACAATCTTTCTATCACTCTCCGAATCAGTGTGTATGTTGATACAAAATCTCTGCGTAATGTTTTGAATGACTATAGTTGTCATAGTAATGGAGTTAAATCAGTTTTAAACATACTGACATTGTCCATATACTCCAGAACACTAGGGCATCAAAGACTAGGTTTGGTTAGCTAAAGTTTGTTAGGAAACAGAAGTATTTCCTGACGCGGAACTTAGTCATATAATGACCCGCCAGTGGAAGGCTTCTGTCATCTGACCGAGGCCTTCTACTGGCTTACCGGGCCACCCTCTTTAAAAATTAATAGACCAGGATTCTACAGAAGGAAACAAAGGGAACATGAGTTACGAAAGATGTTTTCTTTGATGATAAAAAAAATCTCTACTGACAGTCATATTCTGCTGTCTATAATTCTGCTGTCTGCTCGGACAGCAGAATGTTTTAATTGAATACATTTTATTTTAATTTTAATTTTTGTCAGAAATTTTTTATGGGATTATTCTGTTGGACTATATTGTAAAAAAATATCGATGAAAATATAAGAAATTAGCAAGAATTACTTGTTGCTTTAGTGGGTAAACTTTGCAACTAAGTCTTTAAACAAACTACTTAACTATCTACTTAGACTAATTAGTGGCCACAGGCAATTACTAGAAATATTCAGATTTAAGTCTAAGGAAGAGTTAGCTTTAACGCAGTCATGGTACTTATAGACTCGTCTAAAATTATTTAGCTAAAAATCTCACTACACTGAGAGCTCGAATCCATGTTAAGCCAACTATTACGCAGGGCACTGTAGAAAATTCGTGTATAAAAAAACATTAGTAATGTCAGTGGCCGAGATTAGTTCTGAAAACGGACGCGTATTAGTCCCGAACAGTGCCAGGACAGGAGAGGTGATTGTGTCAGCCATGGTTAGAGCAAGACGTCATGGTGTTTAAGTAGGGAGGTGGGGTGGTATTCTGGGTAAGTTTCGGCCATATTGTTTTTGTACTCACGATTTTACGAGTAAGGCCCTAGTATGTGGAGGGCCTGTTTTCGAGAGTACGGGTGAAGTGTTTTTGCCTGCAAACTAAGAGACCAGCACAAGGAAGGTGGGGTGTCATGGAGATCCACTGTTTATATATATATTTTAACTAGTACCACTGTACTAATGGGCTTAGGCAATATTTTGTAGGTGACCTAAATTGAGTACCTGGTACAAATATACTGGTGTGTATTATGCAATATGTAGAGGGTAGGGTGTATGTTGTATATGTAAGTTTACTATTAATATAGTTGTATTTTTATAAAGGTGAATATAATTGCTCTTCCTGATAATATAAGTACTGACAATTTAGTTTTTGTGAAAGAAGCTTGGTCCTAGGTTGGTGTATTTTGTTAAATATTTTAAATGCCCCTGGACAAGGCTGTTACCCGCATTTATGTAACGGCAGTGGTTCCCAAACTGGGGGTAAATTACCCCCTGGGGGTAATTTAACCATTTTTGGGGGGTAATGGAGGGGTGACAGAAAAAAAGTTATGAATTCTGAAAATCAAGAAAACAATGCGGTACCCGGTATGAGGATTATTGTTAACTTTGTCTTAGTATATAAAGTTGTAAAGTAAACCTATTATAAGTAAGTAATAAAGTTAAACCAAATAACAATAAACATCAAAAACTAATATACAGTATTAGAAAAGAAGAAATATATAGCTAAGTGTGTGGAAACCCAAAAGTATTTTGACAAGTATGCTTCAGGACAAAAGTCACTCAGTAGCCCAGATCGACCTGTCCAGTACACGTCACTCACTTCCTGAGGCTGCCTCTATTTCACACTGTCAGTTTGTCTGTGAGCATCAGCCGAGGTAGACATAAGCTGGTATGTATGTGTACTGCCCTGTGCAGTATATAGTTAGTATTTACCCACTGTTACTGTGAATTTGTAGCTATTATTAATTTTATATATAATGTATGTGTGGTTCTTACGTTTTCAATGGTTTTGCTAGGATTGTCAGAGTATGCGAGGCTGTATACGTTCACGTTTAGCCATATACATGTATATCAATAACAACATTTTGTGAAAGAGGTAACATGCTTTATGTGGCATGTTAAATTGGGTAACAAGCTGAAAAAGTTTGGGAACCACTGATAACGTAATAACTACCTTACATTAACACTAAAAACTTGTAGCTGCTGCAGTGGCCTGATAGTTTAAGGACTACGTTGCCATTTGTTCGATCCCCAGCGGGGAGAGTTCATTACAGTCGGTGAGATTTTACAGTCACCTCATTGCAACTTACAGAGTTATTAAGGTATTTTTTTTAACTGATATCGAATCAATTCTCTTAAAAATTACTGAATCGGAGGAAAGTATTGAGCATCCGTCTCTTGGAGAAGAGTACCTCGCTGCCAAGCCAGTCGTCCTCCCCAGTGCTTCACCCTGTTAGTACTAGACCGCTTCTCTGATCACTAACCATTTTTATGGTTTTCTTTTTAAATGTCTTACATAATAGAGCTTCTAAATGCAGTTTTTCATATTATGCTGGCAAAAAATGGTTTATGAGTTTAATTGGAATATTTGCATATTCTCTAACGTCCTCACGAATTTCGTAAAAAAAAATTATTTTTAATTACAAAAACGCGAAGGAATGCACAGGTTATACATTCCGAGAGAGAGATATCTTCATACATTTAGGAATCAGGTTGAAGGGCTGGCAGCACAACTCCAGGAGTTGACGTAAGTTTAATTACACATCTGAAGCTCACCGCCGTGAGTGATTCAGAATTATAAGTTTACGGAGAACCCGAAACTCCTATACTTCTTAATTGCCACCGCCTCCGCTACCTGAGTTTAAACTGTTATTTACCTGCTTCCGTGTACAATGTCTCACTAACTGATAAATAATAAATTTCTATTTTTGAACTTCAGAGTTAATGTTTTATATTAGATTCAAACCATCATTTAACCTGAATTAATACCCGAATAACGAAAACCTTGCATATATTGTGTCAGCTTCAGAATATTTCAAGTATTTAATGAGATATTCCTCAAGATGCTATCACATGTTAAGATAAATAAGTGCGTAATTGTTTACGGCAGCTATTTGAAAAACAATATTAATATATCGTATATTACTTTCTATATTGTATTTAGATATTTATACAAAAGCTTTCATTCTTTGTTAAATTAAATTCTTTGACGTTTTTCATGTTAATGTGATAATCATGTTGGCTTTTCTTTGATAAATAAAGTCTGTATATATTTTAAAGAGTATATCTCTCGAAGTGTGTATAGTGAGAGCAGCAGTATATAAGTATATACATGTGGAGGCATGTATATCTCAGTTAATAAACTTAGTTTACTTCAGGTCTAGTATGCACAGATTTGGGATTGAAGTATTCTTGACTGGTGGTGAACAGGTATCCCGCAGCTTTAATGACCCTTGTAAGCCGATAACTTTAAAGACTAATCAACCAATCATAAATACAAACGATATATACTTTGGAAGGTGCATGTCAATGTATATATACACAGAGTTTAATCCATGCAAGGATATTTGGGATTAAATAATTCTTGAACGGTGGTTAGTAATGACATGTAGCAATAGTGTCCCTCGCTTATTACGTACCGAAAGAAGTATGTCTCTCAGTGTATGAATAAGCAGAATCTCCAGAAAGAATCGAAGAAGGTAATGAGAATAGCAGCAAAGA
This sequence comes from Cherax quadricarinatus, assembly GCF_038502225.1. NCBI lineage: Eukaryota > Metazoa > Arthropoda > Malacostraca > Decapoda > Parastacidae > Cherax > Cherax quadricarinatus. The sequence goes on along the minus strand of NC_091355.1, from coordinate 14,737,236 downwards.
CAAAAACGCCCCCAGAGATGCCGCCACAGCACAAACATCAGTAGTTATGTACCCACTCAGAGCAGTTAATGTTACTAACAACAATTCTACAATAACCCTCATCCCAGGACCAATAATTTTGCAAGTCAGATTCTCTTAAAGCGACTGTGTCATTCTCGTCAGATTCTGCGGGTGGTTACTCTGGAATACTGCAGAATCATATCAGAGATACAGTTATTCCAGTGCTTGAGGCAGAAACAGAGATTCACCTTTCTGAGATATCAACACTCAACAACCATCTTGTCCGGCTGATACCTGAAATAAATAAAATCCCGTTCATCGTTCACCTTGAATCGTTATATGCCTTACAAAAGAACCTTACACAACTTACCTAACCTTTATATAACAATTTAGCTTAATCCAACTTAATCCACTGGACCATACAATGTAATGCGTCATGAGTTTTCGCCCACCATGAGGGAGGCCAAAGCAGCATGGGTTCGAGTCCTTGGCTAGTCGCAGTGTTGTTATTGATCAATACCACTCGTTCGTGGTCACAATAATATATATATATATATATATATATATATATATATATATATATATATATATATATATATATATATATATATATATATTATAGGGAGGTACCACCTCTATAGCTGGAATGGGGACCCTCATCCTCAGAGAAGACAATAAACGTACCTCAGGGAAAACTCAAGGTTCTCCCCCGAGCTGTTTGAATATTTTCTTCTCGTACCACCATATATATATATATATATATATATATATATATATATATATATATATATATATATATATATATATATATATGTATATATGCATATATTAATATTGATTGAGGTATATGCACTGGTTATGTGAGTAATATGGTCCAGAAATAAGGTGAAACTTCCCGGTCTAGCTAGAGATCCTGAGGCTCGGTTATTGTGATGTTTCAATAACATCTCTCCGCACCTTTTGGATAATGGCTGTCTTGAAGGCAGGGCAGCACAGATGTCGCTGAGACGTTTTCAGCGAAGCAGTTGAGCAGAAATTGTAATTGTGCCTTTCTATATCCACTTATGAGAGCGTTCTTATGGGCAATATGGGCAGCACATGAAGGGAATTTATAAACCAAGAAAATATAAAAATATGCGTATTTATGCAATGTTGAGAACAGGTTATTTGTGTGTGTGTGTGTGTGTGTGTGTGTGCGCGCGCGCGCGCCTAGTTGTACTCGCCTAGTTGTGGTTGCAAGGGTCGAGTTATAGTTCCTTGCCCCGCCTCTTCACTGGTCGCTACTAGGTCACTCTTCCAGCTCCATGAGCTTTATCATACCTCTTCTTAAAGCTGTGTATGGATCCTGCCTCCACTAGATCGCTTCTCAGACTATTCCACTTCCTGACAACTCTATGACCGAAGAAATACATGTACTTCCTAACGTCCCTGTGATTCATCCGAGTCTTCAACTTCCAAATGTGACCCCTTGTTTCATTATCCCATCTCTGGAACATCCTATCTCTGTCCACCTTGTCAATTCCTCTCAGTATTTTATATGTCGTTATCATATCCTCCCCTCATCTCTCCTGTCCTCCAGTGTCGTCAGATTGATTTCCCTTAACCTCTCCTCGTAGGGCATGCCCCTTAGCTCCGGGACTAGTTTTGTTGCAAACCTTTGCACTGTCTCTAGTTTCCTTGCGTGTTTGGCTAGGTGCGGTTTCCAAACTGGTGCTACATACTCCAATATAGGCCTAATGTACACGGTCTACAGGGTCCTGAATGGTTCCTTATTGAGGTGTCGGAATGCTGTTCTTAGGTTTGCTAGGCGCCCACATGCTGCAGCAGTTGTTTGGTTGATGTGCGCCTCAGGAGATGTGCCCGGTGTTGTACTCGCCCCAAGATCCTTTTCCTTGAGTGAGGTTTGTAGTCTCTGGCGCCTTAGACTGTACTTCGTCTGCGGTCTTCTTTGCCCTTCCCCAAGCTTCATGGCTTTGCACTTGGTGGGGCTGAACTCCAGGAGCCATTTGCTGGATCAGGCCTGCAGCCTGTCCAGATCCCTTTGTAGCTCTTCCTGATCCAAGTCCGATTGAATTCTTCTCATCAACTTCACATCTGCAAACAGGAACATTTCTGAGTCTTTCTTCCGTCAAGTCGTTCACATATATCAGAAAAAGCACCTGTCCTAGGACTGACCCGTGTGGGACCTCACTTGTTACAGGCTCCCACTCTGACACCTCGTCACGTACCATGACTCGCTGTTGTCTTTTTGACAGGTATTCCCTTATCCATTGCAGTGCCTTCCCAGTTATACCTGTCTGGCCCTCTTGCTTTTTCACCAATCTTTTGCGTGGAACTGTTAAATGCCTTCTTACAGTCCAAGAAAACGCTGTCACCCTGTCATTGAACTCCAGAAGGTTTGTGACACAGGATTTCCCGTCCCTGAAACCATGCTGGTTGTCGTTGATAAGCTCCTTCGTTTCTAGGTGTTCCACCACTCTTCTCCTGATAATCTTCTCCATGACTTTACATACTGTACATGTCAGTGACACTGATCTGTAGTTTAGTGCTTCGTGTCTGTCACCTTGTTTCGATAGATATGTTGAAGATTGTTGTTAGTGGTACACATAATGCCTCTGCTCCCTCTCTCAGGACCCATGGAGAGATGTTATCCAGCCCCATCGCCTCTGAGGTATCTAACTCGCTTAGCAGCCTCTTCACTTCTTCCTCGGTTGTATGTATTGTGTCCAACACTTGGTGCGCCCCACCTCTCCGTCTTTCTGGAGTCCCTTCTGTCTCCCCAATGAGCACTTCTTTGAATCTCATGTTGAGCTCCTCACATACTTTGTGGTCATTTCTTTGATCTCCCCTCCTTCCATCCTCAGTCTGATTACCTGGACCTTGATTGTTGTTTTCCTCCTGATGCGGCTGTTCAACAGCTTCGTGTCAGGTTTGGCTTTTGCTGCTGTGTCATTTTCGTATTATCGTTGGGCCTCCCTTCTTACCTATGCATATTCATTTCTGGTTCTATGACTACTCTCCTTATTCTCCTGGGTCCTTTGCCTTCTATACTTCTTCCATTCTCTAGCACCCATGGTTTTTAACGCTTTACACCTTTGGGTGAACCATGGGCTCATCCTAGCTTTCTCGTTAATTCTCTTACCTTTGGGTACAAACCTCTCCTCAGCTTCCTTGCATATTGTTGTCACATATTCCATCATCTCATTTACTGACTTCTCTGCCAGTTATCTGTCCCACTCAACCCCATGCATCAGATTCTTCATGTCTGTGTAGTTTGGCTTCATTCATCCTGCCCTTCCTGCTTCCCTCTCCACTTGTAACTACTATGTACTCGAAGCTCAGAACCACGTGGTCACTGGCCCCGAGGGGTCTTTCATATGTAATGTCCTCAGTCTCTGCACTACCCAAGGTGATTACTAGGTCCAGTCTAGCTGGTTCATCCTCTCCTCTCTCTGGTAGTGTCCCTTATGTGTTGGTACATGAGGTTTCCCGGTACCACTTCCATCATTTCTGAGCCCCCATGTAGCTCCAGGTTCTCCCAGTCAGTTTCCTTATAATTGAAGTCATCCACAATCAGCAGCTTTGTCCTGCTCGCATGAGCCCTTCTGGTCACGTCAGCAAGTGTGTCAACCATCGCTCTATTACTCTCATTATACTCTTGCCCTAGCCTCCTGCTGTTCTGTGGTGGGTTATACATCACTGCAATTACCAGCTTGGGACCTCCAGACTGAAATGTTCCTATTATGTTGTCTCTTGCTTCTCCTCTGTCTTCTCCCTCCAGCTCACCAAAATCCCATGAGTTTTTGATGAGCAGTGCCGCTCCTCCACCCCCTCTGTTCCCTCTGTCTTTCCTCAGGATCTGATATCCTGTTGGAAAAATAGCATCTGTTATTCCTATGACCTTGGTTTCTATGAGATCTATGACGTTCTGGTGATGTCTCTTTGATTCTTTCTTAGCACTCCTCCCACTTGTTTGTTATTGCATCAGCATTGTTGGGATAGCGTGTTTGGCTGTGGGGTTCTGAGGGTGGTTCTGTGTGTGCTTACGCTTGTTGCTCTGCCCTACTCTGGTTGTCTGGTGTGTGTGTGTGTGTGTGTGTGTGTGTGTGTGTGTGTGTGAAAGAGAGAGAGAGAGAGAGAGAGAGAGAGAGAGAGAGAGAGAGAGAGAGAGAGAGAGAGAGAGAGAGAGAGAGAATCGTATTTGCGCAGCTAAGTAAAAAGAAACTGTTTAAAGTAACATAAGAAATTGTTATCTTAACTTCAAAAAGTATGATGGTAAATTAGCCTCCGAGGCCAGAAGAGCTAAAGTGTCAAAAAAATACTGAATAAATGGTTCATATTGCTCACTTTTATCCCAAAGTTTTGAGAGGGGAGTTGAAATTAATGCAGTGGGGGCAAATTATTTTGTGTCGCTTTATACGATATTTTTTGAATTGACTGACTACAGAGAGAGAGAGAGAGAGAGAGAGAGAGAGTGAGAGTGAGTGGTTGGAAGGTATTAATACTGTTCGTATCGTAATTGCAAGTGTTAACCCACTACCACTTACATGCTAAGTACCAGCAGTTCTACTTCTACATACCACTAGTTTAATTTCTCAGTTCTATGGGACAGATGTACACTACTGCTACTCTCCTACCACTACTATCAAGTTTACTGGTTCGTTGTCAACTGACAATCATGATGTAGTTGCTGAACAAACATCACGAATCTAAAGATTTCAATTTGCCCAGCATTACGTCGAGTTGATTCCTTCATTTGCAAGGTGTTTGTCCAACTGGTTCTTATATGACAGTGTCAACTTCTCCCTTACAATTTTACCCTCAGTCTGGTCCATTCTCCTAGATTTCTGTTCGTGTTGCATTTTCTGCTTTGAATTTCCACATAAATGAAATGTGCTGCTGCATTATGCTCTTACATTTCAGTCGAATGAAGTTCATTGTTATACTTCAATGTCGCTACACCTTTGTAAATGAATGGAGACTTTATTAAAAATATTGTACCCAGTCAAAGCAGCTTTACTGTTTGGTGGCTGTTTTGATAAAGCTAAATAGTTTGTGGGCCTCTGATGGTGAATCTGTAGACAATTTGTCCTTGTTTACTGAAGTGTCTTACAAGTATTTATGTACAAATGGAACAAACGGTACAATACCGTGAGTGCAGCAATACACAAATAACCCGTACATAGGAGAGAGAGAAGCTTACCACGACGTTTCGGTCCGACCTGGGCCATATACGTCACACTAACGTAATTGTGACTTTGTAAATGGCCCAAGGTGGACCAAAACGTCGTTATAAACTAGTCTCCCTCCTATATGCGGGTTATTTGTGTACTGCTACGTTAAGCTCTTCTTCTAAGATTTGTCCCAATCTTGTGCTACACACGTCGTCCAAATTATTTGTCATTGTTTAAACAAGTTTGTCACAGCCGAAATTGTCCTTGATCAAGATGCCAGAAACGAACCGTTTTATAATAATGTCCTAGTGTTCACTCGTGTGTCTTTCTAAAACAATAAAAAATATGTTCCTGATGCGTCTCTTCTTTCCGCATCAAACTTGTACGAATTGTTAACTTTCACAACTGATAGATAAATCCTCCTTCTATACTTGTTTCTGGGGCAGAATTCCTTCTCTAGATATCCTGCAATTGAATCACCACCCTAGTCTACTCGAGGTTTCTCTGGGGATTAGACTGACCTCTGTGAGGTTTTCCCTGGAGATCTGGGAGGTCATGTTGGGATGGGCTAGCACATCTCCCTGTTTCACTGGGCAATGCTGTTAACTGCTGCGGAATAACACTATTATTATTTTCCCACTCCTTGTGTAAATGAGCCGGGGGCTTCCCTTGCTAAGTAACTCTGTGGTCCATAGCGGCACTTCTGTGAGGATCATCCACATTCCTAGAGAGAGAGAGAGAGAGAGAGAGAGAGAGAGAGAGAGAGAGAGAGAGAGAGAAGAAAAACAAGAGAAGAGAAAGAACTGAGGAAGAAGAGAGATAAATAAAGAAAAGTTGAGGAAGGGACAGTCAGTTGAGGAAGAGAGTTGGGGAGGGAAAGAGAACTGAATAGAAATAGAAAGACAGGGAGGAAAACAGAATTAGCGAAGGTTGCAGCTGGAAAGGAAGATAGTTAAACAAAAGTGAGAGCAGGGAAGGAAGAGGTCGCTTGTATGAAAATATATTAGGTATGTCGTGCCGAATAGGTAAAACTGGTTAGTTAGCAAGAACTCTTTTAAAATTAAGTCCTTTCTAAAATTTTCTCTTATACATTTAAAGATATATTTCAATTATGTAAAGTAAAAATTATTAATTTTGTATCAAAAGAACCATAGAAAACTTGCGTAACCTTATTATAACAACCACAGTTTAATTTAATGCATTTAATGTAATGCATTTTAATAATAGACGAACACAATAAAATATTTTTTTCGTTAGATTCAGAATGATTTTTGCAAAATTATTACATACACAAAATTTCGTTTTCCTTATTCGGCAAAAGAAGCGTTGCTATTTACGCCATAATCGCAAGTTTTGCCTGTTCGACACGACAGACACACACACACACACACACACACACACACACACACACACACACACACACACACACACACACACACACACACACACACAGACACACACACACACACACACATACACACACACACACACACATACACACACACACACACATTGTGTGTGTAATATATATATATATATATATATATATATATATATATATATATATATATATATATATATATATATATATATATATATATATATAGACCAATACGGTCTACATGGTCTTAACTGTTCCAAAACCAAGGGCTGGCATGCAAGACACAATGAGGTCAACGACATCATAAAGAGAACCCTTGCTACAGCTGGATGCCCAGCCGAGAGGGAGCCCCGATCACTGGCAGCCAACAATACCCACAACCCAGCAAACCGCCCCTACAGGATCACCATCTATCCTTGGAAGAATGGCAAGCTCTTAGCATGGGACTCTACCTGTGTTTCCACACTGGCTGACACCTATATCCATCACAGTGTGGGGCGACAAGGAGGAGCTGCTGACCACAGGGAGAAGTACAATTTCAGCAAGTACAGGGACATAAGCCAACAGTATCAATTTGTCCCAGTGGGATCAGAGACCTTGGGATCATGGGGAAAAAATGCCACATGTTTCCTTAAAGAACTTGGTTCCAGACTCATCGACACCACTAGGGACCCAAGGGCAGCCACTTTCTTGTTCCAGCGCTTCAGCGTGGCCATCCAGAGGGGAAATGCTTGCTGCATACTTGGCTCGCGTCCAGCTTCGGAGGAGCTGGAGGAAATTCATAATCTTTAATACATTGTACCATTGTATTCATGTTTGTGTTTTTCTGTAAATGTGTTCTGTTTATTAATAAATGTTCACATAGAATATAAAATATAGGGGGTGGTAGGAGAAGAAATTATTCAAACAGCTCCGGGGAGAACCTTGAGTTTTCCCTGAGGTACGTTTATTGTCTTCTCTGAGGATGAGGGTCCCCATTCCAGCTATAGAGGTGGTACTTCCCTAATATATATTATATGAGGTTCAACTCCGATGCAAGTTATGAGGACCCAGAGCCTAGGTAAAGTAAATAAAATTGCTTCAAGAAATATATTAGGAATGTTCCTATTTTTCGTGTCCAGGCACATAGTTTATTATGTTTCATTATTGTTGTTGTTATTATTATTATTTAGAAGAATTTATTTAAGGGTGCAGATTTGTTGAGAACTTTAGACACTATTACAATTAATAGATGGAAATTCAAATTGAAGAAGTACTGGCAACGCCAAAACCACCAACAGTACTAACAATAATTACATCATCAGCAGTACTAGCAACGCAAGCAACACTCATAAGAACATAAACAATGAACACTGCAGCAGGCTTACTGCCACCACCAGTAGCAGCAACACCAGCAGCACTAGCAACACCAAACAAAAACAGTAGGAGCAACAGCAACGCAAACAGCTCCAGCAGCAGTATCAACACCAACAACACCCAGCAGCATTAACAGAAGCAACGCAACGTCATCACCCACGCCACCAGCAGCACTAGCAACTCCAAAATCTGTATCAACAACACAAGTAACACCGACACCAGAAACTCTGCTCGTGCTGGCTGCCAGCGAGGAAGATGAATGGCGTGATATGAATACCAACAACAAACTGAGCTTCTTGTCTCCCAGTTTTTGTTCGTGCTGCTGCTGCTGCTGCTGCTGCTTCTGCTTCTGCTGCTCCTTGTTGCCGCTTGAATCCCTGAGGCAGCTTGCTGTCTGCAGCATCTCTTTGTGACGATGTTGGTGTTGCTTGGGATCCTCAGGCTGTTGTCTGAAGCCTTCGTCTGAGGCTTTTGTCTGAAGTACCTCACTGATACTGTGTTGGTGCTGCTCGCGTTACTGCTACTGTATTATAAACTACCTCTCTGTGACTGTGTCGTTGTTGGTGATCGGGTCAATGGGCTGCTGACTCGTCTACATTTCTGTTGTGGCTGCTGGTTATGTATCAAAGTCGCCTTCAGTTCTTGCTTTCCTTTTTTTTTTTTTTTTTTTTTTTTTTTTTTTTTTTTGCACTCCCTATTTTTACCACGTGTATTCCTTTTGCTCTTATTAGGTAGATGATTGCCTATTTTTATTTTTCTTCCTCTAACTTTTCAATTTTTATTTAGTTCATTAACTGAAAGGCTATAATACCTTTGCCTGTGGTCACAGGCCTCTGGAGATCACTTCTCAAGTGAATATCCCAGAAAAACGATACAAAATATGATTAAAAAACAGAAAACATTCAAAAACATGAATTATTAAAAAAAATATCGACGCTGTTGTAAAGAAAGTAAGACAACTATTAACATAGACTGATGCAATATGGCAAACGATGTAGAACCCATTCCAGGGTTCCTGGAATGATCCAGTACGGCATCAAATGTTCATAAAAAAATGCCCCCTTTTCCGACGATGACTGAGAGAGAAACTGAAGTGTGTATGTGCAAAAGAGAAAATTTGAATATACCACAGCTATTGATGCTAGGTAAATGGATACAGATGCAACTAACGTGCCATTTTATTGTGCCAACGTTTCGCTCTCCAAGAGCTTTGCCAAGCCGTACCAGCATGGTACGGTAATTCAATCATTAGAAAAGTTTTTGATAGCAGTACTGATATACGCTTTCAAGAAATTCCTATGAGAAGAATTGTGTGTTAATATAACCAACACCTCGTGAAACTATTTTTGTTTTGATTGCAATGATTACAAGAATTAACATATGCACAGTCAAGTTTACAGCAATAATAATATTTAAATAATATTGATCAACAGAGAACAACAGTGTAAAACTAAACTATCTAAATTTAAGAACATTAAAACTTCATTTTGAATTACCAAACGTACGTCAGGTAGTCGTGATTAAGAGCTAGCATGTGCTGGAGAGACTTGTGGAAGACTGACCATTTATTTAAGGCAGGGATACGACAGAATGACAGGATGTGCTTTAAGGCCGCATAACGATGCTGGATCCTGTTTATAAGATCACTTGGTGTTAGATGAATATTTATTATTTTACAGTAATCTTAAATTTTTTTGTGAATTTAGTCTTATTATAAAATATATATATAAACGTTAAAGTATGCAGACCCTTAATCACTCACTCCTGGATAAGCTACTCATTATTAACCACTCACCACGCACTCATTCACTCAAGCAAAGGTAAAACAAATTATATAAGATACCACTGAGATGGCGTAAGTTATTATATAGCTCATCATCACTCAGTGAGGCAGCACAGCTCGTTATATAACGAACTCTTCTAATTTCCCCACTTCGTTCTCTTCAGCAATGCAAGCACACCTATCGTCTTAATTATCTCAGAGTTCTTGCTAAATAAAGAAGGTCAGAGTGGGTGTAAAAGCGGTGTTAATGAGTCGTAACGACCACACTGGCTCGTTATCATTCCAAAACACCGCGACGCACGAAACATCCCTTAGAAATGGTTGGTGGTGCAAGGTTCACTAGTAATGGTGGGTAGTGTAAGGTTCACTAGTAATGGTGGGTGCTGCAAGGTTCACTAGTAATGGTTAGTGGTGCGGAATTCCCTAGTAATGGTTGGTGGTACAAGGTTCACCAGTAATGCTTGGTGGTACAAGGTTCACCAGTAATGCTTGGTGGTACAAGGTTCACCATTTCATGCTGGAGTAGGTTTTTGCGTGTTAGAGAAGAATGCAGTGCAACATGTTCTCCATACAAGTCATTTACAGTTCCTCTCAGAGACGGGATAGAATTTATGCCACGTCAGTGCAACGTTGCAACTTGTTATTGGAGAGGATTGTAATTTAAGTTAACAGAGTTGGCTATAGCATATATGAACACTTGTTAGGGCTATAAGTTTTCTTGAACTTAAGTTACGGTACAAAGTACATGTTCTCTGTAAGTTAAGTTGAACCAAATTGCTACATTAGATTGGAGTACATAAATTTGACGGATTAATTATTGGTAGGAAGGACCTCAGTAGAAACAGCGCCACTGTAGCAGGAAGAATGACCTCTGTAGATATAGCTACTGCAGGAGGAAGAATGACAGTAACTGCAGTTAGTTATAGCGTAACACACTGCTGTTGGATTCGGTTATGGTGAATGCAACTAGTGTACGTTATAGTACAAATTATTTTATGTATGATGGGTGTAATAATAAAGAATAAGGCTCAATACCGTGACTGGAAGCAAACACATAGGAGAGTGAAACCTAAGACCACATCTGTGTGTGACTAGTTAATGGTCCATGTCTGACCGAAACGTCGTCATTCTCTTATGTTCGGGTTATTTGTGTATTGTTATAATATGAGGCCAGTGGATGCTCTGGTGTTAGTGCATGCTGCTAGTGCAAGTTTTAATGCATTCAATTGTTATTATTGCGCTGCCAACATGAATGACACAAATCAGAAGACAGAGACTACTATGTGGCATCTTGTGTACCTTCGGTATTATTCTAGAATAAAGATATTTTTGAAATGCAATAATATATTAAGTTTCATAAAATAGTGTTATGAAACTCCGTGGTAAGAGGATTAACATGAATGTAGGTGAGAGCCTCTTTTCAGACACAGTTGAAGAGGAAATAGCAAAGGAATAGTCTTCCCACTTTGTTAGCGCAAAATTAAGTCAGTACTGTGTAAGCCTTGTGGGTTTAGCGCTTAGTCATGATTATAATAATTATTCTTTTAAGAACCAGCTGCGAACATATTCCTCTTGTTCAGTTTCACTCCAGGTGGTGGAAACTGGCATCATAGTTCCGAAACCTCTCGAAATATCCCATTGTTTACGTCCTCAGGTGACACGGTATTTATAAATAAAAATACTAGCAAACAGGAGTGAAGTTAGTGGTACAAATAGGTCTGTGGATGGGTGTGTGGTAACATGGGTCAGTGTAAAAACGAGTAGTACCATGGTAGTAATGAAGACAAGCCATGGGGGGGGGGATAAAAATCTTCAGCTCAAGAATTTTCACAGGTCTCCGTGCGCCATCAGGAGCTATTCAATGTTGCAAAAGTAGTGGAGGAATGAAAGGAAGCTTTCTCAGAGTAAGGTAGCATGGTGACGCCAACCAGTTCCACTCAGCGATTGCTTGGCACCATTTTATTCAATGTTGTTGCAATCCATAACCTTCCATCCAATCCTATCTCCTATAAATTCTATGGCTGTTTTTACCATGCGGTGTGTTACGTCCCCCTATACATGTTAATGCTGGCTGTGGCTGGTGGAAATAGAGGGTGGGGAGAGAGCCTTCAGCTTCACTATCCCCTACTATCCAGATAAGTCAATAGTCCTCCCCTGAGACAGTAATAGACAGTTCTCAGCAGATAGCCTAGTTGTGGATTTTCAAGTCTACTCCGCCCCAGGATGAGGGATTGACTAAATGGAGAGAGAGTAAGTTGTCCGGGTGTTCACCAGTCCCGCAGTCGCGATCTTCTTAAAAGCAGCAGTTAGTGGACAGGAAAATTCCAAGTGAGAGCGTACAAGAGCCTTAAGTGTAGCGTCATTATCATCTCTTGCACTCGCTGTCGCTCTTGCTGTTATCACTCTTGCTGTTATCACCACTGCTGTTATCATCATTGCTGTTATCATCATTGCTGATATCTCACTTGCTATTTCCTCTTTCGCTAGCATCACTTATTATTGCTCTTGTTACTATGATTCTTGCTGTTATGGCTCTTCGTGTGATCACTATTGTTGTATGGCTCGTTATTACACTTGCTGTTATTACTCTTGCTGTGATCTTTTTGTTATCCCTTTTGCTGTTATCATTCTTGCTGTTATCACTCCTTCTGGTTCTCGCTTTTTTATTACTACTACTGTTACCACCACCACTACTGTCACCACCAGTATTGTTACCACCACTATTGTTACCACCACCACCACAATTATTGTTACCACCACCACCACAATTATTGTTACCACCACAATTATTGTTACCACCACCACCATTATTGTTACCACCACCACCATTATTGTTACCACCACCACCACTATTGTTACCACCACCACCACTATTGTTACCACCACTATTGTTACCACCACCAAGACTACTGTCACCACCGCCGCCACTGTCACCACCACAATTATTGTTACCACCACCACCACAATTATTGTTACCACCATCACCACCATTATTGTTACCACCACTACCACCACTATTGTTACCACCACTACCACCACTATTGTTACCACTACCACCACTATTGTTACCACTACCACCACTATTGTTACCACCACCACCACTATTGTTACCACCACCACCACTATTGTTACCACCACCACCACTATTGTTACCACCACTACTGTTACCACCACCACTGCTGTTACCGCCACCACTACTGTTACCACCACCACTACTGTTACCACCACTACTGTTACCACCACCACTACTGTTACCGCCACCACTACTGTTACCACCACCACCACCACTGTTGTTACCACCACCACTACTGTCACCACCACCACCACCATTATTGTTACCACCATTATTGTTACCACCACCACCACTATTGTTACCACCACCACCACCACCACTATTGTTACCACCACCACTACTGTTACCACCACTACTGTTACCACCACCACTACTGTTACCGCCACCACTACTGTTACCACCACCACCACTGTTGTTACCACCACCACTACTGTCACCACCACCACCACCACCATTATTGTTACCACCATTATTGTTACCACCACCACCACCACTATTGTTACCACCACCACTACTGTTACCACCACCACTACTACTGGCTTCATAAAGTGTGAAACAAACTAATACAATAAACCGAGATTTTATCAGTAAAAATCGCTCTTGCTGTTATCACAATTCTTGACATCACACTTTATCGCTCTCACTGGAATCATTCTTGTTATTGCTCTTGTTCCTGTGTTTCTTGCTGTTATCGCTCTTGCTATGTTTACTATTGCCGTATAGCTCTTGCTCTTATAACTCTTGCTCATATCACACTACTTGTTATCGCTCACGCTGGTATCACTATATATCAGAGAAATGAGACAGGTAACAGGGATCTGTATATTTCGGCCTGAGTCAGACACTGGAGACAGAAATATACTGACCTCTCGTATCCGAGTTTCATATTTTGTCTAATTTCTTTCTTACTATGAGCTGCTACGTATATTTATTTTGTTCTTCTTGTCACCCTCGTTGTGATTGTTACGAGTCAATGTCTTGGGTGGTTCTGTTCACGAAGATGCAATGTGCAACATTTTGCCGTCGTTTCTTTACAGAGAAGCATGTAAATTCCGTCATGCAGGAGCGCCTGTGTTCTGTCCCTGGCATAAAACATAGCAAACAGAAGGATACACACCAGTTACAAAAAAACTCCTTCCCTTGCTTACGGTCTCTTCCAGAAATAATTTTTAATGAAACGCACTTTGTCAGATGACATAGCATCTCATTCACTTTCAAATACAATTTTACAGAGCGATGTCAGTCAGTGACACTGATTTCTGTCACACAAAAAGCAGCCACTCTGGGCACTTTCGCATCCTCGTATTACCAAATACAGCTACTGAGAGGTACCCCTGCACCATCTGTTACCAAACAACCACGGTGAGGTACTCCTAAACCCTCTATTAGCAAACGCAATCACCGAGAAGTACTCTTACACTTTTACAAAACAGAGACACTCAGAGACATATTGTACTCTGTTATAAAACACAGCAAAATATGTGTACTCGCATTTTCTCAAAAAAGCAGGTATTCAGGAACACTCCCACACCTTGTTACAAAACAGTTTCTGAGGAACACTCTTACAAAATCCCTGATATTAGCGAAGCTACTTAGAAAAGAAAAGAGTGGGAGAGAAACTTCATATTCCAGAATCGTTGAAGATCTTTGACACTGTGCTTAGGTGTGACTAAAAAATGGAAAAGCTGGCTCGTAATTCAGGTCAGGTACTTCACTGGCTAATGAAGTATCAAATAAATAGAAGATAGTGAAAAAAGAGGCCTGATTTTGGAGAAGGGTTATTCTTCACGAATCACATCTTTGACTCTTACTGTTGAGATTGTCTCGTATGACACGAAACTGCAAGTGAGTATAGATATAGCATAGAAGTAATTTGTGTCACTCGCGCTAGTGACGGAACGATAAGTAACCCTCGAGGTTGATACAAAACAAGCGTGTAGTTAACAAGGAACTTCTGGGTGAGCAGGAAGCTGCCTTGGAGTCAACATAAAACCTTGGGGTAATACAGCCATCTCGGGGTCATACAACTACCTCGGGGTCAACATTAAGTTCTCTCCGAGCACCGACAGCTCTCCCTAACAATAACATTAGAGAGGTATTTAATGTAAAACAACTATTATAAATTTTAACAAATATTTTCCATGATCTCAGAAATAGCTATTATAACAAGAATGACCTAAGTAGAAATAGCTACTGTATCAGGAAGAATGACCTCAGTAGAAATAGCTACTGTAGGAGGAAGAATAACGTCAGTAGAATGAGCGACTGTAGTATGATGGCCAGTTTTAACATAGCGTACCTGACTCCCTCAGGAACATCAAATATTTCAGTTTGTGGCTGCAGCTCCGTACTGGCAATTTTTCTCTGATAGAAACACGGGAGTAAAAAATATAAAATCTCTCGGAACTCCCTCTCTAAACTTAGGCAGTTTCACTATTTTTTTTTTTTTTGTGGTAGAAGAGGGAAAGGACGGGTGTGAGAGAGTTTCTGAGTGGCTGCATTTGGTGCAGAGAGGGTGTGAGAGTGTTCCTGGTGAGGGGAGGGCGTGAGAGTGCTCCTGAGTGACCTTGTTTGGTACTGAGAGGGTGTGAGAGTGTTCCTGGTGAGGGGAGGGCGTGAGAGTGCTCCTGAGTGACGTTGTTTGGTACAGAGAGGGTGTGAGTGTTCCTGGTGCGGGGAGTTCTGAGTGACCTTGTTTGGTACAGTGATGGTGTGAGTATTCCTGGTGCTCCTGAGTGACCTTGTTTGATACAGAGAAGGTGTGAAAGTTCCTGAGAGGTTGTTTTCTCCTGGGAAAGTGTAAATGTGAGCGTTAACGCTTGTGTTTTAGTGTGATAATGTTATAAATGGCTCTGTTTGTCAGTGTTTGAGTGGCTGTGTTTAGTGCATTGAGGAAGCAAATGTTTCTGAGTGTGCTTCAGGACAGGAAGGTAGTGTGTGTGCCTGATTGGCTCTGTATTGAAGCTGGAATGGGATCAAGGATAAAGTGGTGCGTGCCACGAAAAAACAAAATAGAGAAGATGAGATACATCGAGCATAACTCTGCTCCAGCAATCACGTATTGGTAATCTCACGCACATGAGCGTTGTAAACACGATCGGCAGTCATTCCTAGGGAAAGAGAATGAAACGTACACAAACAAAACAGCAAATAGGACGATTTGAGATCAGCTTCAAGTGCGGGTAATATTGACGACCAGAACTTAGGAGACTGAAATTTATGACTACGTTTCGGTCCGACGCACACGAATGAAACGTTAAGAAGACTATTACAACTGAAATTAAAGATGTCTATAATCTACCTTGTCCATAATTACTATCGCATTTACGATAGTAATTATGGACAAGGTAGATTATAGGGGAACAATAAACATGATATTAGAAGACAGGGGAACTCACGTGCCTCTTAAAAAACTGGGAAAGGGATTGAGACAAAAAAAAAATACAATAAACATCTCTGAAACCTTTTAGTGTACTAGCAAGAATGAATGTTAGTGTAAGAAAAATAACAGATTTGATTTTTCTGTCTTGCAAGTGGCAGGAGCGCAGCATATACAAGATGGTATCTCAGGATCTAAGAGGGAATATTCAGAGGTCGACTCTGGGAATTTGAATGGAAGTATCGCATAAAAGGTTATATAAGGGAAATTTGAAAGGAAATGAAAGGGGAAAAATAGGAAAATCCCCCCCAGGAGATTTCTTTAGTTAAAAGGGTGAAAAACGTGACTTGAGCAGAATAGAGCTGGTATCTTTTTAAAGCTCTAGTAGTCAGTATATAAATATGGCCAAAACGATTAAAACTGAGGCTAAAATTGGTAAATTAAGAAACAATAATTGATTGCACAACTAAGGAAAGAGAAAAATTTATCGAGAGAGTTGAGACAAATAAAGGTTAGGAAGAGTTTCAGAGAAGACGGAAAAATAAAGGTCAAAAGTCCAGTGAACTAAAGGACAAAAGCAGGAGAGAGAGAGAGAGAGAGATAGAAGATGTGTCAAGAAACAGCAACAATATCATGAGTTAAAAACAGATTATATATGTTGAAAGAGAAATGTAAATATAAACTTTTTTTTTCTTAATGGAAATTGTAGATGCGTATATAACACACTAACAGCATTTGGATGTAACTAAAACACTCTTGATATTAGAATTGACAACGTCAGAAAATGAAGAAAATTAATTTTATCTCTCTCTCTCTCTCTCTCTCTCTCTCTCTCTCGCTCTCTCTCGCTCTCTCTCGCTCTCTCTCGCTCTCTCTCGCTCTCTCTCGCTCTCTCTCGCTCTCTCTCGCTCTCTCTCGCTCTCTCTCGCTCTCTCTCGCTCTCTCTCGCTCTCTCTCGCTCTCTCTCGCTCTCTCTCGCTCTCTCTCGCTCTCTCTCGCTCTCTCTCGCTCTCTCTCGCTCTCTCTCGCTCTCTCTCGCTCTCTCTCGCTCTCTCTCGCTCTCTCTCTCTCTCTCTCTCTCTCTCTCTCTCTCTCTCTCTCTCTCTCTCTCTCCCGCTCGTTAGAGGGATTCCTTTTTTATCGTCGATTTTTTTTTCGCGAATATACCGTTAACCTTCAGAGTGAATTTAAAATAAATTGTGGAATAAGTGGATGGGAGCCGAACGAGAGGCATTAGTGGTAACACAAACATAAAAGACTGGGAGTCATGAAGGAGGAAGGAGAGCGCGGGAGCCTTGGGACTGAACCTTGAGGAGGAGTTAGGGAGCTAAAGTGAACGCGAGAATCTGGAAGAGTGCTAAAGAGAGGGAATGTGAGGGAAGGAAAGTGATAAAAGGGATGTGAAGGAAGAAGTATGGTGGAAGCGGGAAGATGGATTAAGGAATGACTATGAGGAAAAATGGAGAGTGAGGGAGAGAGAATGAGGAAGTGTAGGGAAGGCAGTTTGAAAGAATGAGTGTGAGGGAGATGGTGAGAAAGTGTGATTGCGAGTGGCTGTTTAAGGGAGAGGAAAGTGTGAGATAGTAATGACCCGTTTGCAAACACCCATTTGAGTATGCTTGGGAAGCTGGTTTGAATGTCTCACATTCCCTTGAGAGGCATGCAAATGGATATTTAATTTCATAACAAACAGAAACCATAGAGTAATGGGAAACAGCGCCCTATCAGGAGTTGCCACAGCGGTAAGTGCAGTTCCCCAGGCACAGTAAACCACCCACTTCTATATCTCAATGTTGTATACAACATACTCGTAGACATATGCAGTTTAATGTGATCCTTTATTGACAACGTTTCGCCTACACAGTGGGCTTTTTCAAGTCACAAACAGAAATTTGCTCAGATCTGTTTGTGACTTGAAAAAGCCCACTGTGTGGGCGAAACGTTGTCAATAAAGGATCACATTAAACTGCATATGTGTTTGTTTCCATTGTGTCGGTATTTTATACCATTTATTTTCATACTCGTAGACAGGGACATTAACCATAGCACTGTATTAAGCTTCGAGAAGATACTATAATTTGTATGACTGTGGCAACCATAGAAGATAGAGCGAACTTACAATCTATTGTAAAGCGAGTGTTCCAGTGGGCCACTGACATTAGGATTTTTATTCCTATAGATACTCTTTAATTCCTTCTTTCCATTTTTCAGCGTCATAAGTTTGCTCTTACTAGGGATGAATTTCGGTATTTATATAACTGTCATTTCTTCATGTCTGTCCGGCTCTTCTCGCGATCTTATTTCATAAACTTCAGTCTGTACTTTCGTAATTATTTTGCCATCGTTCACCAACATTGATATGTATTAGTTAATCGCTGCAATCAGGCTACTAATGTTCACCAGGAGTAATATGGGTTCTTATACTAATTTTTGTGGATCTCCGCCAGTTGCTCTCTTCTTGTATGGTGCTTCCTTTATAGTTTCTCTTTCGTATCGTTCAGGTGTTTTCTTAATCATATCAGTATATCTTATCTTTATCCTGATTGCTGATTCTGTTTATCAGGTATCCTTTTACGTGATATTGCATTAAACGCATTCTTTCAGTCGAGGGTTATTCAGTTTACTCAAACGTTGTTTTCTTACCTCTCTTACAATCTCTCAATTGTCTCTAGTGGTATAGTGAGCCATGACGTTCCATTACTAAATTCATCTTGTTGCTCTATAAGAAATTCGGTACTTTCTTAGATGTTCAACTGGTCTCTTTCTCGTGAATTTTTCCTGTGATTTTCACGTTACGCTCGTTAAGAACACTGGTTTGTAATTTAGGGTTTCTTGCCTGTCCTTTCTTGAATACTGGAATCATATTTGTTATCTTACATTCGTTTGGTTCTTCACTGATCTCTAATGATTTGATGAGTATCAGTGTGATTAGAATACATAGAATCACGGCTCCTTTTCTTAATATTCTATGATCAAGTTGTTTTTCGTTGTATTTTATCTCTCAGTTAAGCCTTTCCCCCATCCTCACTTCATTAGTTATTTCAGTCTTGTATATCCTGTCGTCTATCTTCGGTATTGCTCTTTGTGTATTCTCTTCTTTCTTCAATATTAACTTTTTTTTATGAATTGTCACTTACTTTCTTTAATGAAAGTAAATGGTCCTAATGCTATTCTTAAAAATCTAATCACTTAAGAACATTTGAAAGAATATTTATTAATCTGTTGACATTCTTTTGTGCCACAGAGAAAATTAATAAACACTTGTGACAGTTGCTTACACACTCGATATTGTGCACTACATGAAGGATGCCTAAAGGATACTTCCGAGAGTCATCGTCCCGGTAGCCAAGCCTCAAGTCTAGGCCTTCCGGTGGATCTAAGTACTGCTGACTGCACTCAGGACAAAGTACGAACCACAGGCCGGCTGGTCAGGAACCGATTTGAGAAAACTGTCCAGTTCCCTCTTAGACATACGGAGATTTGTTGGTAATTTCCCTTATGCATGAAGGGATGATATGCAAAACTACATTTCGGCGTGTATGCAGCTGTATCGTGAACATTCTACACTGTGGAAGATAAAATATGGCTAAGAAGCTTTAGGTCTGACTTTGTCTTGGCATCTGTGTCCATCTTAAAGTGACTCCAGCTTCCGCTGCTCTTCTGACGATAATTACTTATGATCACTTATGAGGTTGTGTTCATCATATATTTTCTCGTTACTTTCATGTTCTAGGAGTTTTTTCTTACATTTGTGACTAAGCTTTGGCTTCTCCCAGTGTCATTTTTCTCTTATTCTCCATAAAATACAAACATATTTTTAAACTCTTCTTTGCTCTTCCGGTGGAAAATTAGTGATTTAATAATGTGGATAGTTACCTGAATTTATGTCAACGTTGTAATTAACTATAAAAATGCATTATCCCTTCGAAAATGCTTTTCATGTACATTAATCTCTGATTCTTCAGTTACTCCTGTTTT
Source organism: Cherax quadricarinatus (assembly GCF_038502225.1). NCBI lineage: Eukaryota > Metazoa > Arthropoda > Malacostraca > Decapoda > Parastacidae > Cherax > Cherax quadricarinatus. The sequence continues at coordinate 14,717,112 of NC_091355.1, read as the reverse complement.
ATTTGGTTTAATTTCCCCAGGTAGCGGAATGTCGGCACATCGTGATTTCTTGTTTTTGTGGCTATTCCATATTCTCTCTTGCCGCTTCACTGGAAGTGCAGTATATACATTCCTTATTATTTGTCTGCTTGCTTTCCTGGAAGTGCAGTATATATATTCCATATTCTCTCTGCTTGCTTCACTGGAAGTGCAGTATATATATTCCATATTCTCTCTGCTTGCTTCACTGGAAGTGCAGTATATATATTCCATATTCTCTCTGCTTGCTTCACTGGAAGTGCAGTATATATACTCCATATATTCTCTCTGCTTCCTTCACTGGAAGTGCAGTATATATACTCCATATATTCTCTCTGCTTCCTTCACTGGAAGTGCAGTATGGACAAGGATCAATCAGGCAAAGTCATCATTTCCATTTACTTTCGTCGATTCATTAAACATTACTATAGGAATTCTATTACATATTTAAGAAATTTGCTCCTCCAAGTCTCTTATACCCCATGTGAGTCTCAGTCTTCCTTGCTAGTGTCTACATGAAATCCCTCATTATCATTGGTTTAGCTCTTTGTCTGCTTCTGCAGACATCTTATTAATGATGCTGATTGTTGCTACATTATTCGTACAAATCTTGATGGCCTGAATACACCGACTCCAGGCTGAAGGACTGATTATTTCAAGCTCCTCCTCGTCTTCCACGGTTCTTCTCACTAAAGGACTGCAGAAGCCTCTGGCTGGTGAAACGTTTTCGTAATAAAGATTCCTAAATGTTGCACAAGTGTCTCATTCTTCAATTTGTCGGTTTTCTAAACAATTTACATCATTATTATCCTTGAATAAGATACATAAGAAAATGTCTTGTGTGGACGCTCAGTCATGAGAGATGTTATTACCCAGAACTATGGCGAGTTTCATGTTATTTGTGTTATCTTGAAAATTCATGAATAAGATGCATGTACACCACCTGAGTATCGTTAATGCTGAAACGTTTCGCCTACACAGAAAATTCTTCAGGCGATTATAACACTGAACGTAGTAGTAGTAGTAGTTTCAAGGTTATCAGTCTCTAGGCCTTCAAATAAGGTGGTCAGTCCCTCAATCTCAATATATTAGAAGTCTCCCACTTAACATATGTTTTAAACGTATTATAACAGTCCTCCATAAAACTACAATGTAAAATATCATTACAAATTATCTTTAAAATATAAAAACTCTTAAAAATTATAGAATGCCTCTTAAAAACGTATAAACATTTATAAATAATAAACTTAAAAAATACACAACGACAGTGCTCGTAAATCTTACAAGTCAAGTATTAAGGTGTGTGCTGGCAGTGTTTGTGTACTGGCGTATATAGAAATACACCAGTGTGTATGGATAAATGGCTCTCAGAGAGAGCCATTCACATGAATGGATCTTCCTGTATTTCCTGCTCTTTCTGCAACATTGCAAGCTCCTGATGTGTTGATTGCAACACGACAGGCCTAGAGCTATCATTTAACTTCCCCTGTGGTTATTTTACATATGTGTATTATTATAGCAAAAAAAGTCTTGTAAAACGTTTTCCCTAATAAATGTTTTGACTGTACATAAGTGTTTTAACCTACTTTGTGGGTTTTAATATACATTTTAAAACTGTTATTCTATTGTACATAACTATAAGAACAATGGAGCACTGCAGATGGCCTACTGACATACTAGGCAAGTTCAACTCACGTCCATCCACACCTAATCGTGTACCAATTTAACCTGTTTTTAAAGTTACCCAATGTTCTCGCTTTAATAAGGATGGGTTTACTTCACTCATCATCAACGAGCGATTTGCTTAATCCCTTTTAAAATCTAAATTTGTCCTACTTGAATCCGTTGCTGCATGTTCTGTTTTGGTTAGATATTTTTAGGGAGAAAGGAATAAGAGAATGTGTATCAGGGAGGAGGAAATGTGATGGTAAGCGTTAGATCAGAGAGAGTATGCGAAATGTGGATGTGATCGGTGGAGTGTGTGTGTGTTGAGTAGGAGGGAGTGTGAGGAAGGAGGGTTCATGAGAGAGGGAGTGTGAAGGAGGGAATTTAGGAAGGCATCATGAGGAAGCAGTGAGTGTGAGGAAGGCCAGTGCGATGAATGAGGCAGTGTTACTGTAGAGAGAATATGAAGATTTAAGGAGTGTGAGAGCTGAGTAAGTGAGAGTCTGAGGAAAGAGGAAATATAATGGAAAGAGAGAGAGGGAGGGAGGGAAGTATATGATGAAGGGAAAGTGAGGGAAAAAGCAGGGAAGGTGAGGCAGGAAGGCGTGTATCACAGGGTGGATGTAAAGCGAGAGGTGTTCCTGGTACAACAAATCCCCTTTCTGCTTACTCGTGGACGCACAGAACATCCCTGGAAGTTCATTCTCCTCACACTATTGAGGATATTGCAAAGAAAATTAGGTCACCTGTAATTAACTGCATGACCAATGAGGAAACTAATTTGCTAATCAGTTCTACTGTGCTCTCGATCGACCTGCTAATGAATCGAGGAGTGTTGTGTTGATTACAAACTCGACTGACCCCGGTCGAGCAGTTCATCCGATAATGAGAAATGGTATGGTGATACCACTAGATGTATAAAGACACTTATGTACAGCTCAGGACATATGTTAAACGTAACGTTTCGCCACAAATGGCTTCTTTAGTCCTAATACAGAGATAACTAAGGGATTAAGACGATGAAAGAAGCTGTGCCAGCAGCCGTGACTCGACCCTCGCCAATGGAAACGGGTGAGTACAGATTTGTACGCCAGTCAGTTAAACTCAGACCACTTGGGATGAAGCGCGACTGACTGGTTGACAGTATACATAGTGGCAGGAGTCAGGTGGAGAGCCTCTAGTGATTGCTAGGTCTGTTGGAGTCCGATACTATGAAACTGATGTACTGAATGTCGTTCATCCTAGTCAGTTAAAAAACTATGCATTTGAATTTGTGCTTTAATGAGTTTCTTGTCAGCAGCGGAAGGAAAACGTAAGTGGTCCTAATGCTATTCTTAAAAATCCAATCACTTAACATTTGAAAGAATATTTATTAATCTATTGGCGTTCTTTTGTGTCAGAGAGAAAATTTATAAACACTTGTGACAGTTGCTTACACACTCGATATTCTGCACTACATGAAGGATGCCTAAGGGATATTTGCGAGAGTCAACGTCCCCGAAGCCAGGTGGATCTAAACGCTGCTGACTGCACTCAGGACAAAGTACGAACCACAGCCCGGCTGGTCAGGAACCGTTTTGAGAAAACTGTCCAGTTCCCTCTTAGACATCCGGAGATTTGTTGGTAATTTCCCTTATGCATGAAGGGATGATATGCAAAACTACATTTCGGCGTGTATGCAGCTGTATCGTGAACATTCTACACTGTGGAAGATAAAATATGGCGAGTACACATAACATTGTACCATTTTTCATGAAGCTTATTAGCCAGACGGTGGTATTCTGGTGAAATACATTTTGTCCAGGAACAAGAAGCCGAAGGAAGAGGTGACAATTTTGCACTGGTGAATTATTATTGTTATTATAATCAAAAAGAAGCGCTAAGCCACAAGGTGCACTGGTGAAGCTATTTACAACTATTGTTATACATATAAAAGCATTTATTTTACAAAAATATTTACAACTATGTTTATGCATCACATATGTATATTTACATTACATTCTATATTTAAGACCGATGGTGAATTTATCAAGACGATAGTGGTGTAGTGGAGAGAGCGATGCGTACTTTGTTCAGTTCACACAGGGCTGGGCATGGGAACTCAGGATTGAGTCCTGGCCAAGCCGCAGTTCTGTTAATGATTCAAAATCACTTATTTCGTGATTTCATTGATTATATATATATATATATATATATATATATATATATATATATATATATATATATATATATATATATATATATATATAGTGTGTGTTTGTTTCCAGACATTTTTGCCTCTTAATCCACCAATTCTTCTACAGGTATATAACATTTAGTGCGATATCCAATGAAAATCAAAATAATGATCAGAATTATCTGGTTATATCTTTGGTATCTGAACGTTTGGAAGAACTTGAGAACTAATGTTTTCCATCGGAGACAATCCAGGCGATAATTTGCTTTCACTTGTTTCTTTAAGAACTTTGGTCTATTTTAATGTTTGTAAGGCAGCTGTTATACACAGCTGTTATTTTTTTTTATTATTGAAAATTAACTTAAATATCGCGATGAAGTCTTCAGTCGCAAATAAATCTTTCCAATTAGAGTACTTGGATTTTTGCCCTGGCAGTATTTACATACATCTCTCCCCCTTGCTGTCTTTCATAGCTATTGTTGCATCCTGCTTCCTCATAGTAGCGCACCTTAACACCCCCTTCCCCTTCCCCATTAAGGTGATGGGGAGAGGATGCCTTGATCCTGGTAATGAGCTTTTCATCGAAAGAATTAATTCTGCCTCCCTTTTTTATTAATCAAGCGGGTTTAGCTGTTTTCTCTGATTGTGATAATGACTCGCTCTCACTTTCCAATAGGCCTGGCACAAATTATGACGCCCAACTGCACACTGCATTAGTACTTACTGGCACGGGCGTATGGAAGGCTGTCTGATGAACGCTCTCAGCAAATGCAACTAAAGTACCTCATTTGACGGCATATAACGTGTGAGGAAGGACAGAGTATAAGGAGAGAGGAAAAAAATATAAAAAAAATTGCGAGAGGAGTGGATTAGAGGGCGTGAAGGAGGATATGAAGACGAAGTGCACAGGAGGAATATCAGGAAATAGAAAGAAGGAGAGGAGTGTAAGAAAGAAATATGAGAAAATATGAAGCGAGACGGAGGCAGAGACACCGAATCTGCCCCCCCCTTACAATATAAAACCTTGTGAAGAACAAACCTTTATAGTGTCCAGAAAGGACAAAACACCTTCTTCTGCCTTGAATCAGGCCGCACATAATTTCACTCTGATAGGCTCTTCGTTCTGGTAAATGGTCTTTCATAGTCACGCGCCTCGACCGTAAATACTGACACGGCACTTAACTGGCCTCGTTTCCATGAGGCTAGGTATTTGTCACTTGTCAACACCTGGTAACACACTCAGTTCTCTGGTCAGGTACTGTATCTCAAGTCACTGTGTCACAGGTTCAAACAGGAAGCCTTCAATAATAAAACTGTCACTGCCCCTATATATTAACAGGATGCATTCATTACACTCGGATGAAAATCTTGTGTGTGCATCTAAACTAACATTACTTCTTCTGTAAGGCACAGAAGGTGACTGATATTAACAAATGTATAAAGAAACAATGCCAAGTTTGTGGGACATTTATTGAGGAAATATCTCGCTCACTAGGAGCTTCTTCAGTCTAGTACAGTGTTCATATTCATGTTGATTTAGATTTGCTAGGACGTGGCCTGGCACGGCTCTTCTCCAGGTGGTGACCCGGTACTGGCTCTCGAAGGAGTGTCGGAGTGTGTACACCTGATATACCGTTTACAGCTATAAAGCAGGGGCACGGTGAACATTCATGTCAAGTGTAGTACCGTTTACAGCCGTGTGGCGGGGGTAGCCCTATAACAAGGCCACGGTGAGTCTCTCATTTCCATTTGAGCCATTCCTAACACTCGGGAAGCAGCCCGAGTGCCAGAAAAACTCCAGAGATTCTCTGGAGGTCCAGAGTGCATCATATGAGAGAATATATATTACTCTATCCCTTTGCAACTTTGCACTTGACAACTTTGAAACTCGATGTTTCACGTCTCCGACTACTGCACTAACCTTTCCAGATTACTCTGGACTCTGTCTGCTTTACCAGCTGTATGTGTTTTGTTTTTTTTCAAGATGTTACTTCATATTCAGATTTTGTTAGTTTAGATGTGAGCCCTACTACAATATCATTTATGTACATTGTGACGAGTTTGGGACCAAGAACCGAGCCCTGGGAAAATCTACTAGTTACGTCAAGCCACTCGTCTACATGATGCTTGCTATGTCACAAAGTACTATAATCCACTAAAAATTCTAAATTATTCCTTTTGCTGATTATCATATGGATATAGTTTACAAAATTATACAGTTTTAAAATTTGTACGTTAGTAAACAAGTATGCGAAGCCGCGCCAACTCTTCTGCCTGGATGTGTTTGGGTCAGTGAGGTGAAGAACGCCTGTCAAAAACACCGTGTTGAAAAAAACAGTAATTGCGTTAGGAATTATTACCTGATCCCCCTTGTATTTTTCCTTCTTCCCAGACATTCCTCAGTCTATCACGCTGACACCTTCAAGACAGCCTGTAAACTGACCACCTCAAAACTACGTCTTCAAGGGTGATGGACTGATTACATTGTCATCACATCTCTTCTGTTTCTACCAACTTTTCTGTACTCTACTGAAGAAGCCTACTGTGTAGGCGAAACGTTTCGAAATAAAGATGCCTAACTGTTGCATGTGTGTCTTGCCTAACAACCTGTCGATATTTTATTCCATTTTAATGTTCACACCCTGTAAACACTGCGCTCAGTTCTCACCAGGAAGTCTGTAACTTCTTCAAATAAGTCTGCTTCTACGGGATATCCCTGGGTGTTTCGTCCATTTTATCGGAATTATTTTTTTGTTTTGGTAAAATTTTCGTGTACTAGGATTTGCATTATGAATAACTGATTTATTATTTTGAAAGGATATTCTCTATATTAAGTATAAGCTGGATTTAGCTGTGATGTTTGAGAAACGTTGACACTGATCTGTTAAGTATTCTAATGACTTTCCTCTCATTACAATTCTCTTCTGTATAAACCATACCCCCGGCCGGGATTGAACCCGCGGTCATAGAGTCTCAAAACTCCAGCCCGTCGCGCTAACCACTAGACCAGCTAGCCACAATAAGATTCATCCAACTAGGTATATTTCTACACCATAGGAAGGTTAGCACAGGCACCTCTGTGACCACAAATGCAAGTTTTTACAGACGAATCTCCAGCTAGCGTGGCCGTGACGAACTCTAGCTCAAGTCCCTTCACTGCCGTCAACATGACTTAAGAAATCGTAATGACACGATTGCAAATAAACCATACCCCCGGCCGGGATTGAACCCGCGGTCATAGAGTCTCAAAACTCCAGCCCGTCGCGCTAACCACTAGACCAGCTAGCCACAATAAGATTCATCCAACTAGGTATATTTCTACACCATAGGAAGGTTAGCACAGGCACCTCTGTGACCACAAATGCAAGTTTTTACAGACGTGTCATTACGATTTCTTAAGTCATGTTGACGGCAGTGAAGGGACTTGAGCTAGAGTTCGTCACGGCCACGCTAGCTGGAGATTCGTCTGTAAAAACTTGCATTTGTGGTCACAGAGGTGCCTGTGCTAACCTTCCTATGGTGTAGAAATATACCTAGTTGGATGAATCTTATTGTGGCTAGCTGGTCTAGTGGTTAGCGCGACGGGCTGGAGTTTTGAGACTCTATGACCGCGGGTTCAATCCCGGCCGGGGGTATGGTTTATTTGCAATCGTGTCATTACGATTTCTTAAGTCATCTCTTCTGTATAGCTGTTAAATAAATCAGATTGACCTGTAAATTAAGAATCTGGTTCTTTAATTCATCACTTCAACAGCCACAGAAGACACCTGCTAACAGATCATCAGCTTGAGAAATCAGAGATGAATCTTTTCAATTTCTCCTCACTCCTTCCCCATACGAGAACATTTCACCCAGCATTTACTCACCGTTGCTCTAAAATCTGTTCTACAAGAATCTTTTACCGTAAGTTTTGCTGTGTCCTGCTCTGAGCACCAATAGGGTCCATTGCCATCGTCGTCCAACCTCCAGGACAAAATGAATGACCTCAAGAAGGCAGAACAAATTTCAGGTGATCTAACAAAGTGTCTGACCTTGCCCAAGTTAATTTATTTCCCACTGTTTTCAGCAGTGCAAGATGAAGTGGATGCGACGAGCTTCTGATGTCGATATTCAAGAAAGAGCTCAGTAGGAGGAATCTTAAGTGGGAGCACTTAATATTCTCAGTCAGATTTAGGCATGTAGATATTCATTAAGAATGGAAGATAACACTATCGATAGTCTTATCCTAGTGATTCTTATCCTAGTGATATTCTCATCCTAGTGATTTTTATCCTAGTGATTGAAGACTTAAAAATTATATAAAAAAATCAAACTACCTCTCGAAAATCAAAGCAAAAGTTGTACAGGATAAGAAAGAATGTTTGACCTCACACTAATATACATAGTCGTCATCTACAAACGTATACACAGTTCTACAATATATATGAAAAGGAAAAAAATAATACGTAAATCCAAAATATCAGTTAAGAGAAACCATGGAAATAAATGGCAAAAACAAAATTTTAAATAAATCTAAAATTTATCAAAAAGAAATAATAAGTTAAAATGCTCACCAATGAACAAAAGCCTCAAACATTACACACATGCCCTCGTGTGTATTTAGGAGACACAAATGAACAAAATTCGGTTCACTTTGTAATTCAAAGGAGCGCATGATGAGAGAAGGTATTTACACCATTGTTGTCAGAGTCCATGATTAAATCATGATTCCGAGAAAAGAAAAGTAGATTCATGTAGATGTTTCTCTAAGATTGAAGGCAAAGTGGTGCCTCTAAGCCAAGACAAGGTCGTACTGTGGGCCAAGAAAGTGATATTGCGGGTCAAGACAAAGTGATATTGCCGGCCAAGACAAAGTGATATTGCTGGCCAAGACAAAGTGATCTTGTGGCCCATTGCAAGGTAGTATTAAGGCCATGAGATGTTTCTGTGGTCCAGAACAAGGTGGCAGCATGGACTATGAGAAAATAAAAGTAATGAAGAGCTAGTATAGTTTCCAGCAATGATTTATTAAATATTTATTTTATTGTTTGCGTAATATCTACAACCCTTGAAAGATATATTCCAGTGATACAGCTGTTTTAATGGAGATTTGCGCCAATGGTGGATGAAGTTTCCATCTCAAGAGTTATGAAATATAATTTTCCTCAGTTTGTTAAAGAATACTAATGATATTTGCGTGAATTTCAACAAAATAACTAAGAAGAAAACAAGGTGATGAACAAGGCACGTGGAAAATGGAATGTGATTCTGACAAGATGTGGAAAGAGAGATTTACGTACAGTTCAAGACATTCATTAGAAGAAACATTTCGCCACGAGTGGCTTCTTCAGTCTTAATGTAGCCATTCATGGCGACAGGTTGCCTCTAATAAATGTACCGAACTGTACGTGTCTTTTTCCATACGACACACGAACCGCACTTAAGAATCTGTACTGATGGAACATCTACCCTGCGCAGCAGGCTTTATCAGTCGAAAACTTATCATACTGGCTACGGTAGAAGTGCAGAGGTAATTTTTAAGGTAATAAGTCCCTCAAGCCTTGATAAGTGGTGGTCAGTCCCTTAGCCTAATGCAGAAGCATTAGACCAGAGACTTGTATAGTGGAACCGGAAGTGAGACTTAGCAGCCTGGAGAGAAATTCACAGGTGAGTCATGGAAGGTGAGCAGTGGAAGTAGGTGATGCTAAACTGCTGTTAGGGTTGCACCTCTGTTTTACTAATCAACTTGTCGGAATTATGGCGTACGAAATCGCACAAACATGTTTGCAGACAAATCATAGAACGAATGAGGGGGGATCGAACACATTGGGTACGAGTTTTAGGACCCACTTGCCACGGGGTGTACTCAAACCAGTTCTGTGATTTGTCGGTATTTTATACTACATGGTGTATCACTCGTAGGAGGCCCCGAGTTGGTACTCCCGTAGTTGCAACCATTTTGTTTGTATATTATGTCTGTAGTAAACCATAACTCAGGGTCTCCTACTCGTGGGAGGTTCCAAGTTATGGTTTACTACAGACATAATGCACAAGCAAGACGGTTGTAACTACGGGAGTACCAACTCGGGGCCTCTTACGAGTGATACACCATGTACTTATACCATGAAAATTGTCTGACACAACAACACATGGTATCATGGTACAGAGGATGTTTTTTTCATCGCTAGCAGCTGTATATCATAACTTAGTTACCCGTATACCTGTGACACCACCTTCAAGCTGTTACACCTCGTTAATAGTATAAGATGCGAGAAATTAAAGTAAGGTTTGGAATATGTCAAGTGTGTGTGTCCGCTGCTAGTTGATTGTTTCATCGATCACACGAGGGAGATTAAACCAGGTAAGAATACCTTGGTCCCTAAAATGGAAATTAATCTGTCAGTGAATGCAGTGAGAGGCATGCACCTCTCGGTGTATATACCCATGAAACTAATCCTTCCAACTGATATAATTTTATACAGTTAGTATGTCATATATATATATATATATATATATATATATATATATATATATATATATATATATATATATATATATATATATATATATATGACAGAAAATAAGTGGGGCGAAATTGTAAAATTAATGACTATCTAAAATTAAAATAAAATTTCCAAAATATGAAAAAAGGAAACGATTTCTTACAAGAAAATAGAAAAAACTGCAATTTCTAACGTTGGTTCCAGGGCTAGTAAATAAAGACATTAATGGCTTATGTACAACATTTAAATTAAAATTTAAAAAATATGAAAATTCATTTATGAACGACCAATTTGATTGAGTTAAATTGTATTCCATAAATATTTAAATACGTGTAAAAAATATATACACTGAGAAATGCGTCTCAGTCTATATACGCCTGTTACGACACTCATGGCTTACGGAGGAAGGATTCTTCACTTCCATAGAGAGTTGATTATTATTAGGAAGACTAAATTATTTTTTGATTGGTTGTGAACGGGTTATTTTCACCCTTAATTAATGACCATCATGTACTCGACAGGCTTTAAACCCGAATAACCTAGCAACCAACCGTAATCACTGTGGTTGCAGGGGTCAAGTCACTTCTATTGGCCCCGTGGGGATTATTCAGTGCAAAGAGTGATGGAGGATCGATCCACCTCCCTCAAATCTCATCTCATTCTATGACGTTACTTAAAATTTAGTCAAAAAAAATATTGAAGGTTGGCAGCGAAATTGATTACTGGGTAAAGAAATAAGTGGGAGTAACAAGGAATTGAGAGGATGTGTACAAAGAGAGAACTAAGACTCCATCAGCGATGCCGTCATCGTAGCTCCCAACTCGACTTATCAAAGATTGAAACTTTTAATGGTCGCACTTGACTCGCATCGCTGATTAATACGTGGATGAATCCGATGAGATAGTGCAAGAAGAGGGAGGGAGGAAGGGAGTGAGTATGTTGGTGAGAGGGAGAGGATGTGTGTTAGGGAGAGAGAGGGGAGGATTGTGTTGGTGAGAGAGAGGGAGGGAGGAGTGTGTCGGCGAGAGGGAGAGAAAATGAGTGAATGTTAGTGTAATGGACAGTGAGTGCGTGCTTTGCGAGATCTCAAGTGCAACTAGACAATGTTAGATGTACTGAGAAACACAAGGGAATGTTTGAATCACACAGGGGGATGCTGAAAGACGCAGGTGGATGCTGAGAAACACAAGGGGATGGTGAAAGACACAGATGCTGAGACAGAGGGAGATGCTCTGAGACAGAGGGATGGTGAGACGCACAGGGGGATGCTGAGACACAGGGAGATGGTGTGAGACAGAGGGATGCTGTGAGCACGGAGAGGAAGGATATCTGGGACCAGCAAGGGAGTGAGGGAGTCCTTGACGGATACGATATATTACTTGGTAGGCTGCCAAGCAGTGAGCTGCTTCCTCCCGCTGTACTCTCCCTCAGTGTTGCTTCCTCCTACTGTACTCTCCCTCATTGTTGCTGCCTCCTGCTGTACTCTTCCTCGGTGTTGTTGCCTCCTTCTGTACTCTCCCTCGGTGTTGTTGCCTACTGCTGTACTCTCCCTCGGTGTTGTTGTCTCCTGCTCTACTCTCCCTCGGTGTTGTTGTCCCCTGCTGTACTCTACCTCGGTGTTGCTGTCTCCTGCTGTACTCTACCTCGGTGTTGCTGTCTCCTGCTCTACTCTACCTCGGTATTGCTGTCTCCTGCTCTACTCTCCCATGGTGTTGCTGTCTCCTGCTGTACTCTCCCTTGGTGCTGCTGTCTCCTGCTCTACTCTTCCTTGGTGTTGCTGTCTCCTGCTGTACTCTCCCTTGGTGCTGCTGTCTCCTGCTCTACTCTTCCTTGGTGTTGCTGTCTCCTGCTCTACTCTCCCATGGTGTTGCTGTCTCCTGCTCTACTCTTCCTTGGTGTTGCTGTCTCCTGCTGTACTCTCCCTTGGTGCTGCTGTCTCCTGCTGTACTCTCCCTTGATGTTGCTGTCTCCTGCTGTACTCTCCCTTGGTGTTGCTGTCTCCTGCTGTACTCTCCCTTGGTGTTGCTGTCTCCTGCTGTACTCTCCCTTTGTGTTGCTGTCTCCTGCTGTACTCTCCCTTGGTGTTGCTGCCTTCTGCTGGAGTCGTCCTCAGTGTAGCTGCCTTCTGCTGGACTCGTCCTCAGTGTAGCTGCCTTCTGCTGGAGTCGTCCTCAGTTTAGCTGCCTCCTGCTGAACTTGTCCTCAGTGTAGCTGCCTCCTGTTGGACTCGTCCTCAGTGTAGCTGCCTCCTGCTGGACTCGTCCTCAGTGTAGCTGCCTTCTGCTGGACTCGTCCTCAGTGTAGCTGCCTCCTGCTGGACTCGTCCTCAGTGTAGCTGCCTCCTGCTGGACTCGTCCTCAGTGTAGCTGCCTCCTGCTGGACTCGTCCTCAGTGTAGCTGCCTCCTGCTGGACTCGTCCTCAGTGTAGCTGCCTCCTGCTGGACTCGTCCTCAGTGTAGCTGCCTCCTGCTGGACTCGTCCTCAGTGTAGCTGCCTCCTGCTGGACTCGTCCTCAGTGTAGCTGCCTCCTGCTGGACTCGTCCTCAGTGTAGCTGCCTCCTGCTGGACTCGTCCTCAGTGTAGCTGCCTCCTGCTGGACTCGTCCTCAGTGTAGCTGCCTCCTGCTGGACTCGTCCTCAGTGTAGCTGCCTTCTGCTGGACTTGTCCTCAGTGTAGCTGCCTCCTGCTGAACTTGTCCTCAGTGTAGCTGCCTCCTGCTTGACTCGTCCTCAGTGTAGCTGCCTCCTGCTGGACTCGTCCTCAGTGTAGCTGCCTCCTGCTGGACTCGTCCTCAGTGTAGCTGCCTCCTGCTGGACTCGTCCTCAGTGTAGCTGCCTCCTGCTGGACTCATCCTCAGTGTAGCTGCCTCCTGCTGGACTCGTCCTCAGTGTAGCTGCCTTCTGCTGGACTCGTCCTCAGTGTAGCTGCCTCCTGCTGGACTCGTCCTCAGTGTAGCTGCCTCCTGCTGGACTCGTCCTCAGTGTAGCTGCCTCCTGCTGGACTCGTCCTCAGTGTAGCTGCCTCCTGCTGGACTCGTCCTCAGTGTAGCTGCCTCCTGCTGGACTCATCCTAGGTCATATCATGAATTCCTCAATATATTTTTAAGGATAGTACAAAGGGAACCTTTTTTCTTCAGGTTGCCTCTGTTATCCACATATCCATCACTGGATGTTATCTTGCGTCCGTGGACGGATAGCAGCCAGATCACTGAATGAGTTTAGTCTTACTCTGTTTATGTAATATCTGGTCTTCTTGGTATCAAATATCAAGTTTGATTTAAAGAAATTTAATCGACTTTCCTATTCCCTCTTCTCTGAATTTGCTGAAATGTCCTCTGATTATGCGACGTCGAAGAGAAATTTGGGAAATTGAGAAGATCTGCTTATCGAAGGGAGTTTTTAAAACGAAATATTCCTCGATCACCCGAGTGTGGTTTTGAATTCAACGCTTAAAATTCCTTGATTTCTCAATAAATCTTGTGGTACTGTTTTAAATGTGTGAAAAAAAACGTAATTCTTATCAATTCGCAGAACGGTTGGGCTTGAAACCATGGCAAGTGAGTTCTAAAATGCACAGGCCAGTGCGTTAACCACTCCACCTTTGTGCTCTAATAAGATTCATCCAACTAGGTATATTTCTATACACCGTAGGGAGGTTAGCATGGGCCACTGCTGTGACCCCCCAAATGCAAGTTCCGTGGTTTGCTTGCAACGTGTTATTACGATTTCATGAAACGGTATTCTTTTCAGCTTAATAGACATTCTTTTTCATAAAAGGAGATTCAAGCTTGTTACATGTGCAGCAAAAGCTGCACATGTCGTAACAAGTCGTGACGACTTAGCTCAGCATCTCTCTGAAGTACTCCAGGTATCAACCTTAATTTTTTAATGGGCGGACCGGTAAGCCAGTGGAAGGCCTCAGTCAGATGATCAAAAGTTCCAGTGGCGGATCATAATATGACTAAGACCCTCATCTGAAAACAATTGTCCTGTTTCCTGGCGAACCTAACCTTTCTGAGCAGGTCCATATCAGTACTCTCTCACTCGTGTCCTCTTTCATATTTGACCCAGTATGTCCCAGGAAAACCCGAAACATTTTTTTTTCTTCCTGCTAATACTAGTAATGCAATACCAATGATGTATTATTCAAATGAAAATTTATAATGTGTATAGAAAAGTTATTCATTTACGCTTACTAACTTAACACCTCGAACGATATACTTGAATTTATGGTAGTAAAAATCGGAAATCTGAATCACATTGTTACACTAATACACAAACCACCAGATTACATTTCCCAGCAGTATAAAGAGCAAATATAGAAATTAGAGCATTGTCTTGAAGGTCTCCCAAGCCATGTCCTAAATATCGTGTTGTTTGGTGACTTCAGTTTAGTAAGTAAGTTTATTCAGGTATACACAAATACAGTTACATAGAATTATCATACATAGCAGCATATGTGTAGAGAACCTAGGATAACCCAAAAAAGTCAGACAGGGTGACTTATTTCTGCTTAAAATGGAAGACTACATCAAAGACTGTAGTAGCAGAGGAAATCCCAGTTGCTAGTTTGGATGAACAGTATTGCAACTATTGAGTCTGCAGTAAGTTTACCTAGACCAGAAGATAGCGAAACCAAGAAGATTAGAAAATTCCCTTGGCCTTGTTTTCATCCTGTACGGAATGTAATGGTAGCGAAGACTGTAAAATTTAGACCACAATTTAATAGAAGTTTAGACCTGCATACTTACTGGTCCTAATCAACAAAATAAGCTCAGTCATGAGAGGATGTTCAACGAAGTTAATTTTAATTACAAGAACGTAAACTTGGATCAGGTAATACGTGATATTATTCCAATATGCTGATAAGATAATATAACTAACATGGACCTGAGCTGGGACTTTCATTAGATGAGGTCAGTGGTACTTTAATGTATGCTCAGTACCTTACCCATTACGAAGCAGAAGGTGCAAGCTGGAAAGAGAAAAGGGCGCCCTCTATAAGTGAAGACACCACTTAAATTTTCAAAGCTTCGGACTGTCTGAATGACGAATGGAAACTTCGGTTAGAGAAACGCAGACCGTTGAGCACAAACTGATTGCATCGTACAGAATCCAAGAGATGAGGAGGGAGACGTAGACCATAAGTGTAATTTACCTGGAGTTTACCTGGAGAGGATTTCGGGGGTCAACGTCCCCGCGGCTCGGTCTGAGACCAAGCCTCATGGTGGATGGAAAGGAATCCAAAATATTTTTTTTCCTATTCAAAATCAGAGGTAAAACGTCGCAGAGATTTTGATTATTATTACTCTAGTAGGAGAATGATCGAACCCAGAAAAAATCCCATAGAAATGATTTTGCAGTCGCTTGTCGCAGAATTATATCCTAAATCACATTTTTAAAAATCTCTTCAGTTAACTTTTAGGAATTTTATTTTTGCAGGGATTTAAAAAAAGGACTATTCAATGATATGGTTTTATTTTCGTTCAAGTGGTGTATATTATGCACTTTTTGTCTCCAGAACGTAAGTTTCGTCATTAGTTACCCTGACAAGTTTTATGTTGTTGCAGAATTCGCAACGACACCATGCATATGCCATTGCAAACTTTAAATCACTGTGACAAGATTACTAATCTGTACACAAATAACCCGCAAATACTATAAAAATACACATGACGACGTTGACCCTGAGCCATTAACTAGTTACACATTGTGTGTGGCAAGTTAATGGTGTAAGCTTCTCTCTCCTAATATGCGGGTTATTTGTGTATTGTTCCAGTCACGGTATTGTGCCTTTTTATTGCTATATGGATTCTTTTCTGTTTCCTTGCACTTGCACCGTTTAAATTTTTCTTTTTTTTAATGGTATTTCATCTTTATCAGTCACTGATTTAAGTAAAATAGACGTGATCACTACAGTAGTCCTGCAGCTTCTACTGTATTCTCTTCATGTTGTGAACTTCTACTGTGTGTGTGAGAGGTTGGTCAAAAGTGTATAACTCTCCTTCACAGTCATTTTCAAACCATTTATATAATGGCTTGAAACAGTCGTTCATTTCATCATGCATTGGTCGACCAGTAGGTTTAGAGGTGGGAAAGATACGTATGAATGCCTGATAGCTTGGAAGATGGTTGCTACTCTCTGCTGTCATCAAATCGATACATTCGTCGAGTCGAGTTTGACCCTCATTTGCCTACGAGTCAGACCGAGTGTAACATTTTTCCACAATGGTGTTTCTAATGAGATATGTTCGTTTAAGTATTAGAGGATTCTCTCTCTCTCTCTCTCTCTCTCTCTCTCTCTCTCTCTGGGTGCCTGAAATCAAGAATTGTCACAGCTCCACAAAATATGTAATCTCTCTCCATCTAATTGTTTCAACATTGGAAAACCATAGACGTTTTTTACATGGTTCATCACTTTGTGTTCATACGATTATCGCTGCATTTCTTCTAGCAAATAGCATATACGAGAACCTTCCTCACTGGTAAGGTTGAATCTCGTCTGAAAGGTAAATGTGCTGTTCACTATTTCTCCGACTTTAACTTTCTTTAAGGAGCTTATTCAGGCCCTTTCTGTCAACTATTACTAGATCCTGATTCTAAAAAATGGTCGAGGCAATTAACACAGTTTTCATCAGATAAAACATACTTTAACACCAGCACCAGTTCTCTGATAGTTGTTCTTCAGTCTGTTATGCAGTCTGCTCACTTATAGCGTTGGCAAGTATTGTTCAGTGTGCATCCCACTCACACACTTCAACTTTTGTTTAGCATTTCAGTGACGCACGAGATTAAAAATCAGTATCATATGAGAGAAGATAAAAAATGGTTATAACTGACCATAATTTTTAAAGGGGTGGACAGGTTAGCTAACGGAAGGCCTCGGTCAAATGACCGAATGCTCCACCGGCTGGTCATCATCTGACTAAGACCCGCGTCAGGAAACACTTGTCCTGTTTCCTGACGAGCCTTACCTAACCTAATTATCATATGAGGTCTCCTAAAATCGTTCCCAGTTCACTTGGCCTAAAATGAAAGTCGCGAAAGATCTTTATTTTAAATCCTTGCAAAAGCAAATTTCCCCCAAAGGAATTGACGGGATTTTAAGTATGTGATTCAATTCCACACCAAATCATGCCAAAATTATTTTCCATGAGAATTTTTTCCGGGA
>NC_091355.1:14672101-14697101 GCF_038502225.1 Cherax quadricarinatus | reverse complement strand
TAAATGATTACATTATACTGCATTTGTGTGGATTTCCATCGCATTTCTTTTTCTCTCTTGTCTGTTTCTCAGTCAGTCCAAGTCTACCTTCCTCACTACCTCTCCCATCCCAAGTTCTTCCTCACTACCTCTCCCATCCCAAGTTCTTCCTCACTACCTCTCCCATCCCAAGTTCTTCCTCACTACCTCTCCCATCCCAAGTTATCCTTCCTCACTACCTCTCCCATCCCAAGTTCTTCCTCACTACCTCTCCCATCCCAAGTTATCCTTCCTCACTACCTCTCCCATCCCAAGTTCTCCTTCCTCACTACCTCTCCCATCCCAAGTTATCCTTCCTCACTACCTCTCCCATCCCAAATTATCCTTCCTCACTACCTCTCCCATCCCAAGTTATCCTTCCTCACTACATCTCCCATCCCAAGTTCTCCTCCCTCCCATCCTCTCCCTCAGTCACTCGAAGCACACCTTCCTCTTTGCCTCTTCCTTGTTCACGCTACACTTCCCTTCCTCACTTCGTCTCCCACACAACATCCTTGGGGAAAAGATGGCCCATGTAGGTTTATGGAGACCAGTAAAACTGATAATAAAATCCACAGTCCATTTGCGCTGTGTGGCTGAACTACTACTTGCCACGTACTTGTTAGTGGCCGAGACTCTTCTAGCCTGAAGAAGTTAGTGATTCAGCCCCGTCTTGCTCTGTACGTGTTAGTGACGGAACTTCTTGCCTCGTATACGTTAGTGACTGAGCTGCTTGCCCCCTTATATTTCAGTAGCTGTGACCCTTCTTGGTCTGTACAAATCAGTAACTAAGCCTCGCTTGTCCCGTATATTTAACAAGCTCAGCTTTTTCTTTCCACGTACATGGTATCTTCAGGTGGTGTTAGAGGAATTAACAAATAGTAATAAATTACCAGTGGTGGAGGCTGAGCCGAGGATCTGCTTATGGGAAAAATTTGTGAGAGATAGGAAGTACTTTTCCTCTGGTGGTCATGAAAATGATTTTCCTAGATATACAAGTAGACGGAGTCTCTGAGTAGATAACATGAATATCTGTCTCCATTTGTAAAGAGAGAAGGTAAAATGGAATGGAATGGTTGTTTACACCTTTCTTCGTGGTGCGAGATGATGGAAAAAGGGGTAAGTGGTAGTGACTCTGCCTCTCAATCATTTACATTAATGTGGTTCCTCAGCCATACCTCTCCTAGAAGAATAGAAGCCGCATTAACGTGATGGAACCATTCATGTCTAATCTGAGAAGGAATGAGATATAAATCTTTAAGACATTTTGATCTATCGTGGACCATTAGCATGTTGCGACTTCATAATGGTTCATTAGAGCATCGAAACATCGTTTAAAGATTGGTGTTAGGTGTATGCTGCTCTCACGTATACACCTGAATATTCAGACTAAACGCTGATACATTAACAATGCCCGCACATTCAAAACTGGGCTGTGTGACAAGCGTTCCTGCATTGCTGTTTAATTCCACACACTTTCCCAGAGAACCAGGCAGCCAGCCACGGGCTCCATCTAGCTCCACCACCGCTACCAGCAAATCATGTCTTCAGCGAGGCTTTTCCACCATAGCCTTAACTCTACCATTCCGACTTTACATAATTTAGGTTTGTTTTATACAAGAAACAAAGAAGAGTAAGGCAATACAAAGGAGAATTTCAGGTTCTGATATCCCATTTTTTTCTGTATGCACTTCTCTGAGAGAGATTTAACGTAATGTTGAATCTGTCATTAAGGTTATGCATAGGTTATTAGGGTTATAAAGGGTAACTCCTTGGTTATTACTGTAAATGAGTGGGACAGATATGAGGGTAGGTTAAACT
This sequence comes from Cherax quadricarinatus, assembly GCF_038502225.1. Classification (NCBI taxonomy): domain Eukaryota; kingdom Metazoa; phylum Arthropoda; class Malacostraca; order Decapoda; family Parastacidae; genus Cherax; species Cherax quadricarinatus. The sequence goes on along the minus strand of NC_091355.1, from coordinate 14,695,262 downwards.
GGGGAAGATCTGCCAAGTATGGGCCAGTGGATCGCTTGCAGTGTTCCTCCACTGTGTTTGTCTGTCTTCTATAACTAGCTATGCTCTCATATATTATGTTAACACTTAACCTGATACCTTTTACACTGAGATAGCACTTGTGTTTACACTGGAGGTTCATGTACTGTACTAGATTGTCCAAACTCCTGTCTATTATACAGCAGTTTGTAAGATACAGCAAAATTCTGATGTCAAGACGAAAAGCTTTATAAGCACAAGGTGTATGATGCCTGTGTTTTTGGTTGTACTTATAAATTATTACAAAGTGAGTCAACTTGATACAAGAGAATGAAACTTTGAGGCAAAAGATACAACACAAATGAGTCTGAAGGCTTTTTACCAAAGAGAATCATAGCAGAATGAAGTACCAAGTAAACCTGTTTCAGCGAACACAGTACTGTCATTTTTAAAACCAGCTTTATAAGTACATTACAAGTATTGTCTTCACCTAGATATAATGCGGGGACAAACTAGTGCTGAACGGATTCTTGATGATAGTTCAGCAACTATATTAGGAAGAACAGTTGACGATAAGCCACACAAAGTACAGAAATGACAATTAGTATTACGAACACTGGTAAAGTATGGCATGTGAACCTGGTTGTAATGGGATGCAGAGCGAGTAAACAAAACTCAACAGTAGAAGAATTGAGACACTTATGCAACACATGGGAATCAATATTGAAGAAACGTTTCGCCACACAGTGGCTTCATCAGTCCAATACAAAGTATAAATGGGTTAGGAGAGTAGAAGTTTGAGGTAATCAGTCCCTCAACCTGGAATCGATGTGTTCAGTCCATCACTCTTGTAGGAAGTGCAGCATAGGGCCAGAGAGGTGGCTTATATACTGCGGTGAGATGAGTTGAAGCAGGAGGAGGCGGGATCACCATTTGCCAAATATATACATGTACACTATGTACAGAGGTTGAATATTAAGTATACCACACGGTGACAAAGGATGGCAGAAACAGAAGCCAAAGGTACTGTAATCAACCAGAAGCTCAGACAAGTGTCAATTAGCTTAGCACAAGTGAACCACCACATTACTTCATCTTTGGCGGGCTTGTCTGTGATTGGCCAATGAACCAAGGTACTCATTTAACGACGGGTACCCTATTGATCGTTAGACCCTTAGCACCCTGTTCGCTGGTTTGGAGGCAGCCTATATGGGTGTGTGACATACGCCGAATATGATGCAATATACTCGTAGCATGCCACAACTGGTAGACGTAAAGGAAGCTGAGGCAGTCAGTGGAGTAGCCACCAGTATCCTGGTGTTCGATGTGGAGCTACTCAGGATGTCTAGTTGTTCATTTCCACCTGCAACACTGACTCTAGAAGTAGAACCACCGGTGATCAGACGTTTGTGAATAACAAATGAGTAACATAAGTAGTTGCTGTAGGAGAAATACTTGAAAAGTAAGAGGTCGTTTGTAGCCGATGGCTTCCATCCACTTCCATAGCTTCTATAAATTCCACGTCGTTTTTCAGTATGACACGGTAGCTCTTGTCCCTAGTTCATGCCGACAGTGGCCGGAGGGGAGTGAAGAATGGGGAGAGCACCCTCTGCTTTTCCAAAGTATTTTTAAAAATCACGTTTAAGGTAGATAGCCCTTGACAAGAATATAAGTAGACAGGCCTTCTTAGAAGATAGGCTAGGTGGGCACTTTAAGGTTTTCTATTTGCTTTTCCCTTGTATATTCTCTCTCTCTCTCTCTCTCTCTCTCTCTCTCTCTCTCTCTCTCTCTCTCTCTCTCTCTCTCTCTCTCTCTCATATCAAGAGCCAACACAATAGTTTACCTAACATGCAACAGCTGCTCTTTATCTCTGAGTTCATTACATCGTTCGCAAAACTCTCATTAAATATTACATACATTACAGAACTTAATTAAGATAAGAAAGTATATATGACTTCTTAGTTCCATCATGGCTCTCACGCAGAAGTTACTGCGCATATAATGTTGTTGTTCCTCCAGCTTTCTAGTTAGCTTCGTAAAGCGTTCTTGTTTGCCATTACTTGCTGCTGCAGCTTTCCTGTTGGCTTCACTAAGATTCGTTGTTCGTCTCTGTGTATTCTGTTGGAGGTCGTACTGTTGATAGTCTCTAAAGGTCATGCTGCTGACAGGAATGGTTGAAGGTAGTACTGCTGACAATCCTTCAAGGTCATACTGCTAACAATTTCTGAAGTTCGTATTGCTAACAGTCTCTGTTGACAGTTTCTGAAGGTTGTACTGCTGACAGCAGTGTCTGAAGGTCGTATTACCGACATCTGTGTCTGAAGGTCGTACTGTTGACAGGATGCAGAGGTACACAGCGGCAGACAGCAGTACATCACAGCAGTCACAACACCACAACATCAGACAGCAGTACACAGCAGCAAACCGCAGTACATAACAGACAGCATTACATAGCAGCAGACAGCAGTACACAACAACAGAAAGTAGCTATCATCAGCACATAACATACAACGGCAGACAGCAATACACAGCAGAACATATCAGAACATAGCAACTAACAATAGCAGACAGCAGTACACAGCAGCAGACAGCAGTACACAGCAGCAAAAAGCAGTAAACAGCAGTACACAGCAGCACAGTGCAGCAGACAGTCGCATATAACAGCACTCGACAACACACAGCACACAACAGTTCACAGCAGAAGACAGCAGGTCACAGCAGCGGACAAGAGTACACCACAGAAGACAGCAGTAAATAGCAGCAGACAACGGTACACAGCAACAGTACGCATCATCAGACAGCAGTTCGCAAAAGCAGACGGCAGTATACCGAAGCAGACAGCAGTATACAGCAGTATACCTCACCAGACAGTAGTGCACAGCACCAAACAGCAGCATCACACAGCAGCAGACGGCAATGCACAGTATCAACCAGCAGTACGCAGCAGCAGACGGCATTATTCAGCAACCGACAGCAGTATGCCGCAGCGGACAGCAGTACACGGCAGCAGAGGGCTGTACATAGGAGCAACCAGCAATACGCAGCAGCGGACAGCAGTACGCAGCAGCGGACAGCAGTACGCAGCAGCGGACAGCAGTACGCAGCGGCAGACAGCAGTACGCAGCGGCAGACAGCAGCACGTAGCGGCAGACATCAGTACGTAGCGGCAGACAGCCGCAGCAGGCAGCAGCAGCACATAACAGCAAATAGCAGAACACGGAGGGTAGAGAGAGCTCTGCAGAAGCGTATACAGTATAATCTGGCGCCTAGCCAACCCTGAGCACTATAACTACTCCCTAGTGGAGACGGGTAGGGGATGGAGGATCGGTACTATGAAGAGGATAGGTAAAACCTTGGGTGAAGAAAGGCAATGAGGAGGGTGAGTATTGTAGGTAATGAGGATGGGTGATGTAGGTGGAAAAGATAGGTGGTGAGGATGAAATTAGTGGGAAGGATTGGGATTAGTAGGAATAGTTGATGGGGATGTGGTGGAGAGTTGGTTAGGTACGAATAGGTATTTGTTAAATGCCTGGAATTGTTAGGTGAGCTAGTGATTAGGGTAAAGGTAGGAGCCTAGGAAGATGATAGATAGCAGAGAGGATGAGGATAGGTAGCAGGGAGGGTGAGGATAGATAGCAGAGAGGGTGAGAATAGGTAGCAGGGAGGGTGAGGATAAGTAGCGGGGAGAGTTAGGATAGGTGGTGGGAAGAGTTAGGATAGGTGGTGGGAAGAGTTAGGATAGGTGGTGGGAAGAGTTAGGATAGGTGGTGGGAAGAGTTAGGATAGGTGGTGGGAAGAGTTAGGATAGGTGGTGGGAAGAATGAGGATAGGTAGTGGGAAGTGAGGATAGGTAGTGGGAAGTGAGGATAGGTAATAGGGAGGGTGACCATAGGTAATAGGGAGGGTGACCATAGGTAATAGGGGAGATGAAGTTATGTATAAAAGAGGGTGAAGATGGCTAGTGGGGAAGGTGGTGATATGTAGTGTGGAGGCAATGATTAGTGATCAATAAGACTGTTGCTGCTAAACGCACTAAGTCCAGTGTAGTCACTACAAACTGTCTAATCAGGACTTACCCTGAGGACAGGTAGGAGTCTATCGCTATATCCCCTTATGTATGAAGGGAGGGTGTTGACAAGTCTTGGTCCGTTTACACTTATTTGGGTCCGTTTTAGCGTACTCACTGCACCACTGCTTTCACTATAACCAATGGTATGGTGACGCCGACAAGATGTGAAGATGTTCTACTGTCTGCCGAGTCTTTTGCTCTCTAGTAGGGAGTATATCGGTGTGAAGATTTGGGTCTTCAAGTGTTCCCAGTAATTCTGGGGCGTTCCTGCATTACGAATTTACTAACTTTTTACACTAAGGAATTTGAGGAGGTAGATCACGATAGATCGCATCGCTATTGGGTCAACTGTTCGCATCGCTATTGGGCCGTGCGGACGTGCTGCGCAGTAGCTCCTGATTGAGTTGACTTTTGCGCAGTGTTGACGTGTACTTATCTCTGTGAAGACTTGTTTGCGCGCTCTCTACGAATTGAAGCAAGATGCCCTCCATCGAGCAACTTTACCAACAGCTTAAAGAAGAATTGAGGATGGCGAAGGTGGAGATTCGGCGACTGACCGAGGAAAACAAGAAGATTCGTAGTAGACCTCCTGTTTTGAGTCCTCCGGTCAAGAAGGGAAACTGGTCAGTGGCTGGACAACAGGGAACGAAGTTGACGATCAAGAGGACGAATGGAAAGGTAGAAACGATGAAGAAGAAAGAGACTGCCGTGGAAACTGTTGTGGAAACATCTAATACATTCTCAGTGCTACCCGACGAATGTGAGTCGACTACTGGGAACAACACGACGAACGACACCAAGGAAGGTAAGAATATTGTTGTTGTTGGGGATAGCCAAGTTAGGTATATGGATAGGGCGTTCTGCTTGAAGGACAGGAGTAGGAGACAGAGAGTTTGCTTTCCTGGGGCTGGGATGGAGGATATTGTTAGCCGTCTGGATGACATCATGAGAGGTAATGGGAGCAATCCTATTATCTGTCTCGGTGCTGGAGGCAACGATGTTGGCAGACGTAGGAGTGAAGACCTGATTAGCAGGTATAGGTCAGCAATAGAAATAATTAGGAGTAAGGGTGGGAACCCTGTCATATGTGGTATTTTGTCAAGGAGAGGAGTTGGAAATGAATGGTTGTCCAGGGCAATTGGTGTCAATTGCTGGCTGGACAAATACTGTAAGGAAAATGCGGTAACATTCATTGACAACTGGGACCTCTTCTATGGCAGAAATGACATGTATGCCAGGGATGGGGTTCACTTATCTAGGTCTGGGGTGGTAGCACTGGCAACTGCAGTGGAGGGAGCAGTTAGGACTTTAAACTAGGAATAGTTAGTGGTATGGGTTTTGGCAGGAAAACAGTGAAGTCCCAGTGTAGTAATATTACAAGTTCTAGGGGAACTAGTAATAAGCAGAACGAAGTAGATATTGAAAAGCCAGGGACTTTGGGTGATAAGGACAGTAATAGGTTTAGTAGAAAAACAGAAATGAGCAGGAAGGGTAAAGAGAAAGGAGAGTCTTTCAATGTTTATTATGCTAATTGCTGTAGTGCTAGGAATAAGATGGACGAGTTGAGATTAGTTGCTAGTGCAGGTAACATTGATGTATTTGCCTTAACTGAGACGTGGTTTAATTCAAAAAGTCGGGACATGCCTGCGGAATGTCATATTCAGGGTTTTAAATTGTTCCAAGAAGATAGAAGTATTGGGAAGGGGGGTGGGGTGGCATTGTATGTCCGAGATCGCTTGAATTGCTGCATAAAAACGGGTATTAAGTCTGAAGTAACACATACAGAGTCTGTTTGGATAGAATTTTCAGAGGGGCATGAAAAATTGATTTTAGGAGTGATATACCGTCCCCCAAACTTAGATAGGGACCAAGGGAGACTACTATGGGAGGAAATTGTTAAGGCCACAAGGCACGATAATGTAGTAATTCTAGGAGACTTTAACTTTAGTCATATTGATTGGAATTTCTTGACTGGGAATTTAGAATCATACGACTTCTTAGAAGTAGTTCAGGTTTGTTTTTTGAAGCAGTTTGTGACAGAACCTACAAGGGGAAATAACCTGCTTGACTTAGTTCTGGCAAACAATGAATCCCTTGATAATAATTTAGAAATTTCAGAGGAACTGGGTGCTAGCGACCACAAATCAATTACATTTAGCATTGAATGGAAGTACGATAGTAGCGATAACTCAGTAACAGTCCCAGATTTTCGCTTAGCAGATTACGATGGGCTTAGAGAACACTTATCATCTGTTGACTGGGGTAACGAAGTGAGCTATCAATATGATAGTTTTCTGAACACTATACATGCTGCTCAAAGAACGTTTATCCCATATAAAGAAATTAGATCAAATTGAAATGACCCAAAATGGATGAATAATAGGCTCAAATATCTACTAGGGCATAAAGGAATTTATAGGCGTATCAAAAGAGGTGAGGGTCATCTTACGAATCAGTATATTGACATTAAGAGGGACATTAAAAAGGGGATAAGAAAAGCTAAAAGGGACTATGAAATTAAAGTTGCTAGGGATTCTAAAACTAGCCCAAAAAGTTTTTTCCAGGTCTATTGAACAAAAGTTAGAGATAAGATAGGTCCCCTTAAAAATAACTATGGGCACCTTACTGACAAAGAGAATGAAATGTGCTCGATTTTTAATAATTATTTTCTCTCAGTTTTTACACAGGAAGACACTAACAATATTCCAGTAATTAATTTTTATAGTGGGCTAGAAAAGGATAAATTATGTAACATCACAGTCACTAGTGAAATGGTTGTGAAGCAGATAGACAGACTGAAGCAAAATAAGTCACCGGGTCCTGATGAGGTTTTTTCAAGGGTTCTTAAGGAATGCAAAATGGAACTCTGTGAACCATTAACTAATATTTTTAATTTATCTCTTCAAACAGGTGAAGTGTCTGATATGTGGAAGATGGCTAATGTAATTCCTATTTTTAAAACAGGGGACAAGTCGTTACCGTCAAATTACCGCCCAATAAGCCTGACCTCAATTGTAGGCAAATTACTAGTCAATTATAGCTGAGATTATAAGAAGCCATCTCGATAAGCATAGCTTGATTAATGATACTCAGCATGGATTCACAAGAGGCCGGTCTTGTCTAACTAATTTATTAACTTTCTTCAGTAAAGCTTTTGAGGCTGTTGACCACGATAAAGAATTTGATATTATTTACTTAGATTTTAGTAAGGCTTTTGATAGAGTTCCGCACCATAGACTGTTAAAGAAAGTGGCAGCTCATGGCATTGGGGGAAAAGTGCTCTCGTGGATCGAGTCATGGCTCACTGACAGGAAGCAGTGTGTGTCCATAAATGGGGTTAAATCCGAGTGGGGATCTGTAACAAGTGGCGTTCCACAGGGATCAGTCTTGGGCCCGTTGTTGTTTATATATCTATGATCTTGATGAGGGAATTACTAGTGATATGAGCAAATTCGCCGATGACACAAAGATAGGTAGGATAATTGATTCAAACGTAGATGTTATGGAACTTCAGGAGGATTTAAACAAACTCTATTCTTGGTCAGAAAAGTGGCAGATGCAGTTCAATGTAGATAAATGCAAGGTTCTGAAGCTCGGGAGTGCCCATAACCCTAGTACTTATAAGTTAAATGATGTAGAACTTAGCCATACAGATTGCGAAAAGGACTTGGGGGTTATGGTGAGCAGCAACCTTAAACCAAGACAGCAATGCCTAAGCGTACGTAATAAGGCAAATAGATTACTGGGATTTATATCAAGAAGTGTAAGCACCAGAAGTCCAGAGGTCATACTGCAGCTTTATACATCATTAGTAAGGCCTCACCTAGATTATGCAGCTCAGTTCTGGTCTCCATATTACAGAATGGACATAAATTCGTTAGAAAACATTCAGCGTAGGATGACTAAATTAATACGTAGCATTAGAAATCTTCCTTATGAAGAAAGATTGAAGACTCTTAAGTTACATTTACTTGTTAGACGAAGAATGAGGGGAGACCTGATCGAAGTGTATAAGTGGAAGATAGGTATTAATAAAGGGGATATTAATAAGGTCTTGAGGATGTCTCTCCAAGAGAGAACCCGCAGTAATGGATTTAAATTAGATAAGTTTAGATTTAGAAAGGACATAGGAAAGTATTGGTTTGGAAATAGGGCAGTTGATGAGTGGAACAGTCTACCTAGTTGGGTTATTGAGGCTGGGACTTTGGGTAGTTTCAAATTTAGGTTGGATAAGTACATGAGTGGGAGGAGTTGGATTTGAGTGGGACTTTCACATCACAGCTTATTTCTTGGGTGGCATTGAAAATTGGGTTGGGCAAATGTTTTGTTAGTGGGATGAATTGTAAAGGACCTGCCTAGTATGGGCCAACAGGCCTCCTGCAGTATTCCTCCTCTCTTATGTTCTTATGTTCTTATGTAATGAATATAATATTGTGCATATGGACTTCAGTAAGGCTTTCGGTAGAGTTCCACATCAAAGGCTACTGAGGAAACTTAAGGCACACGGAATAGGAGGAGAAATTTACTGGAGAGTATACCTGAAGAGGGTTTCGGGGGTCAACGCCTCCGCGGCCCGGCCTATGACCAGGCCTCTAGACTAAATTTATTCAACAGTGAAAGTTCTCAGTCCAGTCTCCAGATCTGATATTTCGCCTACCTTAAAAGCGACCAGAGAAAACAAGCGACTTGGAAAGTATTATCCCTGGTTTGTTGTATCTTCCTTTCAGTGTTCTAATTACCCACCCTAGGTGGATAGGTGGTGGGGTGCGGGAGAAAAGGCAGCGTTGGTGAGGATAAAGAGTGGGATAAGTGAGGATAGGTGATGGGATGAAAGTGAAGTAGGTGGTTATGGTGAGAAGGACGAGAATAGGAAGCAAGTGTGAGTATAGGTGGTGGGAAAGGTGAGGATGGGTTGTGGGAATGGTGAGGATAGGTATGTGGCCGAGGATAGGTGGCGGGTAGGGTGTGGATAGGTGATGGGGAGGGTAAGGATAGGTGTTTCAGGTGGTGGGGGTATTTGATGAGGGTGAGGATAAGCGTTGCGGTGAGGATAGGCGTTGGGTTGATGATAGGTAATGGGAAAGGAAAGGATAAGCAGCGAACAACTGAAGGTAGTGAATGGACAGGATAAGTGACAGAAGGGAGGCAGGGGTACAAGGTGTCAGGAGCGTGGCAGGGGTGTCAGGACGGAGGCATTGTACAAGGTGTCAGAAGAAAGGCAAGGTACAAGATGTCAGGAAAGAGAGAAGATACAAGGTGACAGGGAGAGAGAGAGAGAGAGAGAGAGAGAGAGAGAGACAGAGACAGAGAGGCAGGGTACAAGGTGTCATGAGAAAGGCAGAGACACTTCATACTGCTAAGGCAGAGAAAATAAAAGAAACAATAAGTGCTACTATTACTGGAAGTGACCTGCTCCACACCGCTATTTTATAGCATCAGACGCTGACTCTGAACTCGGCTAGAATGGAAAATCGCTATCGAAATAGAATGACACTGAATTTGCATGCTCACTACAACAGTATATCTCACATTAGAAAGAATTTTTTCTCCAGGAAGTAAAACAGCAATAAAGGCCTACGTAAATGTAATTATTATGTATTTGGTTGTGATGATCATAGGTTCAGGAAGCAGCAGAGCCAGGGTTCACCACTAGCAAAATATTGTGGGTCTTAGCTGTCATTACCGTCTTTCTAAGCTGCTTACTCAACTCTCCCAGCCTCTCGCCTATCTTCTTCCCTCCAAATCCCCTCACTTCCAACCTCTTCCCTTCCCGACACGGCCTCTTCTGGATCTTTACACTTTTATCATTTTATCATACACAATGAAAGGATAAACAAGTATACATATATATATATAATGTCGTGCCGAATAGGTAAATCTGGTCAATTAGCAAGAACTCGTTTAAAATTAAATCCTTTCTAAACTTTTCTCTTATACATTTAAAGATATATTTTTTTCATTAATGTTAATATAAAAATTAATGATTTTGTTCCAAGAGAACCTTAAAAAACTTACATTATATCAAGCGCAATTTAATTTAGCCTAATCCAGCTATATATATTTTATACATGTTTACAATAATTTAATAATGAATCAACACAAGGAAATATATTTATTTCGTTAGGTTCAGAATGATTTTTGGGAAATTATTGCGTACACAAATTTTCGCTTGCCTTATTCGGCAACAAGATCGTTGCTATTTAAGCCAAAATAGCAAGTTTTACTTATTCGGCAAGACATGTATATATAACGTATATATTCCAGGTGCTTTGGTGATCTTTCACATTATTCCTTAATAACGTGATGGATTACGAAAGCACTGGGAATACTACTGATTTTCACTGAGTGGTTGCATTGAATTACCTAGTGTAGAACTTTCGGAAAAGAATCATAGTTATTTGCTGATATATTTTTTATTGAACATAACTTAGAAACCACACCTAATTTACTATAGTACAGTTAGTAACTGGGCCAACAAGCCGACAAACAGCTATGTAGACAATGCATACGAACCTCGTATTTTATACAACATTTCCCTCAGGAGAAGTTTACCAAGTCACCAAGTATGATAACGATCACGCCTTAGCTAAACGACGCGTTAAATATAGGCTTTACAGTGCATGACGCACCTTTAAATGCGGATAAATGCTACAAAAAGTATAATCCAGAGAAGTTCTGGTGTGTGACAACGACACACAAGGTGAGATTCAAGTATGTTAGTACGCCAAGTACTAACAAGGTGAGATTCAAGTAAGTTAGTACGGGTGAGGACGCCATCAAGCGGACGTATGTCACTCTTGTCGAGTCCATAAAATAATTTTATTATAGGTTAGGCAAGATTTGTCGGGAAATATGACTAGTGTTTCCTAACGCGCGTCTTAGTCATATGAATACCTGCTCCTGGAGCTCTTGGTCATCTGACCGAGGCCTTACACTGGCTTACCGATCCATTTTTCCTTCAAGTATATACTACGTAATCCTAAGTATGAGTTACCCAAATTCAGAAGATAGAGGCTCAGGAATAAGCGGCAATAGTTCAAGGATAAACTTCACAATATCATGCATGAATTACGGAAACTCTATCTGCAGGAGCTGTGACAAGTCGAGCAAAGTTTCTCTCTTCATTATTCCCAACACAAACGTAGTAGCTTTATATCCTTCTAGTTATCATGTAAATGGCCTGGGTGATGTATAAGTGGGAACAACGTTGCACAGCATCGGTCTGTTCTTGCATATTCAAGTTTACTCCTTGATCTGGAAGCTATGATTTACATCTACCTAGACATTTTAGTGTCAGTACAGTGGTTGTTTTCTTAACCATGAAAACAGATCTTTATTACTGCAAAATGAGCAAATCAGAGAAAGATCACCGGCTGAAAAATTTAGCAATGTTATAAGCATACAAATTTCGTGGACAGGAAAATATAAGCAACAACGATTTCTCTCCTTCTCTGCTGACTATAACTAACCAAAACAAAACATTGTCCTTACTTTCGTAACTTTGTCAGGGAAGTTTGTATAATTGTAATTCCATGTTTACGACGAGAAAGTTGCAAATATTTAAACACAATTTCAAATAGTAAACTAGTTTACAGATAAATGAGGCAAAAGTGTGCACTTTCTTTTGCAGGATCTCAAACAGCTTGAAGCGATGAAATTACTTATTTCTTCCAGTCAGTTTCAATTAACTCACTGAAGCTTGCCAGGTATTCAAGACGTAAGAAGTAGAAAGGCAGAATACTTTTACAGATATTTGTAAACTCTGCGGAAATGAGGGCATTTATTAGTATGGAAATTAACTCCAAGATGAGATAGTTAATTTAACAAAAATAAGCTGTAGTGTTTTTATTCAACTAAAATAACAAGAATATTAATAAAGACGAATTCATATATTTGAATAAATTTTGGAAATGTGAATCATGTTATAATAGCCACAATATCATCACTTGTATCGACACACTGCTCCAGATATTTCAGTCTTTAACATGACCTTGTGGCATGACGTGGGTGCGCGATCCCAAAGAAATCACCCTCATCCTCTTACTCCAGAAGATAGAGTATTAGGTCCGCTCTCCTACGAAACCTAAGACGAATAATGAAGCCTTTAAATGCCCATTACCTTGTGATTGACATTTTCAAGAGTTCCAAAAGCTATAGGTTAGCATATTAAGGAAGTCAAGAACTCTCAAAAGGTCAAGGACCTGTAGATCAACAGTCTTACGATGACCTGGAACCGGATTTCAACTCAGCCTAACGCTGAAAAAAAATAGAATCAAGACTGTGCCGTATTACACATTACCCAGTACATACATAAAGGTGACATGGCTTACACGCTCTCAAAACACATCAAATATCAATATATATCAATATATATCAATATATATATATATATATATATATATATATATATATATATATATATATATATATATATATATATATATATATATACATATATCGTGCCGAATATGTAAAACTGGTCAATTAGCAAGAACTCATCTAAAATTAAGTCCTTTCTAAAATTTTCTCTTATACATTTAAAGATATATTTTTTTCATTAATGTTAATGTAATTTTTTCTCATTTTGCACCAAAAGGAATTTAGAAAACTTACCTAACCTTACTGTAACAAGAACAATTTATTTTAGCCTAACCCAACTATATATATTTTAGATTTGTTTACAGTAATTTAATACTAAACAAACACAGTGAAATATTTTTTTCGTTAGGTTCAGAATGACTTTGGCGAAATTATTGCATACACAAATTTTCACTTGTCCTACATGGCAAGATTAGCGTTGCTATTTAAGCCAAGATCGCAAATTCTGCCTATTCGGCACGACATATATATATTTTTTTTATTATCACACTGGCAGATTCCCACCAAGGCAGGGTGGCCCGAAAAAGAAAAACTTTCACCATCATTCACTCCATCACTGTCTTGCCAGAAGGGTGCTTCACACTACAGTTTTTAAACTGCAACATTAACACCCCTCCTTCAGAGGATTGCTGTTTTCTTTTTCTGTCTCATAAACACGCTAGATAACAGGGATATCTTGCTACTCCTACTTACACTTTGGTCACACTTCACAGACACACACATGCATATATATATATACATACATCTAGGTTTATCTCCTTTTTCTAAATAGCTCTTGTTCTTCTTTATTTCTTCTATTGTCCATGGGGAAGTGGAAAAGAATCTTTCCTCCGTAAGCCATGCGTGTCGTATGAGGCGACTAAAATGCCGGGAGCAATGGGCTAGTAACCCCTTCTCCTGTAGACATTTACTAAAAAAAAAAAAAAAAAAACTTTATAAAACATATATATATATATATATATATATATATATATATATATATATATATATATATATATATATATATATATATATATATATATATATATATATAAAATATAATGTCGTGCCGAATAGGTAAAACTGGTCAGTTCAAGAACTCGTTTAAAATTAAATCCTTTCTAAAAAAAATTTCTCTTATACGTTTAAAGATATATTTTTTTTCATTTACGTTAATGCAAATATTAATAATTTTGTACCATAAGAACCTTAGAAAATTTACCTAACCTTATTATAACAAGCGCAATTTAATTTAGCCTAATATAACTAAATATAGTTTAGATAAGTTTACAATAATTTAATAATAGACAAACATAATGAAATATATTTTTTTTCGTTGGGTTCAGAATGATTATTGAAAAATTATTGCATACATAAATTTTTGCTTGCCTTATTCGGCAAAAAGAGCGTTGCTATTTAAGCGGAAATCGCAAGTTTTACCTATTCGGCACATCTGACCAAGGCCTTCCGCTGGCTTACCGGTCCACTCCCTTAAAAAATTAGGGCTATAATTATAAGAGAGTGATTAGTCTTAATTTACGTCAGTGCTGAATGTCTGATGAATCTCAAAAGACGTACTTACAATACACAATTAACCCGCACATTGAAGAGAGAAGCTTAACGTTGTCTTAAGCTCCTCTTATCTATGTGAGGGATATTTGTGTATTGTTCCAGTCACGATATTGTGAATTTTTCTTTTGTTGAGACACGTACCAGTTATCAAGTTATCTCCTTGAAGCCATTATCACAACTTCCTCAATTAAGTTGGCAAATTCGTGCGTACACATTTCAAAACCGACCCGGATATTTTTTTTTTATCTAAGATGTGTAAGTGATGAGAATTCGAAACCGATAATAAGAACCATTCTCCAGTTATCGCACTGAAAGCAGCTACACAATTGCTTTAAAATAGCTAGGCATCTCCAGTGGTTTTAGACGAGTCTCCCCTCAGGGAAGGTTCCTTGATGTTGGTGAGGGGCTCTTGATTTAGGGAATTGGATATGTGCTCCAGTTCCCCGAATTAAGCCTGAATGCCTTCAATATCCCCCCCCCAGGCGCTGTAAAATCCTACGGGTTTAGCGCTTCCCCTTGATTATGATAATTTAGACGAGTCTGGAACCCAGATCTTTGAGAAGTGCTTTTACCTGGTAATAAATCATTCATTGTGACATACTGCTGACTGCTCAGTAGAACTCGTAAAACCTGTTTTTCCTAGCAAGTCAAAATTACCATGTTGACGTAACTTGTAATGGAGGAAGATATTAGTCAGGAGAAATACATGTGGGTATTTATACAAGAGCTGTAGTATATGTTTTAAGGCTATTTTGTGATTCAGCTCAGTTTGGGCCACAGTATACACTGCTACCCGAACTGTGAAAGATATGAAATACTAATTTCACACTCTCTCTCTCTCTCTCTCTCTCTCTCTCTCTCTCTCCGTCTCTGTCTGTCTCTGTCTGTCTCTGTCTCTCTCTGTCTCTCTCTGTCTCTCTCTCTCTCTCTCTGTCTCTCTCTCTCTCTCTCTCTCTCTCTCTCTCTCTCTCTCTCTCTCTCTCTCTGTCTCTCTCTGTCTCTCTCTGTCTCTGTCTCTCTCTCTCTCTCTCTCTCTCTCTCTCTCTCTCTCTCTCTCTCTCTTTTTTTTACACAGGGTTTGACAAGGTTAAGGATCTCTAGCTTTATTGACAAGCTATTTACAGGTTAAGGATTCCTAACTTTATTGGCAAGCTAAGAGTTGTTACCTACATCAGCTCATTTGAAAGCATTTTTATTGTTATGAGACATACAAGTAGGGAACAGGATGAAGTTGGAGTCGTCTGTGGGCCAGCATTTTCATATGATCAACTGCCTTTATCTCGTTGGCATCATTATGCTGTACGAATGTGTTCCATACTCGAGTCATCCTGGGTATATATGATCTCAGATGGAGTGATGTTCTGGAGAAGGGTACAGCCAGAGTGAAGTTGCTTCTTTCTGCCCGTCTTGTAGCATAAAAGCTTGTTTCACGCTGTCCTCGAAGTGGATCCAAGTGTGGTACTTTGACAATATTGGCCTTGCACATAACAGTAAGGCCACCCACATCCCTCCTGTGTTGAAGGCTCTGCTGAAATGACAGATCTATCCAGGATGGGTCCAGGCGAGAGATGAGACGTCTTGCTCTGTTCTCTACTCTGTCAAGCAGCCGCAGATGCGAGGGGGGGGGGCAGGCAAACCAAGAAAGTAGAGCATACTCAAGGTGTGAGCGTACTTGTGCCTCGTACAGAATCTTGCAACCCCTACTGTCAAGCAGATGCGAGATACGGCGAAGTGTTGTAAGCTTCCTGGCTGCCTTGTTTGCAAGATTTACAACGTGGTTCTTCATGGTCAGTTTGGAGTCAAATTTCACCCCAAGGAAATCAAGTTCTTCTCCAGGTGCCAACACCCTCCCATTCATCCTTACTACTGCATCAGCATTACTATCATGGTGCCTAGAGACCATCATCATTTGCGTTTTCTCAGGTGCAAATGTAACTTGCCATCTATTTCCCCAAGCTGATATACCTCTTAGCTGGTGATTGATGTAGCTTAGAGCAGCTGGCATTTCTTCTCTTGGATAAGTGACTGTCGGTGTACAGTCGTCTGCATATGCATGGGATTCTGGGATGAGATGAAGGAGGTCATTGAAGTAGACATTCCATAACAATGGTCCCAGCACGCTTCCTTGTGGAACACTTGCCCCAATAGGATGTCTTGCTGATTCCGTTCCATTGAGAACTACCCTTAGAGATCTACCATGAAGGTAATCACTGAGGAGACATAGCGTAGAGCCTGCAATTCCCAGTGCTTGAAGTTTTGCTAAGAAGCCCTGGTGCCACACCCGGTCGAAAGCACCAGCAATGTATGTGTCTGTCTGTCTGTCTGTCTCTCTCTCTCTCTCTCTCTCTCTGTCTCTCTGTCTCTCTGTCTCTCTGTCTCTCTGTCTGTCTCTCTGTCTCTCTGTCTCTCTGTCTCTCTGTCTCTCTCTCTCTCTCTCTCTCTCTCTCTCTCTCTCTCTCTCTCTCTCTCTCTCTCTCCCTCCTTCCTCTTTGACCACCTAGCTGTGGCAAGCCTTTTGTTAATGATGCCATTGTCTTAATGCTGTGTTTCATGCCATCCCTTGGAACTTGCTCAGTTCAGACAGGGCAGACCATTATAAGCTGGGAAGTGGGGAAGGATAAGAGTGTGTGATGTATGACAGCACGAGGGAGTGTGTGGTGCATGTCTACTGTATGTAATGGGACGAGTGAGTGTTATGTATATTATGGAATGAGTGTGTGTACTCACCTATTTGTGGTTGCAGGGGTCGAGACTCAGCTCCTGGTTCCTGTGTATTGGGGGGTATATATTACGTCATGAGAGGGTATCTGATAAAAGTCGTGGAATAGAAAAGTGAATATGAGTTGAGTTGTGGAAGAGTATTGTATGTGGCTTCATAATTGATGGAATGGTCTAATGATTTGCTAAATTTCTCACCTTACTTTACACTTTGTATATTACCTCAACAAACCCTCGTGAGAATTTATCTTATATTTTTACTGTTGTGCCTTGACTTCCTTGAAGTTATAAGAAATTAGCATTTCCTGCGTCTGCTGTTCACAGTTTTCCTTATTGCCAACATGAGCACTGACATATGAATGATATACAATACGACAGGGTGAAGAATTAGACATGTGTGCGACATCTGGGTATCTTTGATTTGTAGACTTTTCACCATCCCATCCAGTGACTTTATCAGTACAATACAAGGACATAATGTGAAGACTAGAGAAGCATATATGAGAGACAAGGTAATCAGTCCCTCAGTCTATGAGTAGGTGATGAGCACCGTAGTCTTCAAGAATCTGTGCTTCAGATTCTTCCAGATTAAAATGCTCATCACCTACTCCTAGGCTGAGGGACTGAGTACCTCATCTTTTGTATATACTTGTACAATTTTCACATTGTCTTTGTATTGTTTTGACAAAGCCACTGCATGGCGAAACATCGACAGGTTAAAGATACCCAGATGTTGCACATGTCTAATTCTTCATAAGCACTGATGTACAGTATGTATTGTAAACCATCTATTGTATACCGCAATCACTCTAGGGCATAAAAGGCAGAAATGGGGAATCTACAATCTGTAATAAACATTAGGTACAGAAAGCATGAGTACCAACTCAAACATTGTCGTTTTTAATCACTTTTAATTTATATAATAAAAGTGGTGAATGTATATTTAAACTAGAATTACTGGTTATGTAAGTTAAGACAGTACTGAGAACATAAAGTAAAAAAAAAAGTATGGACGCTTGTGGACATAGAGAACATCACTGTAAACACTTTACAATTATGATTACGAAGAAATGTTACTAAATTTGACACTTGCTGCTCAATCAATTCTGGTGTCTAGCGGTCACCATACTTTGTCAGACGGTTCTACAACCACGTACCGAGATACGGTCTAGTGGCCCTCGTACCTCCAATCACTTCATATTCTCCATATTAGGTACTATATAGCAGTTTTCTTACCTCCAGTTTATCAGTTCTTTTGCTGCCTATGAATTATTTTCTTGCTTATATCATTACACTGGCTTTTTTTTTCCAACACAGAGGCCGTCTCCCACACAGGCAAGGTAATCCAAAAGGAGAAATAAACGAACATTTTTCCTTTTAGATTTAGTAATTTACACAAGAAAAGGGGTTACTAGCCCCTTGCTCCAGGCTTTTTAGTCGCCTCTTACGACACGCATGGCTTACTAAGGCAGGATTCTTTCTCCGCATCCCCATGGAGATGAAAGGAAAATAAATAAGAAAAAGAACTATTAAGAAAATGATTTGGTCAGTCCATCAATCTTTTCAAGATTGGTGGACTGACCACATCGACTCAAGGCTGAGGGACTGATTACCTCAAACTACTCCTGTTCTTCACCGTTCTCCTTTCTATAGACTGATGAAGCCACTGTGTGGCGAAACGTTTCCTCATTAAAGATACCTAAGTGTTGCACATGTGTTTAATTTATCAACTTGTCGGTTCTCTGAACCATTCATCTACATTAAGAAAATAGATGAAAATACAGATGGGTGTGTATACATATACGTGTACATGCCTGTGTATATTACACTGTTTCTTTCCTCATTATCACCACCGTGTGTTTCATAGAAGCTTCCCTGTTTCCCATTAATGTGTCTAGAATCCCAACAACCCGACAACGAATGTGACCTCACTTTTTCTTAACAAACTTTAAGGCTTACATTGAACGTTATTTATCCAAGAATCTGACTGGTTATCCCTGGCCCTACTAACCCGGCCTTCCCCTAACAACAACATATCTCACACAACTCAGGTGGCTCTGGTCATACACCGAGTTATTGGTAACATTGGGTGGTGCATTAATTTGCTGCCCGGTCTTCATAAACTGGAATTGAATTGTCCTCTCTGGCATACGTCTCCTCTTGGTCTAAATAAACCCTTCATTTATGAAACAAAAGGAGTGAGTCAGGTGCCTTTCTCAAAATAACAGCAGGATAGTGTGCACTTGCAAAGTGCCTTTGGAATACTAGTCCATATTGATTTACCGGCCAATGATATTATATCATGCTCACAGTATTTATCATACTTCAAAGGCAGTAATCAAATGTACTTAATAGCCTAGTAATGAAGGGAACGTGAAAGGAATATTAAGTTAACATGACTCACGAAATCGTAATGACACGATTGCAAACAAACCATATCACGGGCGGGGTTAGAACCCGCGATCAGAGATTCATAAAACTCCAGACCGACGCGCTAGCCACTGGGCCAGGTGGCTACAATAAGATTCATATACCTAGTTGGATGAATCTTATTGTGGCGAGCTGGCCCAGTGGCTAACGCGTCCGTCTGGAGTTTTATGACTATGACCGCGGGTTCTAACCCCGCCCATGGTATTGAATAAGAAGTTTGTATTGTAGTTGGGATGAGTGAGTTTTTTTTGTATAATAAACTTGTGAATTGTGTATGTGTGTGTGTGTGTGTGAGGCCCATCATGGAGTATACAGCATGTGCAGAAGGCAGCTTTATAAAGCATGTCAAAAACTAGAGAAAGTGCAGAGGAACACAAGATTAATGGTAATTAAATTTGTAGAGAGACTCGTACAACTACATTTAAGGTTAGAACGACGAGGGAAGACCTGATAACGTCGTGTAAAATATTCTGAGTATGTGGCATTGTGGACTGGGAAGGATTTCATGAGACTTAAAGGGTACACGGGAGGCAAATTTTTAGTAGTAACAGTAGTAGGAGGAGGAGGAGGTGGAGGCGGCAGCGGCGGCGGCGTTAGCGAAGGTGGAGCAGCAACAGCAGTAGTATCAGGAACAACAGTAGTAGTAATATTAGTGGTAACAGTAGTAGTGGTAATTGCTGTAGTAGTAGTAGTAGTAGTTGTAGCAGTACATGGATATTTGCAGTACTACCATATACTTTCATGTTTCTCACTACCACCTGGTAATTCCCTAACTACAGTGTGGCTGGAAGGATTGAAGGTCGGGGAGAAAGCATTCTACAGTACATTATTAAAATAAAGTTGTGATATTTCAACAAACAGTTTAGTTTCAAGAACTTATTCTCTATAACTACTGTAAGAACCTGTATTACAACATTCCCATTTACTCTCACCTTTAATCCCACTATTCTTGTTTTTTTTACCCTTGTCTCTATTGTTATTTTACGAGCGTCTTTTTCTCTCCCTTCCTCTTCCCTTTTCTTTGCCAATACTTCACTTAAATCTGAAATATTTCCGCTGCTGAACTTTTTCTCCAGCTTAAATATTTTCTCTCTCTCTCTCTCTCTCTCTCTCTCTCTCTCTCTCTCTCTCTCTCTCCTCTCTTATCTACAACACAATTCTATCATACCTATTGTTCACTTCCCTTTTTTTTGTAGAACATGCCACTTCACAATTGTTATTTCTATCGTAAACTCAGCCTACTTCATCTTTATCGCTCCCTCTCGTCTTTCTCGTACTTTATCATCCATTTTTTCAGAGGTCCTTCTTCCGGTCCTTTCATCTTGTATGAGATTCCTGTTCAGTTTTCCCTTTGCATTGGTTGGTATGGCTTCGCATGTGTGCTTCTCCATCATGCGATTTTCTCGCAATATTGTCATGAGTTTAATAATTGCTGTTATGGATGTGATTTTAGAAAGATAGATGTGTTAACTGGTGCTGTCACCGTAAGTGACTTTGTTTTAATTCTATAAGAACGTGATAGAGTAATAAAGGTATAAATACTGACGATATGTTGGAAAAAAAGACACAGATGCAAGTAATGTGACATTTTATTCTGGCGAAGCTTCGATTTCCAGGATCTCTATCGAAGCTCCTATAGAGCGAAATGTTGCCATAATATGTCACATTAACTGCACATATGTCCTCTTAGCGAACGTGATTTAATTGCAGTCGGATGTTTTATGGAAGTGATTAGTCGCTCTTTCCACTTGGGTCACACATGGAATATACTTCAATAGCACTGAGCTGTAGTCACTAAATCTGTGTGTGCTGGAGTTACATTTTTACTGGTAGCTCTTGGCTCCGCTATCTAGATTACACTGATGGGAATCACTGGCGTAGCTACTCACCAGGCTGTATTGTCTGCCTCCACTGCTTACTCATTCAACTTCTTTTACGAACCTCTGACTAAAGCAGCACACTCTTAGCATAACCAGCATAACCTGTGGCTTATTTGTCTTCAGTTTTCACCTACGTCTTCCTGGTTCCTGGGCTCTCTTAATTCTCTTAATTACACTTCAATATTTACACGTTATCAAGTTTTATACTAGTTCTCTCCATGCCAAGGTCATCAGAGATCTGGTTCCTTCAGTATCTTATCATAGTGCTTTACTCTTAGTTTTGAGTCTGATTTAGTTGCAAACCTTAGGACATAATGGAGCCTCTGCAAATGCAATACCAGTTGAGCTTCACACCTGGGCCACGTAATGGATAATCAGGCTAGTCTTCGTACGGGGTTAGATAGTGAGTGAGTGAGCTTACTCTGAACCCTATGTGGAGAGATTCAAATGTTTGTTTTTAATACTTATTATGGACCTTAATAAATTCGCATACAAGTTTTCCTACATAATTCTGTTCGTCACCATTTTTGTTGAATTCTTACATTGCGTATCCAAATCACCTTTACTGAAGGTGCGCTGGTATGTAGAAGCTTTACTGACCCTCGTCTAGGAATTAAACTTGATAAACAAACCCAGCATTACATTTCCAACGTTCAAACTGCATTTCTCATCATGGGAATGAAAGACATAAAATATACACTCTCGGGGTAATATTTCTTGTTTTAAAAAATTAATACTTCCCAGCCTGACCTTTCCTGAGGCACCGAAATTGGAGAAAATGTTTTTCGAAGCTCAGAGCTTCCCTTGACACTAAAAGAGAACAGTTGCCAAGGCAGAAGATTTTATCCCCGTGCTCAACAAGTGGAAATACTGCCGGTCCAACGAGCAGGTGATTCAGATTAAAATTAGGAGCCACTTCGAGTTTCGGCAGTAGAAGTCACCTCACGGATGTCCATGGCAGGAACCACCTCATGAATACGGGCAGTTAGAACCACCTCACGAATATCGGCAGTTACGACCACCTCACGAATATATGCAGTTAGAACCTCCTTACGAATATAGGCAGTTAGAACCTCCTCACGAATATAGGCAGTTAGAACCTCCTCACGAATATAGGCAGTTAGAACCTCCTCACGAATATAGGCAGCAAGAACCTCCTCACGAATATAGGCAGTTAGAACCTCACGAATATAGGCAGTTAGAACCTCCTCAAGCATATAGGCAGTTAGAACCTCCTCAAGCATATAGGCAGTTAGAACCTTCTCAAGCATATAGGCAGTTAGAACCTCCTCAAGCATATTGGCACGAATATCGGCAGTTACGAATATCGGCAGTTACAACCACCTCACGAATTTCATGTCACACACACACACACACACACACACACACACACACACACACACACACACACACACACACACACACACACACACACACACACAGTGCTGTTTTTGGTATTTGTAAACGACATGACAGAAGGAATAAACTCTGAGGTGTCCCTGTTTGCAGATGACGTGAAGTTGATGAGAAGAATTCATTCGATCGAAGACCAGGCAGAAGTACAAAGGGATCTGGACAGGCTGCAGACCTGGTCCAGCAATTGGCTCCTGGAGTTCAACCCCACCAAGTGCAAAGTCATGAAGATTGGGGAAGGGCAAAGAAGACCGCAGACGGAGTACAGTCTAGGGGGCCAGCGACTACAAACCTTACTCAAGGAAAAAGATCTTGGGGTGAGTATAACACCAGGCACATCTCCTGAAGCGCACATCATCCAAATAACTGCTGCAGCATATGGGCGCCTTGCAAACCTCAGAACAGCATTACGACATCTTAATAAGGAATCGTTCAGGACCCTGTACACCGTGTACGTTAGGCCCATATTGGAGTATGCACCACCAGTTTGGAACCCACACCTAGCCAAGCACATAAAGAAACTAGAGAAAGTGCAAAGGTTTGCAACAAGACTAGTCCCAGAGCTAAGAGGTATGTCCTACGAGGAGAGGTTAAGGGAAATCAACCTGACGACACTGGAGGACAGGAGAGATAGGGGGGACATAATAACGACATACAAAATACTGAGAGGAATAGACAAGATGAACAAAGACAGGATGTTCCAGAGATGGGACACAGCAACAAG
>NC_091355.1:14629601-14669601 GCF_038502225.1 Cherax quadricarinatus | reverse complement strand
ATGAAGGTATAACGACATCTGTGCCATGCGCCATGCGCTCCTAAATATTTCCTGGCCCAGGGTTGGCATCTCTTTCTCAAGTCAAACTTTTTTCCCTGCACGCTATGCAATATTCTCTTTATATAGCATGAAGATCAATTAATGAAGAAATATATTGCGGTTTAGAATATTCTCTTTATATAGCATGAAGATCAATTAATGAAGAAATATATTGCGGTTTAGAATAAGAAGGAAGAATTATTTCGGTTTACATTAAACTTAAAACAGGTTTGTGTATAGTGATGAAGCGCGGTGAGCGATATTGGAATATTAATTATAGTAACTGCGTATGAGGGGCGTTTACCCATGTGGTGGGCGACCAACATATTGGTGCAGCACCAGCCGGTTATACTGGTCCAGCAGCACCAGCCGGTTATACTGGTCCAGCAGCACCAGCCGGTTATACTGGTCCAGCAGCACCAGCCGGTTATACTGGTCCAGCAGCACCAGCCGGTTATACTGGTCCAGCAGCACCAGCCGGTTATACTGGTCCAGCAGCACCAGCCGGTTATACTGGTCCAGCAGCACCAGCCGGTTATACTGGTCCAGCAGTACCAGCCGGTTATACTGGTCCAGCAGCACCAGCCGGTTATACTGGTCCAGCAGCACCAGCCGGTTATACTGGTCCAGCAGCACCAGCCGGTTATACTGGTCCAGCAGCACCAGCCGGTTATACTGGTCCAGCAGCACCAGCCGGTTATACTGGTCCAGTAGCACCAGCCGGTTATACTGGTCCAACAGCACCAGCCGGTTATACTGGTCCAGAAGCAGCAGCAGCAGGTTATATTGGTCCAGCAGCAGCAGCAGCAGATTATATTGGTCCAGCAGCAGCAGCAGGTTATATTGGTCCAGCAGCAGCAGCAGCAGCAGCAGGTTATATTGGTCAAGCAGCAGCAGCAGCAGCAGCAGCAGGTTATATTGGTCCAGCAGCAGCAGCAGCAGCAGCAGGTTATATTGGTCCAGCAGCAGCAGGTTGTACTGGTCCAGCAGGTTATACTGGTCCAGCAGCAGCAGGTTATACTGGTCCAGCAGCAGCAGCAGGTTATACTGGTCCAGCAGCAGCAGCAGGTTATACTGGTCCAGCAGCAGCAGCAGGTTATACTGGTCCAGCAGCAGCAGCAGGTTATACTGGTCCAGCAGCATCAGCAGCAGGTTATATTGGTCCAGCAGCAGCAGCAGGTTATATTGGTCCAGCAGCAGCAGGTTATACTGGTCCAGCAGCAGCAGCAGATTATACTGGTCCAGCAGCAGCAGCAGGTTATATTGGTCCAGCAGCAGCAGGTTATATTGGTAAAGCAGCAGCAGGTTATATTGGTCCAGCAGCAGCAGGTTATACTGGTCCAGCAGCAGCAGCAGCAGGTTATACTGGTCCAGCAGCAGCAGCAGGTTATACTGGTCCAGCAGCAGCAGCAGGTTATACTGGTCCAGCAGCAGCAGCAGGTTATACTGGTCCAGCAGCAGCAGGTTATACTGGTCCAGCAGCAGCAGGTTATATTGGAACAGCAGCAGCAGCAGGAGGTTATATTGGTCCAGCAGCAGCAGGTTATACTGGTCCAGCAGCAGCAGCAGGTTATACTTGTCCAGCAGCAGCAGGTTATATTGGTCCAGCAGCAGCAGCAGCAGGTTATATTGGTCCAGCAGCAGCAGGTTATACTGGTCCAGCAGCAGCAGGTTATATTGGTCCAGCAGCAGCAGCAGCAGGTTATATTGGTCCAGCAGCAGCAGGTTATATTGGTCCAGCAGAAGCAGCAGCAGGTTATATTGGTCCAGCAGCAGCCGGTTATACTGGTCCAGCAGCAGCAGAAGCCGGTTATACTGGTCCAGCAGCAGCAGCAGCCGGTTATACTGGTCCAGCAGCAGCAGCAGCAGGTTATATTGGTCCAGCAGCAGCAGCAGCAGGTTATATTGGTCCAGTAACAGCAATTTATACTGGTCCAGGAACAGCAGATTATACTGGTCCAGCAGCAGCAGATTATATTGGTCCACAAGCAGATTATATTGGTCCAGCAGCAGCAGATTATATTGGTCCACAAGCAGATTATATTGGTCCAGCAGCAGCAGTTTATATTGGTTCAGCAGGAGTAGGTTATATTGGTCCAGCAGGAGCGGTCTACATTGGTCCAGCAGGAGCAGTCTACATTGGTCCAGCAGAAGCAGGTTATATTGGTCCAGCAGCACTTGGCTATAATGGTCTAGCAGCATCAGGTCATACTGGTGCAGCAGCGGGTCATACTGGTACAGCAGCAGGTCATACTGTTACAGCAGCAGGTCATACTAGTACAGCAGCAGGTCATACTGGTACAGCAGCATGTCATACTGGTGCAGCAGCAGGTCATACTGGTGCAGCAGCAGGTCATACTGGTACAGCAGCAGGTCATACTGGTATAGCAGCAGGTCATACTGGTACAGCAGCACCAGTCGGTTATACTGGTCCAGCAGCACCAGCCGGTTATACTGGTCCAGCAGCACCAGCCGCTTATACTGGTCCAGCAGCACCAGCCGGTTATACTGGTCCAGCAGCACCAGCCGGTTATACTGGTCCAGCAGCACCAGCCGGTTATACTGGTCCAGCAGCACCAGGCGGTTATACTGGTCCAGCAGCAGCAGCCGGTTATACTGGTCCAGAAGCAGCAGCAGCAGGTTATATTGGTCCAGCAGCAGCAGATTATATTGGTCCAGCAGCAGTAGCAGCAGGTTATATTGGTCCAGCAGCAGCAGGTTATACTGGTCCAGCAGCAGCAGCAGGTTATACTGGTCCAGCAGCAGCAGCAGGTTATACTGGTCCAGCAGCAGCAGCAGCAGCAGCAGCAGCAGGTTATATTTGTCCAGCAGCAGCAGGTTATATTGGTCCAGCAGCAGCAGTATTACAACCCAGGATTCCAAATGGCCTGTTACCCCGGGTGTAATGGGAGCAAATAAACACAGTAGAAAAAGTTTAGACTTATATTATCCTTCACCAATTTAGAACAGCAATATGTACACTATGTACAGTGATAAGTATAGTGGACTCCACGGTAAGCAAAGCAGAAATAGAAGCCACAAGATAGCAGACCGTGCTTCAACCAGCTCTAGAATGGGAATGACAAGGGCAGACAGGAGAGCGGTACCCACATAACCTCTGCGATTGCCAAAACCATCTTCTTATTGGCTAGAACCTGGTCACTAGTTGAACGACGGGGCCCCATCATCAACTCTTAGCAACCTGGTTCGCTGGTTGGGGGAGATAGCCTGTAAATGAGGGTGTGTACATGCGCCGAATAAAGGTTACGTACTCTTTGCATGCCACACCCCCACCCCGAGAAGGCTCATGATTAGGCTGCCACCTTCCAGTGGTAACCGTGCCGCCATGGCACAAAATAATGGGACCGCCTTTCCTCTCCACCATCCAACTCTTAGATAGAGCTCAGCTTTTCTCGTGACCAAAAGCCAAACCCTAAACTTAAGAGTGAGACAGCAGTCAGACAGGCTAGCATAGGTCCAAGATACAGGCGGACAGTAGCCCGCATCCCCTCACTAAAAAAAAAACCCACACCAGGGGATAAAAAAAAAGAGCGTGAAAAGGGGTTACCACAAATAACATCCTAACCTAAATAAAATATTATACTCTAGATAAAGAGTCTGCCAACATATTTCCTTTGCCGGCAATATATTTAATTGAAATATTATATGGTTGCAGCCTTAGCGTCCAGCGCATAAGCCTTGTGTTGTTCTTCATGGCTTGGAGATATACTAGAGGATTGTGATCACTGTAGACTGTGACCACCTGCGATGTCTGGCCCACATAAACATCGAAATGCTCCAAAGCCAGTATCAGCGCGAGGGCTTCTTTTTCAATGGTAGAGTAAGCCCTCTGATGTAGCTGGAACTTGGCTGAAAAGTATGCTACAGGCTGCAACTCCTTGTTCCCGATTTGTAATAGTACTGCCCCAACCCCAGACTCACAAGCATCAACCTGTAATGAAAAAGGTTTGGAGAAGTCTGGAGACAAGAGAATGGGTGCAGTACACAATAATCTTTTTGCTTTATTAAAAGCAGTGTTACAGTCTGAGGTCCAATTAAATTGAACTTTGTAACTGGTAAGAGAGGTAAGAGGGGCTACAATATCTGAGAAATTCTTACAGAATCTTCTGTAAAATCCTATCATGCCTAGGAAACGTTGAAGAGATTTCCTGTCATGAGGAACTGGATAATCTTTAATAGAAAGAACTTTAGCAAGTTTAGGTGCAACTTTACCACTACCTACTTCATGGCCTAGAAAAGTGACAGTGGCCTGGTCAAAGGAAGATTTAGATAAATTAACTGTTAAATGGGAACTCTTAAAGGTCTCAAACAGAGCCTTAAGTCTAAGTAGGTGTTGATCCCAAGTATCAGACACCACAACAATATCATCTAGGTACGCTGCCGTGCCTTCAAGTCCTTTAATAGCCTTATGGATAAGTTTCTGGAATGAAGAGGGGGAATTTTTCATTCCGAAGGGGGTAACTGTGTATTGATAATGACCTCCTGGACTTACGAAGGCAGAGATTTCCTTCGCCTTGTCTGTCAAAGGTACCTGATAGTAGCCTTTAAGGAGATCTAATTTGGACACAAAAGTAGCCTTACCCACAAAGTCAATTACGTCATCCAGACGAGGAAGAGGGTAAGCATCTGTAATTGTGACTTCGTTCACTTTACGGTAGTCTGTACACATACGAAACCCTCCATCAGCCTTCTTCACAAGGATGCACGGTGAAGCCCATGGACTAGATGACTCCTCCACTAAACCATACTTTAACAAAAATTCTACTTCCTGCTGAAGCAGCCTTTGCTTTTCAGGATTAGCTCTGTAGGGGGAGAGTTTAATTGGTTTAGAGTTTCCCACATCTACATCATGGTAACCTAACGTACATTTTTTCGGCACATCCGAAAAAATATTAGGATATGACTGTAGAAGCTCAGTTAAATTTGTTGCTTGCATTTCAGATAATCCCTCCATTAAAGGGCTAGGATCCTTGAGGAGGACAGAATTTGAAAGTTTAATATTAATTTCAGAGATAGAGTGCAAAGAGTCAGAGTTGTCCTCAGAGGTAAAGGACAGAGTCATTACTGGGACTTTATCTGGTGTATGAAAGGCCTTTATTTGATTAATGTGGTAAGTTTTAGTTTTTGAGGTCTTATCAATGGGAGCTACCACATAATTTACATCAGATAATCTACTTACAATCTGCATAGGTCCCGTAAATCTAGCTTTCAAGGTGTGGCCAGGTATAGGTTCCTGCACCAACACCTTGTCTCCTGGATGGAAGGAGCGGAATTGTGCACTTCTGTCATACCTCTGTTTCATCTTGCTTTGAGCTGTCTTTAGGTTAGCCTTGGCTAACTGACGTGCCACCTGCAACCTTGAAGACGGATTGTAGAGTGTTGAGCTAACGTCTTCTCCCATCCATCCTTCTTTGAGCACCCGAAGAGGACCTCGTACATTGTGCCCAAAGATCAGCTCAAAAGGACTATACCCTGTAGACTCTTGCACCGTTTCTCGTACTGAGAACAGCAACAAAGGTAGTGATTCATCCCAGTCTGTAGGAAAGTGCATGCAAAAACTTCTCATCATTGTTTTTAATGTCTGGTGGAATCTTTCCAAGGCGCCTTGGGACTGAGGATGATAGGCAGTGGATAAGTTATGGATTATCCCTAACCAAGTTAATACTTCCCTAAATGCTTTGGCAGTAAAGTTAGTACCTTGATCACTTTGAATAGTTTTAGGAATGCCAAAACAAGAAATGAATTTTGTTAAAGCTTTGAGAATAGCTTTAGTATTAATACTATGCATGGGAATTGCTTCAGGATATCTGGTTACTTTATCCATAATCGTAAATAAATATTGATTTCCAGACTTTGACCTAGGTAGTGGACCTACACAATCTATAATTAAATCTGCAAAAGGTTCTCCATCAGCAGGTATAGGTTGGAGAGGTGCAGGTTTAATGGAATGTCCAGGTTTTCCAACTTGCTGACATTCTCGGCAACACCTAATATGATTCTTCACATCTTTCTTTAATTTTGGCCAATAAAATTCTTTTGTGATTCTATACAAGGTTTTTGTAATTCCTAAGTGACCTCCTAATGACGTATTATGAGCTATATTTAATATTTGAGGTCTATACTTTGTTGGAACCACTAACCTGTCATACAATTGCCGGCCCTCTATCTCCTTACCAGTCTCAGTGCAGATCAAATAATCGTTTTTAACTTCATACTTGACCGGATGACCCAAAGAGGATTTACCCATGGCTGCCTCAAAAGCGAATTTTAAAGAAGGGTCCTTTCGTTGTTCCTCCCGGAAGGACAGTCCCTCGGGCATGGAAACAGAGACATCTGGCAATCCTGCAACCTAGGAATAGGAAGGCTTGATCGGGGTCTGTTCACTTGATCTACGAAGCTCTGGCCAGTTTTCCTCGTAAAACAATGTGGCTATTCCGAGATCGGAGTCGTCCAAGGATAGGTCAACATTCTCTCCAGACAACCCTTGGGATGTTGCCCGAGTTATGGCCAACACCGGAGAAGAATTAATCATTATAGGTTCAGGACACGAACTAACAGTAGTAATGTTATTACCCAGTAATAACACTGCATCTTTCATGGGGAATCCTTTTGAGACACCTACAGTCAAGTACCCAGTGTAATATTTGCACTGTACATAAATTTTATGCAAAGGAACAGAATATATAGCTCCTCCAAATGCTTCCAATAAAACAGAGGAATTCAAAGAAGTATTCTCTGAAAGGGGTAATATTCCCTCTCTTACAAGTGAGCAATATGCTCCAGTATCTCTAAAGGTCTTTACTTTAGTTGTTTCTGAGTTTTCCTGAAGGGAAATAAGACTCTTGCAATAATAAGGGGCCATACCTTTTTCTACTTCTCTAGGGGACATGTTACTAGGGATATTAGAGATTTTCCCAATGGGTTGGGGTTTATGGGGGCAGTTGGGACTGATGTGACCTACTTTATTGCACCTGAAGCAGACGACAGGCTTGCCCTTTACTCCCTGTTGACGTTGCAAATGGTGTCGTTCTGGCTGGTGTCTCTCTGGATACTGTTGTCGAGATTCACCAAGAGTAGTTTGCCTCTCCGCAGGTGGACCATATGTTGAGAAGCGTGGCTCACCAGGTGACTTGGTTGGCTGACGTAGACGTTCTCCCTCCGGCTGGCACTTCATTCTCCAAGGTTGACGATCTCTGCTCATGCCAGGCTGTTGAAAAGAGAGACGGGACCGCTCGGACAAGGAGCGGTTAGTTTCGAAGGTATCAGCCAACCTGGCTGCCTCCAATGCAGTGGTTAAGTCACGATCCTGCAGAAAGACTCGAACCTCTGGTCCCACAGACTCCAGCAGGTTATCAATCAAAATAAGCTGCACCAGCTCCTCAAAGGTAGAGACACCACTTGCTTTATACCAGCTGGTAAAAGCTTTGGTTTGCTGTCTCACAAAGTCCACTAGGGATTGACCAAGCTGCCGCCTGCTTAATTTAAAACGCTTGCGATATTTGGCTGGGAAACATGTATATGCTCCCAACACTGTGGTCTTCACTACTTGATAATCAGAGAATTCAGCGTCATTTAATACTGACGTAAATTCCTGTGCCTTACCCGATAATGCTGTATGAACCAACGATGCCCAATGCTGTTCCGGCCACCTCAAGGCTCGAGCCTGATTTTCGAAGCTTTCGAAAAATTGCTCTGGTTCGGCCTCATTGAAGCGGGGAACAAACTGTTCTGCTTTTTGTAAACTAAAATCATTTACAGAATGCGAAAACTGCCTCCTTTCTCTTTCCCTATCAAATTCTTCCCTTGCGAATGCTCTCTGTTCCCTAGTTTGCTCAAGATTGATTTTTGCCAGCTCAAGTGCCAACGACGCTGATTCACCTTGAGACAACCCAGCTGCACTATACTGACCATTTTGCTCCGTAGGAGTATCATATTCCTCCTGCGAGAACATAGGAGTTTTTGCCCTAGCTCCCGTAGAGGGAGGAGTCTGATGTGCCATCTCTTCTTCTATAAGTTTGTCAGCAATCAGTGAACGCAGTTGCGCAGCTGTGAGAGTGCATTTGTATGTAATGCCAATGGAACGAGCAATTTGCCAACAACGCTGTAGGGACAATTTAGGTAGGTTATGCAAAATATATGTCGACACCAGACGTCTGACTCGTCTAGGTGGCATAAGTTATTCGCTATGCACAGTACGATTGCAGAATACCCCAACGTAACACGTTAATTTTCAGAACACGCTTAGCTATGCACAGTACGTTTGCAGAATACGCATACAAGCAAAGCCGACTGCAAAATTCTCCACACCGAACAGGCTAGTAACAACTGACACAAAATTTGTAAAGCAATGCCAGACAGCTACACTGTTCTAGAAGACTGACCGTAGCAAAGCGAGCTGTTGAACGATCGCACAATAGCAAGGCTGATCATAAAGCAACTGACACGCAAAATTTGTAAAGCAATGCCAGACAGCAAGCTGCACAATGTTCCTGCTACGAGCTTCACCCTAAACTCAACCGTTTCTCTAAGTCCAGCTCCAGGTCCCAGACAGGCCCCCATATTACAACCCAGGATTCCAAATGGCCTGTTACCCCGGGTGTAATGGGAGCAAATAAACACAGTAGAAAAAGTTTAGACTTATATTATCCTTCACCAATTTAGAAAAGCAATATGTACACTATGTACAGTGATAAGTATAGTGCACTCCACGGTAAGCAAAGCAGAAATAGAAGCCACAAGATAGCAGACCGTGCTTCAACCAGCTCTAGAATGAGAATGACAAGGGCAGACAGGAGAGCGGTACCCACATAACCTCTGCGATTGCCAAAACCATCTTCTTATTGGCTAGAACCTGGTCACTAGTTGAACGACGGGGCCCCATCATCAACTCTTAGCAACCTGGTTCGCTGGTTGGGGGAGATAGCCTGTAAATGAGGGTGTGTACATGCGCCGAATAAAGGTTACATACTCTTTGCATGCCACAAGCAGGTTATACTGGTCCAGCAGCACCAGCCGGTTACACTGGTTTAGCAGCACCAGCCGGTTATACTGGTCCAGCAGCACCAGCCGGTTATACTGGTCCAGCAGCACCAGCCGGTTATACTGGTCCAGCAACACCAGCCGGTTATACTGGTCCAAAAGCAGCAGCAGCAGGTTATATTGGTCCAGCAGCAGCAGCAGCAGCAGCAGATTATATTGGTCCAGCAGCAGCAGCAGCAGCAGGTTATATTGGTCCAGCAGCAGCAGCAGGTTATATTGGTCCAGCAGCAGCAGGTTATATTGGTCCAGCAGCAGCAGGTTATACTGGTCCAGCAGCAGCAGGTTATACTGGTCCAGCAGCAGCAGCAGGTTATACTGGTCCAGCAGCAGCAGCAGGTTATACTGGTCCAGCAGCAGCAGCAGGTTATATTGGTCCAGCAGCAGCAGGTTATATTGGTCCAGCAGCAGCAGGTTATACTGGTCCAGCAGCAGCAGCAGCAGGTTATACTGATCCAGCAGCAGCAGCAGGTTATATTGGTCCAGCAGCAGCAGCAGGTTATATTAGTCCAGCAGCAGCAGGTTATACTGGTCCAGCAGCAGCAGCAGGTTATATTGGTCCAGCAGCAGCAGGTTATATTGGTCCAGCAGCAGCAGCAGCAGGTTATACTGGTCCAGCAGCAGGTTATATTGGTCCAGCAGCAGCAGCAGCAGCAGGTTATATTGGTCCAGCAGCAGGTTATATTGGTCCAGCAGCAGCAGCAGCAGGTTATATTGGTCCATCAGCAGCAGGTTATACTGGTCCAGCAGCAGCAGCAGGTTATACTGGTCCAGCAGCAGCAGCAGGTTATACTGGTCCAGCAACAGCAGCAGCAGGTTATGTTCGTCCAGCAGCAGCAGCAGCAGCAGCAGGTTATATTGGTCCAGCAGCAGCAGCAGCAGGTTATATTGGTCCAGCAGCAGCAGCAGCAGGTTATATTGGTCCAGCAGCAGCAGGTTATATTGGTACAGCAGCAGGTTATATTGGTCCAGCAGCAGCCGGTTATACTGGTCCAGCAGCAGCAGCAGGTTATATTGGTCCAGCAGCAGCAGCAGCCGCTTATACTTGTCCAGCAGCAGCAGGTTATATTGGTCCAGCAGCAGCAGCAGCAGGTTATATTGGTCCAGTAACAGCAATTTATACTGGTCCAGGAACAGCAGATTATACTGGTCCAGCAGCAGCAGATTATACTGGTCCAGCAGCAGCAGATTATATTGGTCCACAAGCAGATTACATTGGTCCAGCAGCAGCAGATTATATTCGTCCACAAGCAGATTATATTGGTCCAGCAGCAGCAGTTTATATTGGTTCAGCAGGAGTAGGTTATATTGATCCAGCAGGAGCGGTCTACATTGGTCCAGCAGGAGCAGTCTACATTGGTCCAGCAGAAGCAGGTTATATTGGTCCAGCAGCACTTGGCTATAATGGTCCAGCAGCATCAGGTCATACTGGTGCAGCAGCGGGTCATACTGGTACAGCAGCAGGTCATACTGGTGCAGCAGCAGGTCATACTGGTACAGCAGCATGTCATACTGGTGCAGCAGCAGGTCATACTGGTACAGCAGCAGGTCATATTGGTATAGTAGCAGGTCATACTGGTACAGCAGCGGGTCATACTGGTGCAGCAGCAGCAGGTCATACTGGTGCAGCAGTAGCAGGTCATACTGGTACAGCAGCAGGTCATGCTGGTACAGCAGTAGGTCATACTGGTACATCAGCAGTAGGTCATACTCGTACATCAGCAGTAGGTCATACTGGTACAGCAGCGGGTCATACTGGTACAGCAGCTGGTCATACAGGTACAGCAGCAGGTCATACTGGTACAGCAGCAGGTCATACTGGTACATCAGCAGTAGGTCATACTGGTACAGCAGTAGGTCATACTGATACAGCAGTAGGTCATACTGGTGCAGCAGCAGTAGGTCATGCTGGTGCAGCAGCAGTAGGTCATACTGGTGCAGCAGCAGGTCATACTGGTACAGCAGCAGTAGGTCATACTGGTGCAGCAGCAGGTCATACTGGTGCAGCAGCAGGTCATACTGGTGCAGCAGCAGGTCATACTGGTGCAGCAGCAGGTCATACTGGTGCAGCAGCAGGTCATACTGGTGCAGCAGCAGCTGCAGCAGCAGCTGCAGCAGCAAGTCATACTGGTGCAGCAGCAGCAGCAGCAGCAGCAAGTCATACTTGTGCAGCAGCAGCAGCAGTAGGTCATACTGGTGCAACAGCAGGTCATACTGGTACAGCAGCAGGTCATACTGGTACAGCAGCAGGTCATACTGGTACAGCAGCAGGTCATACTGGTACAGCAGCAGGTCATTCTGGTGCAGCAGCAGCAACTCATACTGGTGCAGCAGCAGCAGCAGGTCATACTGGTGCAGGTGCAGCAGCAAGTCATACTGGTGCAGCAGCAAGTCATACTGGTGTAGCAGCAAGTCATACTTATGCAGCAGCAGCAGGTCATACTGGTGCAGCAGCAGCAGGTCATACTGATGCAGCAGCAGCAGCAGGTCATACTGGTGCAGCAGCAGCAGCAGGTCATACTGGTGCAGCAGCAGCAGCAGCAGCAGGTCATACTGGTGCAGCAGCAGCAGCAGGTCATACTGGTACAGCAACAGGTGTGTAGCAAGCCACACAGGAAAGACCAGCCAGGAGATTAGTGTCCGGGCCTCATCGTTATTAGTGGTGGAGCCGTCACTGGACCTCCATCCTGAAGGGGAGAGAAGACTTACAGCTGTTTCATGCTCTATAAATTATTGGACACATATTTTAGCTCTTCTGTGGTGCCTGGTGTAGTTTTAAATTACCGTCACGTCGCTGAATAACGCGCATCAATATGGTTAGTAATAATGGTAGAATTACCGACAGGAGAACGAAACGTTGCCACAATAAAATCACATTAGTGGCATCTATGTCCATTTACCGAACAACAGAATGATTCTCTGCCTGATATTTCCTTTATATTCTGGCTGTGATAAATGAAGAGACTTATTGAAAGGGGAGTTTACATCTTGGTCGTGTTCATATTTTTTTAACAATATATGTGATGACTGGCGTGGACAATCGTAAAATATGCTGATAAATGGGGATTTATTAGTGGCCCAGCACGGTAAGCATTAATTAGAAAGTAGAGCAACACAGTTTGTGTTTAAAACTCTCAAGTTGGCTATGCAGCCTGCTGAAACACCAATGCATTTATTCTGTTATGATGTAGACAATCTCTGCGAGAAATAGGGGGTTGATTAGAAAAATTTTCATCGATTTTCGAAAGTACTGTCTAGTTTTAAGGTCTATTAATTACGTTAGCTAGGGTTGTGCAAAGAAACAATCAGTAATTTTTCAAATTTATTCCAATAACTAAAAATCTAAATTCAACGACAGTTACATAATTTCACCGGGTACTTATAAAATAACGTATGTCTAGGTTAACTACATATTCAGTAATAAATTACAGTTCATTGACATTTTTGGTTTAACGGACAATACAGAACTTGTAATTCTGACAAGATACTCATGTGAGAATTTCAGCTGTATACAATTGTATCTGTCTGATACAGCGCTCTTAGAAACATTATTTTTTGGTTGCTGTAAGGTGGAATCATTGAGACTCTCCTTTACCCAAGCGTCAAGCCCCATGGACCATCTCCCTGGTGTGTATAAATTGAATACTGATTCAATCCAATACCAAACATGGATAAAAAATCTGCAACGATTATATAATGCAACATTTTTGGTTT
The DNA here is from genome assembly GCF_038502225.1 of Cherax quadricarinatus. NCBI lineage: Eukaryota > Metazoa > Arthropoda > Malacostraca > Decapoda > Parastacidae > Cherax > Cherax quadricarinatus. The sequence continues at coordinate 14,656,791 of NC_091355.1, read as the reverse complement.
ATTTTAATTAATATGATCATGATAGTAATTTTAACATGGGTTATTGGAGGATACCAGCAACCACTGACACAACACTGGGCAATGTTTAAGGTACGGGACGATGTAAAATGAGGATGGGTTGTTTACATCCGAATGTGCGCTAATAACAAAAAGGATTCTCAGTGTTTAATATTGGAGTGGCAACAGGAAGTGTTTTATGTGAGTGTGTTCACCATACGTGGCTGTATGCGAGTGTTTTCACCATACATGGCTGTATGTGAGCGTGTTCACCATACGTGGCTGTATGTGAGTGTTCATCATACGTGGCTGTATGCGAGTGTTTTTATCATACGTGGCTGTATGCGAGTGTTTTCACCATACGTGGCTGTATGCGAGTGTTTTCACCATACGTGGCTGTATGCGAGTGTTTTCACCATACGTGGCTGTATAGGAGTGTGTTCTCCATACGTGGCTGTATAGGAGTGCGTTCTCCATACGTGGCTGTATATGAGTGTGCTCACCATACGTGGCTGCATGTGAGTGTGTTCTCCATACGTGGCTTTATGTGAAAGTGTACACCATATGTGGTTTTGGGTAAAATTGACCAGCTTTACACGGAATTAAAATGTGCAGTCATAAAAGGCAAAAAGATAGGAAGATAAGTGGGTAACTCACCCTAGACTGTGTGGATTGAGGCAGTTCTGTAATACCGACTAGTTGTCAAATGCGAAAAACATGGAGGCAGGAGATTGTAGAAGATAAGCGAGGGAGCTTGCACTAGATGACACATTACAACCGGTTATGTTAGACATGAGAAATCCATCTCTGAATGGCATAATGAAGGAAGCTGTGAAATTTTTGAGATAACCAGTCCAAGAAATCGTGCGAAAAAAGCAGCCTCGTAAGGTTGCAACTTCCCAGCAGCAGCTGGGCCACAGATCACACGGAGATAAAACGTAAATAGGTCCAATTTTTCCAGGAAGCAGAAGATCAAAGGATTTTCCCTATGATCTGAGCCTTGTAGCGGCGCTCAAGAGTGAAGGGTAAACAGAAAACGGGACAAGGGAAAGAAAGGACTCGAGAGATTACGAGAGAGGAATCGTTAGGCTAGACTAGAGGATCGGAATTTTGAAAAGGAATATGTAGGAATGAGTAAAGAGAAGTAGGATGAAAGAGAGAAAAAAAAATAAGATTGCGTTTTGTGTGAAAGTGATTAAAGAACAAAGTGTCGAAATACATTTGCTTAATTGTATATTTGTATTTTTTTGCACACGCCTGTATGAATATTCTTTGTGTTTATAGAGTACCTACGTAAAAGCATTTAATTTGCATTGCCTGTAAAAAAAGAACAGAGAAAATGTTGTTTTCTGTTCTCTGCCTGTCTGGCCAGTAGTTGTGACTGTCTGGCCAGTAGTTGTGACTGTCTGGTCAGTATAATAATTAAATGACTCTTTTCTGTTGCTGTGTCTGTCTAGCCTATGACTGTGTGTGACTTGTGATTATGGTCTGTGACTAGGGATGAGGCTAGGATTCGACATCCTCATACCATATTCGGAAAAAAGTAATTAGGCAACTCCTCATTCTCCTTTTTTTTTTTTACACAGGGTTTGGCAAGGTTAGGTTAAGGATCCCTAACTTTATTGACAACTAAGAGCTGTTACAAGAACATTCTGTCTGTGTCTGTCTGTGTCTGTCTGTGTCTGTCTGTGTCTGTCTGTGTCTGTCTGTGTCTGTCTGTGTCTGTCTGTGTCTGTCTGTGTCTGTCTGTGTCTGTCTGTCTGTCTCTCTCTCTCTCTCTCTCTCTCTCTCTCTCTCTCTCTCTCTCTCTCTCTCTCTCTCTCTCTCTCTCTCTCCCTCCTACACGATCTTCCCTCTTAGCGTATATGCCCTTATCGTTCCAGCTTCCACTGGCCCTTTCCGGATACGATGGCAGAAAACACTCTGTCAATTGCAACGGAGTCAGTCCTTAAGGAATCTGCCAGTGTTTCCAGAGCTATGTGATCCCAACACTTTTACGTGGCACACGTTCAGGGCGTCAAGGTGGCTCAAGGGTAGTTGGCAGCCATCGACTGGTTGTATGTGTAGTGTTAACACTCTTTGGAAGTCATACAGGGGAGAGGTTTTATGATCTGTGAGACTTGTTACTGTCTGGAATATGGACTCTGTCGTTTTAAAACTGGAACTGTGAAGTCTGTTGTTTTGTCTGGATTGTGAGCCCCATTGTTCTGAAGCTTTGGACCACGAAGCCTGTCAGAGTTCTCATTATAGGTGTTATGAGGGGAACGTTACTGTAGAAGCAGTTGCTGGGCACAACGAATTCCAGCACTCCGTGTGTATCGAGTGGTATCAGGCAAATTACAGAATTTGTGTCTCAGCCTACCAAAACCATCTCTTCCTGCTGCACCACCTGCGTCTTTTTTTCCTTTACTTATTCATAGATGTCTCCCCTGCCCTGTGTATCATTTTTCTAGCGGTCTATTCAAACCTTGATACCACATGGAAAAGATAAATAGTATTAGAGTAGCATTTGCAAAATAAATCACTTCCTGTCTCGAGATACGTAACACTCAGTGTTCATGATCAAGATTTAGAAATAATGAAATTGTAAAATTTTAATTCGAATGTAGCACCCACTGCACTGCTGCTACCTAGCGAGCAATCTCCTGAAAAATATTCTCCTTGTGGCCTCCAGTGAGACTAGTAGTGATTTACTGGCTTTCTGAAAAAAAATATTTGATAGGATAATTGGCACAGCCTCTCTCTCGCTCTTTTTTTGTATATATATATATATATATATATATATATATATATATATATATATATATATATATATATATATATATATATATCCTTAAAGAATTGGGTTCCAGACTCATCGACACCACCAGGGACCCAAGGGCAGCCGCTTTCGTGTTCCAGCGCCTCAGCGTAGCCATCCAGAGGGGAAATGCTTGCTGCATACTTGGCTCGCATCCAGCCTCGGAGAAGCTGCAGGAAATTCATGATCTTTGATACATTGTGCCACTGAATTCATGTTTGTTTTTTCTGTAAATGTATTCTGTTTATTAATAAATGTTGACATAATATATATATATATATATATATATATATATATATATATATATATATATATATATATATAATATATATATATATATATATATATATATATAGATACATATATATAATTATATATATATATTTTATATATATATAATACTGACACAGACTTCAGTTTTACTTTAAGTGAAGTGAGACACCATCTCTCAGAAACATGTAAGTCGTAGGTCTCTCTCTCTCAAAGAGATCACACGCTCTGACTCTCACACCACACGCAGAAATGGAATATTTTATTGTCTGGTGGATGGGGTATATTAAATTTTGGGAAAGACTGTCGTTGACATCATGATACTTTATTATTTTAATTATTAATATTATTTTTAGTGGGAAAATTTTAACGTGCAGTGATTAATATATACAAATTTAATATACACCTGTGGTACAGGTGTATATTACTCGTACGTATATTGTATTATAGCTCTGGTGTTTGTTGAAGGGGCTGTTGAAGTCAGTTGTATAAAATACTGATATTAGTTTCAATTCACAACAAAAGAGTACATTGTTTTACCGACTTCAAAATGTTAATGATGACGCCTTCCATAAGAAGGATGGAACTTTTAAGCTTAGATTGTGTAGGTTCAAATTTGATATTTTAGTGAAATTGTTGAAAAAAACTGAATTGCTGGATTCAGAGCAATTACTGGAGAATGCTTTATCTAATAGGTTTCAAACTTTCTTTGTTGGTGGGTTTTATTAATAGAATGTTTTAAATTGTCAATTCTATTAAATAAATTTATTTTCCTGTAATAACTAAAGAATGCCTCTTCTGGTCGGCTTCAAACTTTCTTTGCTGATGTGTTTTTCTCAAATTAAGCTTCGCCTTGATTCTAGGTTGCATAAGTTTACTAAGCTAAATCTATTAATCAGATTAGTTCCTGTGAATTAACTTGAGAATGTCTTCTCATCAGAAGTAAGTCAGTGTTTGTCTTTATTGGGTTGTCTTTATTGGGTTGTCTTTGGCTAAATATATATAATGTTATTTTATGTGACATAATACCAAAAGGATTCTTTCAGGTATACACCCAGTGATAAGGAAATGTGTAGAATTTTTAACACATACTTCCTCTCAGTTTTTACACAGGAGGATACCAGCGATATTCCAGAAATGATAAATTATGTAGAACAGGACGATAATAAACTGTGCACGATTAGCGTCACAAGTGACATGGTCCTTAGGCAAATAGATAAATTAAAACCTAACAAATCCCCAGGCCCTGATGAACTGTATGCAAGGGTTCTAAAGGAATGTAAAGAGGAGCTTAGCAAACCTTTGGCTAATCTTTTCAACATATCACTACAAACTGGCATGGTGCCAGATAAGTGGTCAAAGCAGGTGACAGGTCCTTAGCTTCGAATTATAGACCAATAAGCCTAACCTCCATAGTGGGAAAATTTATGGAATCAATAATTGCCGAGGCAGTTCGTAGCCACCTTGAAAAGCATAAATTAATCAACGAATCTCAGCATGGTTTTACAAAGGGGCGTTCCTGCCTTACGAATTTATTAACTTTTTTCACTAAGGTATTTGAGGAGGTAGATCATGGTAATGGATATGATATTGTGCATATGGACTTCAGTAAGGATTTTGACAGGGTCCCACATCAGAGACTATTTAGGAAAATTAAGGCACATGGAATAGGAGAAATTTTTTCCTGGATAGAGGCATGGTTGACAAATAGGTAGCAGAGAGTTTGCATAAATGGGGAGAAATCAGAGTGGGGAAGCGTCACGAGCGGTGTTCGGGGTCAGTGTTGGGCCCCCTGCTGTTCACAATCTACATAAACGACATAGATGAGGGCATAAAGAGCGACATCAGCAAGTTTGCCGATGACACCAAAATAGGCCGTCGAGTTCATTCTGACGAGGACATTAGAGCACTCCAGGAAGATTTGAATAGACTAATGCACTGGTCGGAGAAGTGGCAGATGCAGTTTAATATAGACAAATGCAAAGTTCTAAATGTTGGACAGGACAATAACCATGCCACATATAAACTAAATAATGTAGATCTTAATATTACTGATTGCGAAAAAGATTTAGGAGTTCTGGTTAGCAGTAATCTGAAACCAAGACAACAGTGCATAAGTGTTCGCAATAAAGCTAATAGAATCCTTGGCTTCATATCAAGAAGCATAAATAATAGGAGTCCTCAGGTTGTTCTTCAACTCTATACATCCTTGGTTAGGCCTATTTAGATTATGCTGCACAGTTTTGGTCACCGTATTACAGAATGGATATAAATGATCTGGAAAATGTACAAAGGAGAATGACAAAGTTGATCCCATGTATCAGAAACCTTCCCTATGAGGATAGACTAAGGGCCCTGAATCTGCACTCTCTAGAAAGACGTAGAATTAGGGGGGATATGATTGAGGTGTATAAATGGAAGACAGGAATAAATAAAGGGGATGTAAATAGTGTGCTGAAAATGTCTAGCCTAGACAGGACTCGCAGCAATGGTTTTAAGTTGGAAAATTCAGATTCAGGAAGGATATAGGAAAGTACTGGTTTGGTAATAGAGTTGTGGATGAGTGGAACAAACTCCCAAGTACCGTTATAGAGGCCAGAACGTTGTGTAGCTTTAAAAATAGGTTGTATATATACATGAGTGGATGTGGGTGGGTGTGAGTTGGACCTGATAGCTTGTGCTACCAGGTCGGTTGCCGTGTTCCTCCCTTAAGTCAATGTGACCTGACCTGACTAGGTTGGGTGCATTTGCTTAAGCCGGTAGGAGACTTGGACCTGCCTGGCATGGGCCAGTAGGCCTGCTGCAGTGTTCCTTCTTTCTTATGTTCTTAACATGTGTTCGCTCGTAAGAACACGTTTAATGCTATGGTCCCAAAGCTTCAATAAAAAATACTTAAGTTTCAAATGCTAGTCAGCTATGCTAAAAATTATATAAAGTACCGACAAGCTAATCCTCAAGACACATGCACAACAGATGGGTATTTTTATTGTTGAAACGTTTCGCCCATACAGTAGGCTTCTTCAGGCTGAGGGACTGATCACCTCATATACTATTTCTCCAAGACCGGTGAACTGATTATAGCATCTTCGTTTCACTACTACACCTGCTGCCTCTGTATTTGACTGAAGAAGTCTATTGTGAAGGCGAAGTGTTTCAACAGTATAGATACGCAATTGCTGGTCAATCATACTTAGCGAAAACATTGGATTGATTTTGCCTGTGTTGGTCAAACTTTACATTTATTATGAAAAAATGGAAAAATTTAAGTGCTGATTTTCATGAGATAATCTCCGAGTGCCGTATCTGATTGGCTTGAACACTTCTACGCTGATAACTCGAAAATGCAGTATCTGAACGGCTTCAAACTTAATGTGCTGGGGTAATTTAAGGTATTCGTCTGAGATAATAGAATTTCTGTTCGGTTCAGATTCAAAGATGGAGGTTCTTACTATAAAGTTCGAATTGGTTTTGGGTTGTGTATCTAATAGACGACCTGTGAAATTCCCTACTGATTTGTTTCAAATCTTTGACTCTAATATATAACTGTATAAGAAATTTATGCCTCTGGACTTTTCGTTTTATCTGCATTCAGTATTGTATAGCGCAGGCGGCCCACGTTATACAATACTGAAGTATCTTTTACAGATCGCACAGAGTGCTAAATACTTCGAATAATTATTATTGTTGTAAATTTGTTAATACGGGTTTCTAGAATAACTACTAGCGTAAAACACACACACACATACACACACACACACACACACACACACACACACACACACACACACACACACACACACACACACACACACACACACACAAATATATACATATATAAAATGTGAGTGAGAGGGTAAACTGTTTTTAATACCGCATCGGTGGTTTCCCACCATGGTATGGGTGATCCAAAGAGGGAATCACATTCATCATCCATCATTCAATAGATATCTTACCAGAGAAGAGCCAGTATCACAGTTTAAATGACTCTCTGTACTGCCAAGTTCCCGTGCATCCTGCACTGTATTTCCCTCCTATAGGAATCTGTATGATGATAATTATAACAATTTGGTTGCTACATTTATTAGAAATTAATACAAAAGTATTTTAATACAGAGGAAACATGCGCAATAAAGTTAAAAGGTGGGTTCGAAAATAGTATTAAACTAGAAGTAATAAGACAGAATATAATAAGGAAGAAATATTACAGAGAAAGTAATCTTGCCTCTTACCAACGTTTACTCAGTTTAAATTATAAATAGTGTACAAATTTAACAAAATATTGAATTTGGTATAAATTCCAATTACTAAGTGGAGAATGTATGCTGTATTTTATTTTGAGATCTCGCCAAGGATTATGTTTACTGAGTAATCTTCTTGGCTGTGAGCGTTGTCGTATATCATCAAAAATAAGAAACGAGCAGTTTCAAAGAGTTTTAATAGGCTAATGCATTATATAATATATCTTGAGCTGCAAATAAGACGCTCTCTGGTTTTAACAGTATAAAACTTCGTCTCGCTTTCCTTGTTAAGGAGAAGTATGAGGGTGTTAAGTTTCTCAGAAAAGATAGGCATGTATTGTTGACTAAGCTTGACAGATGAGAGGGATTTTTATTCGTAATAAGGTTGTTTATGTGTAATTCAGTTGTAACTTTAGTAGAAATTTGCTTTAAATATCAATTCACCCTTGTTTGTGTGTGTGTGTGTGTGTGTGTGTGTGTGTGTGTGTGTGTGTGTGTGTGTGTGTGTGTGTGTGTGTGTGTGTGTGTGTGTGTGTGTGTGTGTGTGTGCCTGCGTGTATGTATATATATATATGTATATATATACACACCATCTCATTACTGAAAATATAAGCTCCAATTCACAAAGGTTAAAAGTGCCTTTAGAAAGCGGCTTATAATTTATGTTTTTTCAAAGCGAAATGCTGCTTTTCATCACAAGGTAGCTGACTTGTGCCACCGAGATGTCGACTTAAGGATGTGGAAGGCATTTGTGTATGCAGTAATTTCACAAATATCATTCTGAACCTATCAAAAAACATATATTTCATTGTGTTTGTTTATTAAATTATTGTAAACTTGTCAAAAATATGTTTAGTTGGATTAGGCAAACTTAAATTGCGCTTGTTATAATAAGGTTAGGTAATTATTCTAAGGTTCTTTTGGTATAAAATTATTAATTTTTACATTAACATAAATGAAAGAAAATGTTTTTAAACATATAGGAGAAAATTTTAGAAAGGACTTAATTTTACAGGAGTTCTTGCTAATTGACCAGTTTTACCTATTGGGCACGACATTATATATATATAAAGCCGCTTCTAAAGGTACTTTTAACCTTTGTGAATTGACGCTTATATTTTCACTAATGAGATGGTGGTATATATATATATATATATATATATATATATATATATATATATATATATATATATATATATATATAATCATATTGTACTAGTCTTTTTAATCATATTTACATATAACTGTTGAAATTTCTTTTATTTTTTAAATTTTATTTTACATGTTTAAAAAATAATCCTAATATTTTTGTACCTTAAGTACAGTCTCCCCCCCCCCCTCAGGAAGGGTCAACCAAGGATAGAACATGATGCTGCACACTAGCCTCTATACCTGGCTCTAGATTCTAGAACATCGCGTCAGAATGTTTCAGCCGAAGGGTTTTTCAACCTTACTGCAGGTTCCACAGTGAGCCCCAAATACCCTGATCTGTGGGAACCAGAAGGTTCACAGGTAAACCAGGCGAGCCGGAAATGTGGATCACGGCAGTGGAAATGATCCCAGAGGAAAGATTTGCAAATGAGTCTCCGATTGGGGATCTCATGAGTACCTTGAACGGGAGCCATTGAGTACTTTGTTGGTGATATACAAATTTTCATTAATCTAAATTATAATAAAATCTTCAAGATATGGGCACAAGTGGTTGTGTGGATGGCTTATTAATTTTGTGGGAATAAATGTATAGTGAATGGAAACTCGTCCATCTCTAAGTACACGGAGGACCAAGTCTTCACCACTCCTTGCTCTGAATAATCCACACGAGTTTAGCATTTCACACGACTGAAGTTATTATTCCGGTTTAAAACTATTGGCTACACGAGAACCATTAGGGCTCCAGATTACCCCCATTCATAACCAGTTAAAAACACTTCAATCTCTAATATAGTTATAATAGTAAACTTTCAGTGAACAAACACTGAGATACACACACACACACACACACACACACACACACACACACACACATGCACGACTATTTTTAATTGAAGATTTAATACATTTGAAACAGATGAAGATACAGATCGTTCACTTTTATTTGTGTAATAATTCTGCTTTCAACTATACCAGTCGAAACTGGGGCAATGAAAATCAAACACAACTACCCATCATTGTTAAATACTTGGTTTATGAACACTCGAAACTGAAAAACTATCAGATATTTGACAGTCGCTTTGGTCCATCTGATCAAGGACACGTGTAGAACTTAATACGTGATCGCTGCGTTTCTCGCGACCGGCGTGCGGGAAGGAGGGAGTGAAAGAGGAGAGACTGGTAAGAGAAGTGGGGAGGGGAGAAACGGGGAAGGAAGAGAGGTAAGAGGGAAGGGATAAAGGGAGACAAGAGAGGAGAAAGTGGAGGAGTAGCGAGCTAAGAGGCCGAACAAAAGAGGGTGAGGGGGGGAGGAGGGGGAGGATGTTTATACAACTAACTTATATAAAAGTTATTCAATCACTGTGTCTGTTAAAACTACTGTAAGTAAACAAAAGTTATTCCTTCACTCTGTCAAAACTGTTGTAAATAAACAATATACAATTGTCTAAACTAACTTTCATAATTGCTGTAAGAACAAACACTACAGCAGTAATATAATTAGTAATAGCATCATTATTAAAGACTAAAGTTACAGAGTAAACAGAATAAAACAATTCTCATTCATCGCACAGAATAAACAACAGATGTCAGGGTAATAACAATAGAATATCATATAATTTTTGTCAGTAAAATATTGAACTGTGAAAGAACTTATATGAAGTACCATAAAGTTACAGGACACACTGTTGGCATCAGAATTATTCCTAAAAAGTAAACGACATGGCTAACGAGATAGTTCTCTACTTATCGCTGAAGCTAATAAGCACAGCAATTAGCGCAGAAGACACAGAAAGGCTACAAGACAACCCGAACAGACTGTAGGAATAGTCACAGGTGGTTCTTGCATGCGCAGTTAGGAAAACTGCGTGCAAGAAGACCATGTACAAAATACGGAATACGGGAACAGAAGCTACAAAGGTCAGAAAAGAAAAAGAGGAATAAGCGTAATGCCGAGAAAGCTTCCGGAGGCACACTTCAACCGAATAACTTCGGCAGCATACTGAAGCTTGGTAAACTAATAAACAGCATTAAGGCACCTCAACAAAGAATCCCTAAGAATCTTCTATACACTGTACATCGGACCCATCACAGAGTACGCAACACCAGCATGGAGCCCCCATCTGAGAAAATATATGCAGAAACAAAGGATAAGTCCAGAGATTCGTTCCGAGATTAAGCACGTAGCTAAGTGAATTGCCATCAAAACAGAGGAGAAACATGAAAGACATTATTATAACAAACAAGATACACAGAAAAAAACTATTGGGCAGAATGAGGGTCGGAAACTGGGGACAAGGGAGTAAAGGGGTGAATAGAGAAAAAAGACGTTATGAGCATAAATAACTCTCAAGTATATGAGAAAGTACCTTTTTAGTATGAGAATAGTTTCGCAGTGGAACGATCAGGAGGAGGAAGCGGTGAAAGCAGAGTATATGCATAATATTAAGTGTGTGTGACTATACTCATGAGGCCGGAAACAGGTACAAAAACACCCATGCACTGATCAAGACTGAAGTAAAGGCACTCGTGGGAACACGTTTCTTTATGATACATCTTGATAAGTGAATGTGTGTCTTCAAATGCATCTTGTCAACCAAGCCTCGGGACTCTTTCTAGATCTTTAACTCTCCTCAAGCAGTGACACCGAGTTTCATAATTTCATCTGCCTTCCTAATTTCAAAGTTGCTCAAAATATCTGTGCTGCACTCACCGGAGCCACATCAGAGTCGCCATCGCCCCTAACTTCTCCATCAAAGACATCACCAAAACTAAAATCTCGCTCTCAGAATTAGTCCATGCAGGTGAGTATGCCATTCGCAGTGTGGGGAGATGCTAAAGAGAATATACTGGAGAAATATCGCGCACCCTCACAACTCGCCTGAATTAATACATTTACGGTAGCAGATGCAACATCCTGAACTAAGCCTACATGAAACATGTGAATACTGCTAATTATCTAACGAGATTATTAGACTTTTAGATTTTGCCACCAAAGCGTCTATTTTTTTGTGCACTCCATATTCGTCCCGAGGAAAATTTTTACATTTTTCAATGCAAATATTATTATAAATATTTTATTTTACAATACAATGATGCATAATAATATTGGTATTATATTGTCAAAATATTTCATTCTGTTATGAAAAATAGTATATCATATCGTCTAGTTTTGGCTCTTTCGTATTAAAATTAAAGCGAAGGTAGTCTGCAAAATATATCTGTCCAGCCACAGAATTAGGTTAGATGGGAAGACGTGATGATTTAGGATAAACAGTAAATTCATTTTCTCCAGGAGAGTTATCACTGAACTCGCCGTAGAGTTAAGGGTCTGAAACTTTCCTCCAGAAAAGTAAAGTCAGTTATGCTTAAATAAGATACATTTAATAGGCATTATTAATCATTTTGAAAATATATACCCGTGAGGACTCAGGGCATAGTCTTGATTGCCTTCAGGTATTTTTTTTCCACTGGTGACATATATCACAAACTACTTCAGGACAGCAAGATGTGCCTAAGTCCTCCGTCAACCACTTAACCGGACGAGGACCAAAGAATTCGTGTCTTGTGTTCTGGAGAAACCAGCCAACCAATATCATTTCCGTCTAACTCACTCTTGTAGTCATGTTCTAGATTCCTTCGATATACAACTGTGTGATATTTTGTTCTACCATGTTATCGTTAGAGAGGCGTTAATTACTACAAGTTCTGCAAATACAACGCAAGATTAAATATTCATTTTACTGTTTTATGTCCATCTTGTTAAATAACTTGTTAATTATATTATTCTCATACAGTGTACAATGTCTGTGTCAATAATTGATAATACAAGTGCATAATGTTTAAGCTAATACATTTGGGTATGATGATATAGGCCTCAAAACAAGTGAGCGTTGCAGGGTCATATGTAAACCCCGTTCAGGTAAAGAGGACCCTAATGAGGAATATAAGTATCCTGTAAACTTACTTACTTTTATTTATAGAATAGCAATATATTTCTCATGGTATTTTTGGTCTTTTCCTAAGAAACTCTTTGATCTACTGGAGTACATTCTCTGTTATTCCTTCCTGCTGATCACGTTTTTGTCCAGTTTCATGTGAAGTACATGTTAAATGCCTTCTTGTAGTCCAAGAGTAATACATTTGGTAGCTGATGTTTCGGAGAGCTGTTGGGCAGACTGGTTGGTGTTCTGGTGGGTTGGAAAGCCGAGAGATTGGTGAGCTGATGGGTTGATGGGCTTGTGGGATGGCGAATGGTTTGGTGGGCCGGAAGGCTAGTGGATTAGTAGACTGATAAAATGGTGGGCCGGAGATTTGGTTGGATAGTATCATGGTGGACAGAGACACTGGTGTCCTGGTTGGTTCGCAGGTTGGCGAGATGAGGGAGTAGCAAGCTGGCAGACTGGTAAGTTGATGGGCTGGGGCTGATGAGTTAAGATTAATGGGTTTGGGGGCTGGTGGATTAGTGGACTAGTGGGCTGGTTTGTTTGTAGGCTCGCTGTTGAGGGGGCTATTGGGCTGATGGATTGATGGCTCAATGGTTAGGAGGGCTGATAGGTTAGGTTATGGATGTTGAATTAGACACATGTGCAACATCAGTGTATCTTTATTCTGTAGACGTTCCGCCAACCAGTGGCTTTATCAATAAAATACAGAAGACTGAAGAGGTAGAAGATGGGGTAATCAGCCCCTTAGTCTAGGAGCAGGTGTTCAGTACCGTAGTCTTGAGGAATCTGAAGCTTCAAGACTACGGTGCTGGGCACCTTCTCCTAGGATGAGGGACTGATTTCCTCATCATCCACTTCTTCAGTCTTCTGTATTGCACTGATAAAGACACTGGATGGCGAAACGTCTACAAAATAAAGATATGCAGATGTTACACATCTGGGTTTGTGTGTTGATGGGTTTGTGTGTTGAGCCGATGAGCAGGTGGGTTGGTGAGCAGGTGGGTTGGGGACAAGAGTGTGGACACAGCATCACCACTGACTGGGGTGTGGGCTCCTTCCACCTTTTCCTTGTCTCATTATCGATTTTACTTACATTCTCTCTCTCTCTCTCTCTCTCTCTCTCTCTCTCTCTTTCTTTCTCTCTCTCTCTCTCTCTTTCTTTCTCTCTCTCTCTCTTTCTTTCTCTCTCTCTCTCTCTCTTTCTTTCTCTCTCTCTCTCTTTCTTTCTCTCTCTCTCTCTTTCTTTCTCTCTCTCTCTCTCTCTCTCTCTCTCTCTCTTTCTTTCTCTCTCTCTCTCTCTCTTTCTTTCTCTCTCTCTCTCCTTCTTTCTCTCTCTTTCTTTCTCTCTCTCTTTCTTTCTCTCTTTCTCTCTTTCTCTCTCTCTCTCTCTCTCTCTCTCTCTCTCTCTCTCTCTCTCTCTCTCTCTCTCTCTCTCTCTCTCTCTCTCTCATACCTCGCATCTCCTTTTAGCTGCAGCGACGCTCGCGATCAAAACCAATCAATCATTCTCCTCGTCCCTTACTTTTTCTTTTTTTGACCTTAATGGTTCTACGGGAGTTAAGCTGATAGTTCCGGCATGTATTATATAAGCTGGAAGCTTTTATCCTTTCTCAGCTCGGCTCAGAAGGGAGCAAAAAAAAAAAATATCATGGGGGAATAAGGCCAGTAGGCCTTCTGCAGTGTTCCTCCATTCTTATGTTCTTATCACTGCAGCAGGCCTACTGGACAATGCGAAGCAGGGCCATGTCCCCCCCCCCCGGATTAGCCCAATGACCCACCTAGTCAGGTCACTTCCTCTTAAGGAAGGAGCACGGCATCAGACCTAGTAGCACAAGATAGTCAGGTCCAACTCACACCCACTCGTGTATTTATCTAACCTATTTTTAAAACTACACAACGTTTTAGCCTCTGTAACTGTACTCAGGAGTTTGTTCCACTCATCCACAACTGTATTACCAAACCAGTGCTTTCCTATATCCTTCCTGAATACTTTTATTTGCTTATATAATATTTACATTTTAGTAGCATGTGTGATGGGATTCAGGGAACCGAGACAGAAACTCAAAAACAAGCAATAGCATGAAAGTACTCATCTCAGGAAACGGATGGTGTTCAAACCCATAGCAGGCTAGTTCTGAAACTAGCAGGCCAGTGTGCTAGCCGCTTGGATTTTGAAATCTGGGTAATATTATTAGCTAGATGAAATTAAGACACATGTGCAACATCTGGGTATCTTTATTGTAGACGTTTCGCCATCCAGTGGCTTTATCAATACAAATTCTAGGACATAACTTGAAGACAGTAGAACTATGTATGAATTCGTCGAGGAAGTTACAAACAATGCCACTTTCTTCATACACATTTTAGAAAATTTAATTTTTTTGTCTTGTAAGTTTGCCTTCCGTGAGAACATGTCCCAAATTCCAATATTATAAAAAATGAATGAGCTGTGATGGAGTAATTCCCTTGACAAAGGGCACAAAGCTAGTCCTGTGGTAGCTGCCCGTCTTGTGGCATAACAGCAGAGGCTGCCGAGGAAGTATAGTCAGTTGAGGGATCTTGAGAACGTTGACCATGTAAAGTAAAAGGACACAAGTGCAACTAATGTGACATTTATTGTGGCAACGTTTCGCTCTCCAGGAGCTTTATCAAGCCATTACAAACAATACATGGACACAGAGGGTATATAAAGGCTCAGAGTGAGGTGAATACTAGTGAGGTACCATTTCGATGTTCACTAGTGGTAGTAGTAGTAGTAGTAGTAGTAGTGGTAGTGACAAAAGTAATACAATATGGTAGAGCAATTAATTCGTACATGAGTAAAAGGATATAAAAGCTATTACTTGGGTAACATAAAAATAGGTTGGACAAATATAAACTGGAATGAGGCAGCTTGTTTCAGTGTTCACTCTCTGTGCTCTGTGTAGTGTAACCGGAGAGACTATGTGATGGCAGGTTACACTACACAAAGCACAGAGAGTGAACACTGAAACAAGCTGCCTCATTCCAGTTTATATTTGTCCAACCTATTTTTATGTTACCCAAGTAATAGCTTTTATATCCTTTTACTCATGTACGAATTAATTGCTCTACCATATTGTATTACTTTTGTCACTACTACTACTACTACTACTACTACTACTACTACTACTACCACTAGTGAACATCGAAATGGTACCTCACTAGTATTCACCTCACTCTGAGCCTTTATATACCCTCTGTGTCCATGTATTGTTTGTAATGGCTTGATAAAGCTCCTGGAGAGCGAAACGTTGCCACAATAAATGTCACATTATTGTTAGGTAAGACACATATGCAACAGTTAGACAACTTTATTCCGAAACGTTTCGCCTACACAGTAGGCTTCTTCAGTCGAATACAGAAAGTAGGCAGGAACAGTAGAGATGTGAAGACGATGTAATCAGTCCATCACCCTTAAAGTCGTAGAATTTGAGGTTGTCAGTCCCTCGGCCTGGAGAAGTTCAGTTCCATAGTCAGGAACTGACTATGGAACTGAACTTCTCCAGGCCGAGGGACTGACAACCTCAAATTCTACGACTTTAAGGGTGATGGACTGATTACATCGTCTTCACATCTCTACTGTTCCTGCCTACTTTCTGTATTCGACTGAAGAAGCCTACTGTGTAGGCGAAACGTTTCGGAATAAAGTTGTCTAACTGTTGCATATGTGTCTTACCTAACAACCTGTCGGTATTGTATACCATTTTGATGTTCAAATGTCACATTAGTTGCACTTGTGTCCTTTTACTTTACATATTGTCGGTAATTCTACCAACTTTATTACAACGTTGACCATGTTAGGTTAAAGGAGACAGATGCAACTAATGTGGCACTTTACTGTGGCAACGTTTTACACTCATAAGAACATAAGAAAGGAGGAACACTGCAGCAGGCCTGTTGGCCCATACTAGGCAGGTCCTTTACAATTCATCCCACATTTGCCCAACCCAATTTTCTATGCTACCCAAGAAATAAGCTCTGATGTGCAAGTCCCACTCAAATCCAACCCCTCCCGCTCATGTACTTATCCAACCTAAATTTGAAACTATTCCGTGTGCCTTAAGTTTCCTCAGTAGCCTTTGATGTGGAACTCTACCGAAAGCCTTACTGAAGTCCATATGCACAATATTATATTCATTACATAAGAACATAAGAGAGGAGGAATACTGCAGGAGGCCTGTTGGCCCATACTAGGCAGGTCCTTTACAATTCATCCCACTAACAAAACATTTGCCCAACCCAATTTTCAAGGCCACCCAAGAAATAAGCTGTGATGTGAAAGTCCCACTCAAATCCAACTCCTCCCACTCATGTACTTATCCAACCTAAATTTGAAACTACCCAAAGTCCCAGCCTCAATAACCCAACTAGGTAGACTGTTCCACTCATCAACTGCCCTATTTCCAAACCAATACTTTCCTATGTCCTTTCTAAATCTAAACTTATCTTATTTAAATCCATTACTGCGGGTTCTCTCTTGGAGAGACATCCTCAAGACCTTATTAATATCCCCTTTATTAATACCTATCTTCCACTTATACACTTCGATCAGGTCTCCCCTCATTCTTCGTCTAACAAGTGAATGTAACTTAAGAGTCTTCAATCTTTCAAGATTTCTAATGCTACGTATTAATTTAGTCATCCTACGCTGAATGTTTTCTAACGAATTTATGTCCATTCTGTAATATGGAGACCAGAACTGAGCTGCATAATCTAGGTGAGGCCTTACTAATGATGTATAAAGCTGCAGTATGACCTCTGGACTTCTGGTGCTTACACTTCTTGATATAAATCCCAGTAATCTATTTGCCTTATTACGTACGCTTAGGCATTGCTGTCTTGGTTTAAGGTTGCTGCTCACCATAACCCCCAAGTCCTTCTCGCAATCTGTATGGCTAAGTTCTACATCATTTAACTTATAAGTACTAGGGTTATGGGCACTCCCGAGCTTCAGAACCTTGCATTTATCTACATTGAACTGCATCTGCCACTTTTCTGACCAACAATATAGTTTGTTTAAATCCTCCTGAAGTTCCCTAATGTCTACGTTTGAATCAATTATCCTACCTACCTTTGTGTCATCGGCGAATTTGCTCATATCACTAGTAATTCCCTCATCGAGGTCATTAATATATATTATAAACAACAACGGGCCCAAGACTGATCCCTGTGAAACGCCACTTGTTACAGATCCCCACTCGGATTTAACCCCATTTATGGACACTCTCTGCTTCCTGTCTGTGAGCCATGACTCGATCCACGAGAGCACTTTTCCCCCAATGCCATGAGCTGCCACTTTCCTTAACGGTCTTTGGTGCGGAACTCTATCAAAAGCCTTACTAAAATCTAAGTAAATAATATCAAACTCTTTATCGTGGTCAACAGCCTCAAAAGCTTTACTGAAGAAAGTTAATAAATTAGTTAGACAGGACCGGCCTCTTGTGAATCCATGCTGAGTATCATTAATCAAGCTATGCTTATCGAGATGGCTTATAATCTCAGCTATAATTGACTCTAGTAATTTGCCTACAATTGAGGTCAGGCTTATTGGGCGGTAATTTGACGGTAACGACTTTTCCCCTGTTTTAAAAATAGGAATTACATTAGCCATCTTCCACATATCAGACACTACACCTGTTTGAAGAGATAAATTAAAAATATTAGTTAATGGTTCACAGAGTTCCATTTAGCATTCCTTAAGAACCCTTGAAAAAACCTCATCAGGACCCGGCGACTTATTTTGCTTGTCTGTCTATCTGCTTCACAACCATTTCACTAGTGACTGATGTTACATAATTTATCTTCTTTTAGCCCACTATAAAAATTAATTACTAGAATATTGTTAGTGTCTTCCTGTGTAAAAACCGAGAGAAAATAATTATTTAAAATCGAGCACATTTCATTCTCTTTGTCAGTAAGATGCCCATAGTTATTTTTAAGGGGACCTATCTTATCTCTAACTTTTGTTCTATAGACCTGGAAAAAACCTTTTGGGTTAGTTTTAGAATCCCTAGCAACTTTAATTTCATAGTCCCTTTTAGCTTTTCTTATCCCCTTTTTAATGTCCCTCTTAATGTCAATATACTGATTCATAAAATGACCCTCACCTCTTTTGATACGCCTATAAATTCCCTTCTTATGCCCTAGCAGATATTTCAGCCTATTATTCATCCATTTTGGGTCATTTCTATTTGATCTAATTTCTTTATATGGGATAAACGCTCTTTGAGCAGCATGTATAGTGTTCAGAAAACTCTCATATTGATAGCTCTCTTCGTTACCCCAGTCAACAGATGATAAGTGTTCTCTAAGCCCATCGTAATCTGCTAAGCGAAAATCTGGGACTGTTACTGAGTTATGGTTACTATCGTACTTCCATTCAATGCTAAATGTAATTGATTTGTGGTCGCTAGCACCCAGTTCCTCTGAAATTTCTAAATTATTTACAAGGGATTTATTGTTTGCTAGAACTAAGTCAAGCAGGTTATTTCCCCTTGTAGGTTCTGTCACAAACTGCTTCAAAAAACAATCCTGAACTACTTCTAAGAAGTCGTATGATTCTAAATTCCCAGTCAAGAAATTCCAATCAATATGACTGAAAATTCTATCCAAACAGACTCTGTATGTGTTACTTCAGACTTAATACCCGTTTTTATGCAACAGTTCAAGCGATCTCGGACATACAATGCCACCCCACCCCCCTTCCCGATACTTCTATCTACTTGGAACAATTTAAAACCCTGAATATGACATTCCGCAGGCATGTCCCGACTTTTTGAATTAAACCATGTCTCAGTTAAGGCAAATACATCAATGTTACCTGCACTAGCAACTAATCTCAACTCGTCCATCTTATTCCCAGCACTACGGCTATTAGCATAATGAACATTGAAAGACTCTCCTTTCTCTTTACCCTTCCTGCTCATTTCTGTTTTTCTACTAAACATATTACTGTCCTTATCAACCAATGTTACTGGCTTTTCAATATCTACCTCGTTCTGCTTATTACTAGTCCCCCTAGAACTCATATTACTACACTGGGACTTCACTGTTTTCCTGCCAAAACCCATAGCACTAACTATTCCTAGTTTAAAGTCCTAACAGCTCCCTCCACTGTAGTTGCCAGTGCTCCCACCCCAGACCTAGATAAGTGAACCCCATCCCTGGCATACATGTCATTTCTGCCATAGAAGAGGTCCCAGTTGTCAATGAATGTTACCGCATTTTCCTTACAGTATTTGTCCAGCCAGCAATTGACACCAATTGCCCTGGACAACCATTCATTTCCAACTCCTCTCCTTGGCAAAATACCACATATGACAGGGTTCCCACCCTTCCTCCTAATTATTTCTATTGCTGACCTATACCTGCTAATCAGGTCTTCACTCCTACGTCTGCCAACATCGTTGCCTCCAGCACTGAGACAGATAATAGGATTGCTCCCATTACCTCTCATGATGTCATCCAGACGGCTAACAATATCCTCCATCCCAGCCCCAGGAAAGCAAACCCTCTGTCTCCTACTCCTGTCCTTCAAGCAGAACGCCCTATCCATATACCTAACTTGGCTATCCCCAACAACAACAATATTCTTACCTTCCTTGGTGTCGTTCGTCGTGACGTTCCCAGTAGTCGACTCACATTCGTCGGGTAGCACTGAGAATGTATTAGATGTTTCCACGGCAGTCTATTTCTTCTTCATCGTTTCTACCTTTCCACTCGTCTTCTTGATCGTCAACTTCGTTCCCTGCCGTCCAGCCACTGACCAGTTTCCTTTCTTGACCTGAGGACTCAAAACAGGAGGACTACTACCAATCTTCTTGTTTTCCTCGGTCAGTCGCCGAATCTCCATCTTCGCCATCCTCAATTCTTCCTTAAGCTGTTGGTAAAGTCTTGCTTCAATTCGTAGAGAGCGCGCAAACAGGTCTTCACAGAGCTAAGTACACGTCACCCCTGAGCTAAGTACACGTCACCACTGAGCTAAGTACACGTCACCTCCAAGAGCTTTGTCAGGTCACCTGGAGAGCGAAACGTTGCCACAATAAATTGTCATATTAATTGCATCTGTGTCCATTTACCTAACATCTTGTCGGAAATTCTACTATTGAATATGATAATGGTATACAATACCAACAAGTTGATAAGTAAGAGACATGTGCAACACTTGGGTATCTTATTCCGAAACGTTTCGTCTACACAGTAGGCTTCTTCAGTCGAGTACAGAGGAGTCGGCAGATGCAAAATACGATGTAATCAGTTCATCACCCTTGAAGACTTAGTTCTGAGGTGGTCAGTCCCTGGAGAAGAATTTTGCTCCATAGTCTGGAATACTACAGTGTCTTGATACAGAAAAAATCTTAGATGACTTTTCTTGCCTGAACACTGGTTACAAGTGAGAAGGGATGGATTTGAGAGGGACCTGCTCTCTCAATGGTGAAATTCTTCTTCCAGTGGGCTGCGCCTCACCTTTTGACAGCATACAGGTTTCAAAACTGTTTCTTCAACTTCACATTGTTCCAGACTATGGAGAAAAGCTCTTCTCCAGGCTTAGGGAATGACCACCTCAAAACTACGGCTTAAAGGTTGATGGACTGATTACATCGTCTTCACATCTCTACTGCTGCTGCTGACTCCTCTGTACCCGACTGAAGAAGCCTACTGTGTAGGCAAAACGTTGCAGAATAAAGATATCTAACTGTTGAACATGTGTCTTATTAATTCTACCATTATTACTAGCATTGACCAGGTACTTAAAAGATCTAATGAATTTTCTCTGGCGTTTTTTGAGCTCTCCTGCAGCAATAGATACGCTTAACTAGGCTGTGACGAGCTATAGTATGAGAAGCCTTGTGCAGTTCTTCAGCTTGTCAAGAAATCTGAGGAAGAGATAGGGCATTCAAAGAAAATATTGGATATTCTAGTTGAGTTATATCTCTAATAGTGTTTATTCGGAAATTGTGCATTGCATATCAGGGGAAAAGAGTGGAGGCTTGAACCCATGGTAGGTAAGTGACTCCTGAACCTCAGTTGTACTTAGCATGTAGGAGTTGGGTTTAAATATTCAGAAGTTTCTTGCCTGCCTTGCTGCAATGTTTACCTTGTGTTCTTACATAGTCACTTCAGACTCATATTTCATAACTAAGATATTACTTTCGTCGCTGAGAGCTAAATTTTCTTAATATATTTCCACAATCTTTATTAATTTTACGCTGTCAAGAGACCTTCACCACCTGTGCTTTCTTGATGAGAAGTATAATAGGCAATCTCAGACACAGCAGAGCGTTAGTGAATGATTTGCCACAGAACAGAGAGAGCGTTTCGTAAAAATGCTTAGAGTGCAGTTGTCTATGCATAGAAATCGTGTTAAGTAAAAGGCCACAAGTGCAGCTAATGTGACATTTTTATTGTGGCAACGTTTCGCTCTCCAGGAGCTTTGTCAAGCCGTCCTCAAGCCTCTTGCCAAAGCTCCTGGAGAGCGAAACGTTGCCACAATAAAAATGTCACATTAGTTGCACTTGTGTCCTTTTACTTTACATATTGTCGGTAATTCTACCAACATTATTACATAGAAATCGTAAGAGGTGAAGCTTCTAAGGGAGCAAACACCCTGTGATTAACTCTTAGAGGAAATCTTTGAAGGTAGTCGTTCAGAACAAATTGAAAAATTGTGCATGTAAATGGTATACATTCACGCACAACTTGTCAGACACAACAACATCTGTGTCTCTATAACCCCACTCGGTACATCATCAGATGCAGCATTCTCCACCTGACCTCACCATTCTGAACCTGACTATAAATACTCGCGTCCCTTCCACCCCAGGTAGATCTGTTTGTGACTTGAAAAAGCTCACTGTGTGGGCGAAACGTAGTCAATATAGGATCACATTATACTGCATGTGTGTTTATATTTCCATCTGTCTCTAATTCTCCATACTGTCGGTACTGTATACCATGAATGTACATGTGTTTAATTCTTCAAATTGAAAAAAATATTACTAAAAAATCCTAGCACTTGTGTTGTAAGGAGTCTATAATGCCATTCTAGGCCAAAGACACAAGCAATATCTAATGAAAAGCGTAACTGATCCTGAATTCAACTAATAACTGGTATATCAATAAACAAACAACTTTATATATTTTCTGTAGTATTCAAAATGTAGTTTACGTGTAATAAATTATTGTTAAGAACAAACGAAGGCTACTAACATAACTAGCATACGGTGCATTTCAGGAGTTTGATCTGGCAATAACGTTTACACTTACGTGTTCTGAGCCCAGTTTGACGGTATCGCCTACAATTTTTAGAGACTTCTTGCAGCAAGACAAGAAGGATGCTTGGTTCAAAGACTTGCATCTTAAGAGGCAAAATGTGGCCAGCACATAAGTCCTCCCTTGAATACTAATTGAGACTGACCCATTATGTCGAGTTTGAGGTAAAATGCTTCCACTGGAAATTAACTGTTTCTCCACTACGATTTAATGAATTGATGTCTATATACATTAGGCATATAAGAATATAAACATGGAGGAATACTGCAATAGGCCTGTTGGTCCATAGAAAATAAGTTCTTATCAAAACCACCCACTCGTCTGTCCAATCCTTTCCCAATGCTACCTAAGAATTTGCTTCAGTATCTCAAGTACTAATCAAAACCCATCCATTTTCGCTCATATATTTGTCCAGTCTCTGTTTAAACCTGCCCAAGGTCTGAGCCTCTATTACCGTACTCGGTAAATTGTTCCACTCTGAAAACTAGTACTTTCCTACGTCCTTTCTAAATATAAACTTACTTAATTTAAACAGTTATTTCTTTTAAATGTAGGAAATATGATCTGAAATCATTTGCCCAATGACGATATTGCTTAAGTTTAGTGGTTGATGATATCAGTGATTCTCAGTGGTTAACAATATAAACTTTTTTTTTTTTAAAGGGGTGGGCAGGTAAGCCAGTGGAAGGCCTCAGATGACCATGGGATCCAGCTGCGGGTCACATGACCAAGACCCGCGTCAACAAACACTAGCCCCATTTCCTGACAAACCTAACCTAACCTAACCTCTCTCTCTCTCTCTCTCTCTCTCTCTCTCTCTCTCTCTCTCTCTCTTTACACAGGGTTTGACAAGGTTAAGGATCTCTAGCTTTATTGACAAGCTATTTACAGGTTAAGGATTCCTAGCTTTATTGACAAGCTAGGAGCTGTTACCTATATAGCTCATTTGAAAGCATTTTTATTGTTATGAGACATAGAAGTATTTTTATTGTTATGAGACATACAAGTAAGGAACAGGATGAAGTTGGAGCCATCTGTGGGCCAGCATTTTCATCTGATCAACTGACTTTATCTCGTTGACATCATAATGCTGTACGAATGTGTTCCATACTCGAGTCATCCTGGGGATAAATGATCTCAGATGAAGTGATGTTCTGGAGAAGGGTACAGCCAAAGTGAAGTTGCTGCTTTCTGCCCGTCTTGTGGTATAGAAGCTTGCTTCACGCTGTCCTCGAAGTGGATCCAAGTGTGGTACTTTGACAATATTGAACTTGTACATAACAGTAAGGCCACCCACATCCCTCCTGTGTTGAAGGCTCTGCTGAAATGACAGATCTATCCAGGATTGGTCCAGGCGAGAGATGAGACGTCTTGCTCTGTTCTCTACTCTGTCAAGCAGTCGCAGATGAGAAGGGCAGGCGAACCAAGAAAGTGGAGCATACTCAATGTGTGAGCGTGCTTGTGCCTCGTACAAAATCTTGCAACCCCTGCTGTCAAGCAGATGCGAGATACGGCGAAGTGCTGTAAGCTTCCTGGCTGCCTTGTTTGCAAGATTTACAACGTGGTTTTTCATGGTCAGATTGGACTCAAATTTCACCCCACCTCTCTCTCTCCCCCCTCTCTTCCTCCCTGCTTCCCTCCTTCCCACCCTCCTATTCACGTTCTCCCTCGATGACTTCCGCCGCTCCACACGTCAAAATTCATCAACCAAGTTATTTTCCAGTCTTGAAGATAGGATTCCGAGACTAGGGATGGATGAGAGAAGGATATGTGGGAGGAGAAGGACGAGAGGAAGAGTAAGGGCGGCGAGAAATAGGAGGAAAGGCAAATGAGAGAAGGAAGAGGAGGAAGAAGAAAAGGAAAATAAGGTGTAAAAAATGAGGAGGAAGAGAGAGAGAGAGAGAGAGAGAGAGAGAGAGAGAGAGAGAGAGAGAGAGAGAGAGGACAAAGGAGAGCAAGAGGAGTAAGGGCAGTATGCGAGGACGAGAAGGGACGTAAATAGAATGGAAGATTTTGGAGGATAAGAGATGCAGATAAATATAAGAAAGAGGGTGGTAATGGAAGAGGATAATATATCGAGTGAGAGAGAGAGATCCTGTACGAGGCCCAAGTACGCTCACACCTTGAGTATGCTCCACTTTCTTGGTTCGCCTGCCCCCCCCTCTCATCTGCGACTGCTTGACAGAGTAGAAAACAGAGCAAGACGTCTCATCTCTCGCCTGGACCCATCCTGGATAGAGCTGTCATTTCAGCAGAGCCTTCAACATAGGAGGGATGTGGGTGGCCTTACTGTTATGTACAAGGCCAGTATTGTCAAAATACCAAACTTGGATCCACTTCGAGGACAGCGTGAAACAAGCTTTTATGCCACAAGACGGGCAGAAAGCAGCAACTTCACTCTGGCTGTACCCTTCTCCAGAACATCACTCCATCTGAGATCATACATACCCAGGATGACTCGAGTATGGAACACATTCGTACAGCATAATGATGTCAACGAGATAAAGTCAGTTGATCAAATGAAAATGCTGGCCCACAGATGGCTCCAACTTCATCCTGTTCCCTACTTGTATGTCTCATAACAAGAAAAATGCTTTCAAATGAGCTGATGTAGGTAACAGCTCTTAGCTTGCCAATAAAGTTAGGAATCCTTAACCTGTAAATAGCTGTCAATAAAGCTAGGGATCCTTAACCTTGTCAAACCCTGTGTAAAAAACAAAAAAAAAAAAGGGAGAGAGAGAGGTAAAATGTCCTGTGTACATGCATCATAGTGACAGTGGTGACAGTGTCGCTCCCTTGTACGTACATCATGTGACTATGCTCCCTTGTACGTACATCATGTGACTATGCTCCCTTGTACGTACATCATACTGTGACTGCATTGTTTCCATGTACGTACCTCATTCCTTTCATCTTCTATCCCTCCTTTCTCTCTCTCTCTCTCTCTCTCTCTCTCTCTCTCTCTCTCTCTCTCTCTTTCTCTCTCTCTCTCTCACTCACTCACTCACTCTCTCTTTCACTCCCCCCACTTCCTATTTATCTTTACTTTTCCATTCCACTTTTAGTTTCTTCCACTCATTATCTTTATTCCTTTGTCTTTATTCCTAACTTCCTTCCTAACATATTTCTTCTCCCCTCTATCCTCTCTTTCCATTCTTTCTTTCCATCCTTCTATTAGTGTTATTCTTCACTCCTTCCTACACGTACTATTTCTTAAACCATCAATTGTTACTGAAAATTCTCTTCTTTTTTCTTCCGTACCCCTGTTGTACTTATTAGCATTTCCTCTTTCTTCATCTCCCTCTTTACTTAATTTTGTTTCTTCGTCTCACAATCTATGGCATCTTCCTCCCATTATATATATATATATACTGTATATATATATCTATGTGTATATTTATATATATATATATATATATATATATATATATATATATATGTATATTATATATATGTATATTATATATATGTATATTATATATATATGTATATTATATATATATGTATATTATATATATATGTATATTATATATATGTATATTATATATATGTATATATATAATATGTATATATATATGTATATTATATATATGTATATTATATATATGTATATATATATATGTATATATATATATATATAATATATATATATATATATATTGGCAATGCCTGTTTGGCTGTCCCACCAAGGAGGGACAAGTCACTAGCAACACATGTTATTAGGGCAATAAATGCATTCCCAAGGGATGACAACCTCGTCCGTCTCCCCCCTAGGGCGACAAACACCCGCCGGGCAAATGCCAACAACAGGACACCCGACACCTCAAAAATCAGAGCCCAAATTAGCAAAAAAATAGAAGAGGGTAATACTATTGGAGCTTTGAGACTTATAACCAGTGAGGATACCATCGCTCCCAAGGACGTCAGCACGGCGCAAGCTCTGAAGGACAAACACCCACCCAGGGCTCCCAGTACCAACATTGACCTCCCTGACATTGCAGCAGGCGAAGAACATCTAACCTTACAGGATGCTGATGTGTATAAAGCTGCTATGTCATTTCCACAGGGTTCAGCAGGAGGTTTCACCGGTTTAAGGCCTCAACACTTAAAACAAATACTCAATCCAGCACTTGGTGAGGTTTCAGAGAGGCTGCTGTCTGAACTCACCAAATTTTCCAACCTGTGCCTGGCTGGCGGTGTCCCAGAGGCCATCAGACCCTTTTTCTTTGGTGCCTCATT
This sequence comes from Cherax quadricarinatus, assembly GCF_038502225.1. Lineage (NCBI taxonomy): Eukaryota > Metazoa > Arthropoda > Malacostraca > Decapoda > Parastacidae > Cherax > Cherax quadricarinatus. Next base: position 14,629,858 of record NC_091355.1, on the reverse strand, counting down.
GTGTGCCCTCCGGAAAAAGGATGGCGGAATCAGGCCCATTGCAGTGGGTAACACCCTTCGGCGCCTAGTCGCCAAGGCTGCAGTAAGAAGGGTGAGTCAAGAGGCTGCTGCAATGCTGAAACCAACTCAGCTCGGTTTCGGCGTTCAACAGGGCTGTGAAGCAGCTGCCCACGCAGCACGAGTATATATCAAAAACATGTCCTATGAAAAAGCCTTGGTCAAATTGGACTTTGCCAATGCTTTCAACTCAGTCAGAA